>NW_022170249.1:51644906-52152880 GCF_008802855.1 Photinus pyralis
TTTTACGTCAATCAGCCGTATTAGTTTTCAATTTTTTGCATAATAAAGAGGGAAAATTGGAAAAATAAAACCCACATCTTTTTCAATAATCTGCAATGCCATGGAATTTTCTAAAACAAAAAGATATCCAGTTATCTATTAGCAGCAGTTCGAAATGGATTTTATGATCGACTTGGTTACTGTATTGCAGTTAATGGTGACTTATTCGAACGTTTATTGTAAATTGTTATATTAGGAAAACGTTTTTAGTAATTTGGTCTTTCTTTATGTTGAATTTGCTGTTCTAATTATAATAGTTTTTGATAGAATTTCATTTGTTTTATAGCAGACATTCCATGGCATGACGGATATTGGCGTAGTTTTTGTATTATAAAATTCCATGGCATCACCGACTATTGAAAAAGGTGCGGGTTTTATTTTTCCAATTTTCCGTCTTTATTATGCAAAAAATTGAAAACTAATACGGCTGATTGACGTTTTCCTACAAAAAACCTTAATACATTTTTGCTCTAAAATAATTTGGGGAGCCAATAATCGCATGTTATGAATTTTACATTTAAACCCCTATGATGCGTTACGCAAGTCACCACCCTGTATATGCGAATGACTTAAAGGCAAAGCTTAAATTCTGAATTGTGTCTAGCCTCACTACCACCAACCGAAGAAGCTGCCAAACAGCACATTAATAACATGAATCTTTTTTTTTTATTGATGTATTGCTCCATGTGAATTATTTGGATATATTTAATGTAGCAGGTAAGTAGAGGGAAGCAAATAATTGAATGTTTTTATTTTCTTTAGGTTATCGATTTCGAAGCTCACTTAATCATCAGACCTTGCTAAAATATATAAAGGACTCTAGTGAGCCGATAACCTAAAGAAAATAAAACATTTATTTATTTTTTATTACAGGTAACTTTTGATTCTCCTTAAAAAAGTCTCTTGAGTTTTTTTGATATAATGTATACTTTAGGAAATATTTAATAAATTCGAAAAAAATCAAGATGGCGGCCATTTTTTGCAAGTTCCACCAATGCGACAAAGTGCGATTTTTGAGGGGTTAATAAGGACATTTCCGCAGAGATCACTTTGTTACTAATTTTTTCTACCCTAACCACCTATTTTGACTAGCCTAAAAAGGGTCTACGTGGAAAACATTTTCAATCCAATGAAGAGGTCAAAAAGTAAGTGCAAAAGTGGCCAAAGAATTTTATTCCAAAATTAGCAGAATGATGGGATAAGTGTTACTGAGGACTGAAAAGTAGCGAAAGTTTTGTACTGATTGCCGTTTTTGAGCAATAATAATTTGTCTCATCAATTATTGGATGACCCTCGTACTTTGAGAGCTTAAGAAGGGCTGGAGAAGAATTTGATGGAAACTTCAGAAAGCAGAGACCGGTGGCAAAAGCATGTGTCAGATATTTAAGAGGAAATTATGGGAGGCTCGAGGGAACACGAAGAGAATTTATGAACTGTAGAAGAATTTGAGATGAACAAAAAAGTTGGGAGAAATTGGGGACTGTCCATGTCCACGCAACCGCTTTCTAACCTTAAGATTTAAAAAAAATAATTACTCACACAACTGTTTTACCACTTCTTGTCAAATGTACTAATTTAGTGCCCGATTATCATACATCTGGTTTAGGTTTTCGTTTATTTTGTATAAGATAATTGTTGCCGGTAAACGAACTGTGTTAATATTTAAAATTGTTTTCAAATAACCCACTTAATGTTTACATAATTATGCTAATCAAATGTAACAGGTTTCCTATGTACTAATCAATTTTACAATTTAAATTACTTAATATTATGGTCACCTATCAACATCTTTGTATAATTAATACGGTCCAAACCACACTAATGACGTCAGTCCTATTGATAGAATGGAAAAGTAATTATCTGTCACACTTCACCGACTTAGTAAACTTTTAAAATTCATAAAGGAAGACCAAATTTGTTTACTGGCAAAGATCGAAATTAAAATGCCCAGTTTAATTATGATTGCAGGTATCGAGCAATGGCATTGAAGTAATGACATCATTGATAGACAGGCTGGGTCACGATTTTCGTCCTTACTTACAAACTGTGTTACCGGCAGTCATAGATAGATTAGGCGATTCAAAAGATACGGTCAGAGAGAAGGCACAGCTGCTGATCCTTAAACTGCTCGAGCGTAACGTGCTCACACCCCAGACACTCCTCGAGAAACTTACGCCCGGATTCACACACAAAAACGCGAAGATTAGAGAGGAGGTTTTACGGTGCCTTGTAAATACGTTAAATGAGTAAGTTTTCGATTGCGACTTTGACCGTTAATAATTTTGATTCGTAGACACGGAGCACAATCAGTAACGCTCAGTAAGTTTATATCGTACATAGTGAAGTTATTATCCGATCCGACTGCGACCGTTCGAGATACCGCCTTTAGTACTTTAGTCGACTTATATAAACACGTCGGCGAAAAATTGAAAGTCGATTTGCAAAGGCGCAACTTAGTTCCAAGTACGAGACTTCCCGCTTTACTTTTAAGATTTGATGAAGTTAAAAGTGCCGGTGAATTACTTCCGACTGCGTGTTGTGCACTCGATCGTAAGTTCAAATGTTAGCCAATTTCTGACTAAAACTTTTGCCGATTACAGTCGGAATGGACGAAATTGACAGGATATCTATGCCAAAACCCGCCGTTCCAGTGAAGAAGGTTGGACTGCTAACGAGCGCGAGTAAGCGTACGGTTTCTGCGCCCAGCAAGATGGCTGCAGGAGCGAGTGCTCCGAACTTGGGTAAGAATAATGTGCACGAATTGGCATGAGACCATTTGTGGCTGACAGTTGTAAAAAAAGGGTGGAAGTCACCTGTGTCTAACAATTATTTGTTTTGCTAAAGCTTTATGATTAAGAAAAGGACAGAAATATTTTCATGTTACTTTGTTTTTAAATACACAGAATTGGACAAAGTGGATGTTTTCTTAGGAATGAATTTCACAAGCTTTTTACCATAAGGAAGTGTTCACTTTGACCAGAGTATGCAAAATTATATAAATTTGTGTTGCTCTCTGGCTTGATTTTTTTGTGTAGCTTTGTAAGATAATTTTTATTATTTTTTTATGTTAATCCCGCTTGGCCTTATTACAACTTAATTTTATGTGAAGCGACTGTAAGCAGAACTGGATCGATGCGGAAAGCCACTAGTGCATGTGAGTGTTATGGCCATTTATATTTTTGTGCTAACTTTTTTTTTAATTGGCGCTTATGTTACATTCATTTATGGAAAAGATCTTGTTACACTGCAATGAAATTTCGATATGATCGCCAATACTCACAAATTGACAATTGGGTCAAATGTGGTCGTGTTGTGGGTACTCAGTTCCAACACTCCGTTCTCGAGACATTCGCACCTTGCCTTTGTGAGTACCCTTTTTGGCACTCTGTTTGCTAAATACTCACATTTGAACACCCCCCCCCCCCCTGTTTACCATTACTTAGGCAATAAAGCATAAAACTTGCTACAATTGTCTTTGTATAAATATTTACCCACACATAAATTCACTTTGCACTTTAAAATTATTAAACAAAAGTCGCGGCACCCCTAGTATTATTATTTTTTTGCTTTTTTACCGTTAGTAAAGAGATGAAGGATGAGAAGTCTACAAAAAAAATTTCTAAACACAAATAGTCCAGGCAATACAGAACATATGAGGACCTTAGCTTGCAAAATTAATGGTAGTTCTGGAAATAGGCTTACTTTATGTTTTTTGGTTTGCTGAATCTCAATTTTTAACTTCCCACCAAAAATTCCCTCTGCAACCTCCCCAAATCTTGAAAAAAATATGTTTTTTTAAGAAATCGTTTTTTGTGGTTTCACAAGTAAAATACCCACAAATTTGAAATGTAGATATAGTATGCAACCAAAAACGTCAGAAAAGATTTTTACGTACTACGCACGTAGGTGGCGCTGGCGAGCGTTGAAGTATGCTCATTGGCGACTCAGGCGCACTTCGCCTAACAACCCACGGCGTTCGTGTTCGCTCTCTCTTCATCCGCTTTATCTTTCGTTTTAACCCCCTCCCTCCTTTAATCTCTCTTATTTTTTAACATCGGGAAGTCAACCCTCAACCTCCAACTTTCCTCCACCTATTTTCAGACAAGTTCAGAATTAAGAACACATCTACACATTTAAAAAATATAGACTTTTGTTACTAAATTAAATTATAAAAAGAGTTTAAAAAAAAAGGAAGTTTAGAAGCGACTACTCTGACAATTCTTCCATGTTTTCGGGCTTAGGAAAAGCTGGAACATCAAATTTACGTGATTTCTCCAAAATAATCTCATCAGCTTGATGGATCACCTTTTCAAATAACAGTTCAAGTTCATCTGTTTGTCGATCTTCTTCATCCAAATCTTCCACGATATCTTTAGGGCTATTATCGCATGAATTGTTGCACTCGAGGCACATTATTGAACATTTCAACCCAATTTCTTGCCTTTTTTTTTACACCCAGGAGATTAGCTTTAGAATTAATTTTGGTGGAGCGGATGGTTTAATAGTGACAGGAGATAGTCCGTAGCTAGTACTTTTCTAGCTCCATTTTTGTGGTTCCATGACATTTTCTAGCCATAGTTGGACTTGATGGGACGTCCTGAATAAGTGTTGTTCAGTTGGAGGCAAAGAGGCTTAATTGTGTTTTACAGCGAAGTTAGGAATAAAAAATCTGAGTTCTAGACGAGAACTTTAATAAATTTGGCTTTACCGTGACCAAAAATCGCAGACATAAAGTCACAGCCGCTGAAAGCGTGTAAAAATAGTATATTTTTAGCCACTATGTTTTCTTTAAGACCAAAGGATGAGTAGATCTATTGTAAAACTTTGGTTTTGCCGGGCTTCATGCAGTAAATATTGGCGGATTGAGGAAGTGCAATTAATAGAACTGATAAATGTATATCTTCGCCGACAATAATCACCGATTGATGATTTGATGCCATTTCAATTGCTGCATTAACGATGAGACAGTCTGCGTTTTAGTCAGCTTGTCGCACTGTTGACTTCCTTTTAATAATTTCAATGAGGCGATGTTTATTTCTGCTGTTAGATAAAAAATTTGCCTGGCCAACAAGGAGTCATATAGATTCATCAAAAATTATGTCAACCGATGACTTGCTTTCTTTCTCTTCGCAATCTTTCTGCGCTTTTCAGGAAAGGGGATGAACAAACAAATTGAAAATTACAGTCACCGATAAATAGGCAAGGTCGCAAAAGTGGCGAAAACCACGCAGTTATCGTCTAATGTCCCGGCGTGCGTACGAGACCAAGGCGCTTGTTCTGAGATGTGCTAACGCCATACTCATTCGCCCTACGTCAAAATATTATATGATCTTTTTGTCGCAAATTTTTTCTACTTTCCAAAGTTCCAGATAGTATTTCTCTAAAATACACAAAATAACGGTTTTAAAAAAACGATATTTTTTCTTTTTTTCAAAATTTGGGGGAGTTGCGGGGGGATTTTTTGGTGGGAAGTTGAAAATTCGGATTCATAGATCCAGAAAACATAAAACAAGCCTATGTCCAGAACTACCATGAATTTTGCATCCTAAAATTATATATTTCCTGGACTAAAAAGCATTTAAAACTAGTTATTCTTTGGTTCTTTGGTCATAGTATAACATTTAGAAAATGCCCTCTAGCGTCTTGCTTTTGAACCCGACTCAAGAAGTGTAGACGCCTTTTTTGTAGACCTCATCAAGACACATCTTTTTTGTAATTGACATTTTCCACTCTGATGCTTACTTTTAGAGAAAAATGAAATTTAGAAAAATAAAATAAATAGTTTAACTTTTCAATTCAAAACTTCTCAAAAACAAAGGAACTCACAAAAAAATTGTAATGAACTTTTTTGTAGAGTTTTTTAAGCCATTTTGGTCAGTGTATGCCAAAAAAATTTTAAAAAAATCTTCAAGCCGTTATGACTTAAAATTTTGACACTCAACAACCTTGAAGATGGTTACGGATGAAAACCAAAATAGGACGTTTTCAATTCCCCATACCACCCTATGCACCACAAATATAAGTTATAAGCTTGAGAAAGTCTGATTTAATGAAATACCATCATATGATTGATTAATGAAATATGAATCATAGAAATAAATAAAATAGAAACTAAAAAACAGAATTGTAATAAAAAACAAATTTTCATTTTTTTAAATTATTTTAATTCCTTTTTTAATTTATGTAATTTTAAGCTTAGTAAATATTTAAAAATTTCGTGGCACCCTTATGAAGTGCTTGCCGCACCCACTTTGAGAACCACTGCTCTAAGACCATCAACTATTGTGTCAGTTTCCTCTTTAGCTTTAACTGTATCATCGAAACATAGCTGTACCACAGCTTTGCTTAAACTAACAGACGATGTATTACATGCAAGAGACGCTGGAAAGGTTACCCTACTAATATTATTAGATTGCTGGCTATACTACATTATATTGGGGCTTCGCAATCTGGGATTTCACTAATTAATAGTTATCTGAATAATCGTCAGCAATCAGTATTTTGCAATGGTCAGGCATCAAAGTACCTAAATATCAAAAGAGGGGTCCCTCAGGGATCCATATTAGGGCCTTTACTGTATTTAATTTACACACATGCTATCCCTTCTGTTCTAAAAGATTGCCAATATCACCTAGGTATATGCTGACGATACTCAGATATATTTTTCGTTTTTTCCAAGAGACATAGTGAAGGCGTGTGAAACTGTAAATAGTGACCTACAACACATTTTTGAAACATCTACAAACCATTGCCTCAACATAAACATGAGAAAATCAGTTGTTATGTTATTTGCAAATTCTAGTGATTTGGAGATTTTGTCTGCTCAAACGAATATACAGTGAGTTTTTTTTTAATGCAAACATAGGAGTTTGCATGCAATGTAATTTCCCTATGTTCGATTTTAAAAAAAAACACATCAATCTATGAGGTGTGCGCGGTTCACATTCCCAAAACGCGCAACTTGTGTGACTATGAACAGCAACTCATAGTCTTTATGATGTAGAGCACTAGGTAAGATTTTTTTAAAGAAGCCATGTGAGGCCATAGCAACTTTAGGATACATTTTTCTTAAACTTACGATAACTTGACTTCACATGGCACGCGCTGACATCACCATTCATTGTGAACTAACCTTCAATTATTTTTAGGTCATGTGCACCTGGTATTCTACTAATTTGATCTATTCAATACATAAATGAAGGAAATAAGAAAATAAATAACGAGAACAATTACAATAAAGGTTCGAAGTGTCTTCCTAGACATTCTAAGCAATAACCTAACCGATTTCATAATTAAATTGGACGGCCGTATTTTTAAAAATGTGACAGCTGTCAATTGTATCTACTACTCATTTGAACTACTCAATAGGTTGAGGTGTTTTTTTTAAAATCGAACATAGGGAAATTACATTGCAGCCATATGTTCGCATTTAAAAAAAATTCACTGTATATGTAGGTGGTTATAGTTACCAAATTGCACATCTGTATAACAAGATACCATTTGATTTCAAAACATTAAGCCAAGTTAATTTTTATGCACTTAATTGCTCCCTTCAGTTGAATTTTTGCTTGTGTCCTATTAATTCCAATAATATACCTATATGATTATGCGTGTATGAAACGTGTACCTATATGTATATAAATAATTATGTACCTTAGTGTTCACTGGAGATATTCTTTCTTTAATTTTTTACATGTTTATGTTTTATCTGTGGCCATATCAATATTAATTTCTGTTTTTTTTTTTTTTCTTCAGGAGAGGAAATGCAATGACGCACTAAGTGTGGGGCTCCCCCAGATACCGGGTATACCCACTAAAACCCCTCCTGAGGCATCGACTATTATGGTCATTTGCCTTATTAAATATACACGGTGTCCATTTTTCGAGTGCCACTATGGGGATCTCACTTATCTTAAGAGATAGAAAGTTGGTTAAATGGGGGCAAAGTTGCCAATTTTCGTGCTGAATAAGAAGCAGCCATATGTGGGCATTTCGATGAGAAGTGTAGTAAATTTGGATCATATCTGTTTCATCTGCACTTGAAAAAGGCATTTTCGCAATACAACTAGCATAAACCTAAATGACACTACATGAAATAAGTCAATCTTTTGTTCACAACAAAAGAACGTTTTGTTTTTCCAAAGCACTCTTCTCAAAAAACTAAAAATTGTATTTTTAGGAAAAATGTGTTACTGAACCACCATGTATGATATATCGTTGTAAAGAGAAAAAAAGACGTAATCCCAAAATGTCAAAATTCAATATGACGCTCATAAGAAAAACTAAAGTTGCAACGTGTTTCTCCGTCATCTTGAGAGTTATTAAAAACAGGATGCCATGTTTGGAATCCCCATTAGAAAGTGTCCGAATAATGTGTTAATTAGAAATGTCTACTACGATTAGTTTATCACAAAAAAATTAAAAACAAAAATCAAACATTTTAGTTTTTTGCGATATCTTCAAAACTATTGAAGATATTTCAAATTTCTTTTCAGATTCTTATTCAGCACGAAAATTTGCAACTTTGCCCCCATTTAACCAACTTGCTATCTCTTAAGATAAGTGAGATCCCCATAGTGGCACTCGAAAAATGGACACCGTGTATATAGGTATCAGTGTAATTTAGTTTCTATATGTTATATCGGATTAGGTGCAAGAGCAGCACATGACATACATGTCATTGTTGAACCTCGCCCATTCCCAGTGAATAAAGGCATTATTATTATTATTTATTTATTTATACCAAATATCAATGGTAAAAACCCCTCGGGACAATAGACATTTTTTAGACATTCTAACACAAGAGCTATAAGTGGTGAACGTTTGGGGGAGGATGTAGCACTGCGGGGGGGGGGCAGCAGTTTTGCATTTCTGAAATAAGTTGCTCCCACTTTTTGTCGCCGAAAGCAACCGGATGATTTGCCCCAGTTAGCAAGATCTTTTCATAAATGTTAACACAACAATTAAATCAGTGAAACATAATATAACTTGTACTAATTTTAGCAGGAGCAGTGGACGAGAAGACCTTCACTTCTTCATTCGAAGAGGTACCAAACACCCAAATTTTCTCAGCAAGGGAACTGGGCGAGCAAATGAAGGCAGTACAGGAAATAATTGCGGATCCGAATAAAGAATGGTATAAACGAGTGGATGCGGTAAGTGTGACCTTGCACTTTTTCGGTAGAAATTTAACGTCGCGTAAACGCAGCTAAAAAAAGTAAGAGCGCTGGTCATTGCGGGCGCTACAAATTACGAGGAATTCTACATCAACCTACGTAATTTGGAGATTCCGCTTCAAGGCACACTAAAAGATTTACGTTCGCAAGTAGTTAGGGAAGCTTGCATAACGATAGCGTATTTATCTCAAGTTATCGGCAACAAATTTGACCATTGCTCAGAGTGCTTGTTAAACGGGCTGATTAACCTCATTCAAAATTCAGCTAAAGTAAGTATATTTCCGTCTTTTGGGCGTTCGCTTAGTAGAATTTTTTAGGTGGTCGCGACGGCTGGTAATATTACCGTTCGTTTCATCCTGCAATACACGCAACATCACAGGTTAATACCGATTATTACGACAAATTTAGGTGGTTCCAAAAGTAAGGAGATTCGACGAAGTTGCTGCGAATTTTTGGAATTAATATTAACTCAGTGGGCGACGCATCCCCTAGAGAAACATATTAATGTACTTCAGGAAGCTTTGCGGAAAGGTATAGCCGATGCCGATCCCGAAGCTCGTGTTTGTTCACGAAGGTACAGTGTTGAGGTTGCTTCTAATGTACTGAGTGAGTCATTTCAGAGCATTCCGTGGCTTTAAGGATCACTTTCCCGATCAAGCCGAATCGCTTTTGCAATCGTTGGAGCCCAGTTACCGCCGCGCCTTACAAGGGGAGTTGTGCCTCTCGAGCAGTTCATCCAGCAACAGTTTGGCGCCGACTCCGGGTGTACGCACGCCTAGACAGTACCGAGTGCCTACGACGCCTCAAAGTGCTACAGGTAATGGCACTTCAAAGTTTTGCTGATCGCAGGGGTTTAAGTGTGTTTAATTAATTCGTGTTTTAAATGCTGCTCGGAACTTTAGGCAGTACAGAAAATCTCTACAGTGGTGGATTGCAGAGGGTTCCATCATTGCCTAGAAGCTATAGACAACGTAGCTCTATACCTGTTCTCTCCAGAGACAGTATGTAACTGCCATTATATTTTCGATGTTAATGTTGCAGTTTGCTAATATCTTCACAGTACAGTAGCCAAAGTTCTTATAATTCATGTTTGATTAATCATCGGATGTCCAAAGAAGATTTGAAATGTTAAATGATCTTCAAGTAGCCTCCTAAAATCAATAAAAAAAATGTAATTAATGGGAAAAATACTTTTCTGTACAAATTTCATTTTTGCATGTGCTGCACTCATCCAAACGCTGTCGTTTATCGTATTTTTTTACTATTTTAAAGTAGGCAGTGCTTCAGTTGATGCTATTCTTTTAACGCAACCCCCTGTACATAATGCAAAATTTTCATACACGAATCCAGGTACAATTTCTGACATATGTCAAAGATGCTATATTATTAAGTACATTTGTAAGTACCACATTTTGAATGTCGTTCATAGCATTTTTTGACAGCCTTTAAATTTTATGTGCTCTCATTTATCATATATCGTACAGTGAAATAATAATTAAAATTTGTATACAGGGTGTAAGGCAAGAAAAAATTTTTTGAGGCCCAAATGTCTCCAAAAGTCCCAAACTAAAGCTTAAAGAGAAAACTAATACTTGTTTTTTTGTCTTACACTTTCGCTCCCAAACTAACTGAACCCCATGGCACATAATTGTATCTAACTTGATAACAAAATACTATGTTTTGTTCCAATGAACTTCGGTAGTTTGCACGCAATTGGGGGGCTCCCGAAGCTCTATAGAATAATTAGTGACATTAAAAAAATAAAATTTAATTAAAAACCCTGCTTGTGGTCGACAAAACTCAAATTAATTAGCGGTGTCTACGGGAAATCAAATGTAAGAAAAAACTAAACAATATCCCCCCTATAATTAATGGAACAGAAAGTAGCAAACAGCTTACCTTTGCAATTAAAGAGTGGGGAGAGAAAAAGCAAAATCTGTAAATACAGTGTGGTAAATTTAATGCAAAACCAAAAATGAAACTACGAAAAATACAAATTAAAATGTAACTAGCAAAATGAAATGAAAAGCAAGAAGATCGTACGTTTCCGCACTTTTATGGTTTAACATGTCATGCCCAAAGCGAGACTCAAAATAAGTCACCTTTATAACACTACAACAAAACGCAAAGGAGCAGACATAAAGTAATTAATCCTCAATGCCAAGTGCAGTATTTAACAATCTTGAACTATCACAACTCGCCCCCAGAAGACATACCCTGTAAATAAACAGCGCCACCTACAAAATAAATGAAATGCTGTAAGAAATTCAATTAGGTATATCAATTAAATGTTGATGCCATCACAAAATTGCCATAAAATTATTTATACCAACTGGAGGGGATACACTTATTAACCATTATTTAACCAATAAAAAAAAACCATTATTATTATTATTACTTTTGCTTTATACAATTGCCAGAAGAGGAATGCAATGACATAATATATAAATTAATATTGCTCACGCTGTTTCTGCTTCATCTGTCGGGTGTTTCATTTCATCCAACTGAAACCCTTCTGTAATAGGAATTTTCTTAATTAAACCCAAAAAAAACAGAATAAAAAGAACTTTAAGGTGGTTTATACGTTTTCTTGTAACTTTTAAATTGTGGGCGGTTCGTTTTGTTGCCGGCGTGGGGGGTCATCCTACCTCTTCGCATTTTATAAATCGATCGAGATCTTGGCGACGAAATATCGTAGAACCTTTGGATTTTCCGCGTGAGATTCGCACTATCGTGTTTATTCCTGGATCACTTAGGCCCGGTTGTATAATGTCAGTTTAAACTTCAGTTTGTAGTTGAATTGTGGGTTAAAGGATTTGATTGGCTAGTATTTCACAAGTTGGCCAATCGTATTTCTCAAATTTGTCGGTTGAACCCAACTGAAGTTTAACCTGACATTGTACAACCGGGCCTTAGTCTGAAAGGGGAAAGCTATTCCCATTCAAGTCAATAATTTATGAATGTAGGATGAAATTGCGTTTTATAAATCGACCGAGATCTCGATCCCTGATGGGCCACTAAACTTCAGGTTTTCGCTAATTGATAGCTGGCTATGGTCTATACAGGGTGATTATTAAACATGCGGCAAAAATTTAAAGAGCTTTGTTTAATCTAGCGAAAGTCCGAACTCGATACATGACCTATAAGGAACGAAATATGTTGATTTCTATTATCTTGAGCCTCGGTTGAGCGCACAGTTTTTCCTGTTCCCGATTCACTCGAAGTCCTATAACTTTTGTTCCGGTTGAGCCTGCTTTCTGAAAATCAGTAGCGTCTTTTCTTAATGTCCAAAGTACCTGTACGCCAATTTCAATACGATCGGCCACTTTCAAAAAACACGCACGCAGACGGACGGACGGACAAGTACGAGTATAAGAATCTGAGGATTGATTCTTAATAATTTAGTGACAGTGCTATGTTGTAAAAGGGCGAAGTCAATCTTTAGTGGCTAACTTTTAGGTCATAGTATCCATTCGATAAAGTTGTCACTTACCTCTTACAACGAGCTTTATAGCTTTTTTCCGATATGAACTTTCATCTTTTCTAGTAGTGCGCCCCATTCGCATACAAGTTACAATGTAATTACAACAAACAATCCCCGAGTATTAGAATGATGTGGTTCGCAAACTCCTATCCGCAGATTGCATTAATAGGTGTTTGTCTATCGCTGTTACTAAATGATATAGACAAATCATACTAGATTACTACTGCTTACCTACTATATAACTCTCGCCAGGAAAGATTGCCGGTCGCAGCACACCTTGTGTTGATCTGCAATCTATGTTTTTGTTAAGATACGAGCGACTTCCGGAATAGGACCGTGCCAATGTTGAACGAAAAGTCTTTTTGTTCAACATTGACACGATACTATCCCGGAAGTCCCTCACATCTTTAGAAAAACATAGATTGTAGACCAGGATCAAGTGTTCTGTGACTGACAATCTTTCCTGGCGAGGGGTTTATTTATTCTTATTTTGCTTTTTTACACTAATTTAAGCAAAACTATGTGGATTGTGAACAAAACATTGATTTTTTGGGGTATCTCCCGTAATATTGAATAAATAAATAAACTTGATGTTAGTTTTGTTTTTATTTAAAGTCTATATGTATATGAAATTTCATTTAATTGCTTCCATAAGTAAGAAAGTTGGCACTGCACATCCTACACAAAACCAAATTTAGAAAATGGCGATTCATTTGCTTTTATTGCAAGTGGCTATGTATCAAATTTCATTTGAATGCTTCCATAAATAAAGAAAGTTGGCACTGCGCATGCGCAAAACCAGATGTTGAAACTGGCGTTATATTTGCTTTTATTCCAAGTGGTATTATGTATCAAATTTCATTAAATCCCTTCATAAAAACTAGAAAGTTAGCACTGCGCAGACTCAAAACGAAATTTTGAAATTGGCGTTAAATGTGGATTTATTCCAAGTGGCTATGTATCAAATTTTATTTAAGTGCCTCCATAAATAAGAAAGTTGTCACTGCACACGCACAAAACCATATTTTGAAGCTGGGGTTAAATTTGCTTGTATTCCAAGTAGCTATGTATCAAGTTTCATTTAAGTCCCTCCATAAATAAGAAAGTTGGCACTGCGCATGCGCAAAATCAGATTTTGAAATTAGCATTATATTTGCTTTTATTCCAAGTGGTTATGTTTCAAATTTCATTTAAATTTAAATTAAAAAAGTTTGCAATTCTGTTTATAAATGGTCGAGATGCGAAAAGGGCACTGTGAATGCTGATCGATTAGGCTCAATTTTTGGAATTTCGTTTTATATGGCTAAAGCTATACGCATATTGAATTTCATGCAATTCGGTTCATAACTCACGGAGATGCCAAAAGGGCCTTCCTTATTTTTTGGGTTACATTGCCAACTCACAAACTCCGATATACAAATTTGATAAAAAATCCACCTGCAAAATTTCATCGTAATCGGTCCATTCGTTTATGAGTTACGTGCTAACAGACACCGCAAAATTATAACTTCGCTAGGAGCTCGTTAATAAATACCTATCTTTCGGTCCTCGGTTTTCGTTTGCTATTGGCCGAACTCACTTAGGTGCACCTCCCTCTAATTTACAAGTCACAGGAATAGACACACCCATTATCATCAAAATCCATACAGTTTTTACAATATTTTGGATTTATTTTTTAAAATATTTTGAAATGAAAAGACGCAATGAATAGCAAATAAAAAAACTGTATCGAGTTACGTGGAATTTTTTTCTTATTGAGTAATTTTTGTTATGTCGCTCTCTTTCTATAATTGTTTATGCGAACTACGTCAAACACATGTTCAAAATCATGACGTAACTTGAGACATATAGTCATTAAGGACCTATCCCAAAAGACAGAATCCATTTTTAATAAAAATTAGAGCTATAAAACTGTAAAAACTTTTGCGTCGCCTTGATAAAGTACCCTTAAGCATACAATAGCGGAATATCAGGGGCGTATTAAAAAAATGATGTTGAACATATTTTTGAAGAGACAAAACGAACTCCGTCTAAATGCTTTAGGTCAAATATTAACGCCAGAAAAAATTAGTTCGTAAAATGGAAAAATCCATTTTTTCAAAATGTTTTAAAAACAAAAGAAAAATGCAGAGATCTCTAAAACGCTATCTTTCTAGACCCTTGATTGTACAATTTTTTTCCCAATTACCCAAATTTGTATCTCTTACCTTTTGTAGGGGCCCCTCTTCATCTCGGACATAGTGTATATTATCATTAGTGAGGGCTATAGAGTGTATAGAGAAATGAATGGATCCGATGTAAGGTCACCGACAAAAATAATGATAAAATGAAGCTTACTGCCACTTAGGCAACCAACCATACACTATCTAAAATGGCAACGTTGAAGTGTAAGTTGTTGGTGTAGAAATGGGCTGCACGGCATCGCTCATTGTCGTCTTTGCTTCGGTAGTTCTTCGTCGCTACCTTGAGACACACGCTACAGTAGGTAAAATTACAAGAATTGGTAAAGCCTAGTTTTACGAATTATATTTTGGGACACATTGGTATCTTCTTTTTCTTTGAAATGAAAACTGGTTTTAAGGTTAATTTTCTTTTTTTAAATACTCTCTTAGGTTTAAATGATCCAGTTTTGTTGCACAGTGACAAAATAGGCTCACGTAAACGCAGTAAACAAATAAAACTGAAAGATTTAAATAGTACTTGCGTTTTTTTATTGCGTATTCAATAATAAAAAACACTTTGTTCTGTTTTTAAAAAAATTTGCTTGTTTCCAGTCAAACCGCAAGTGAAAAAATTGTAATTATTGTCCAGGAATCCTTTTCTTTTTATTCTAAATCGAGAAAATAGAAATAACAACTTCAGCAAGCATTGTATAAATATACTAATTTAAACGATGCCGCGAAAAAACTTGCCTTTCAATGTTGCTATTGTAGATAGTGTATGGTTGGTTGTCTAAGCGGCAGTAAGTTTAATTTTATCATTATTTTTGTCGATGATCGTACATAAGTACTTCAATTCAAAATAATCTTCGTTAATTCATATACTTTCCCTGGGCCTTTGTTGCTCACAAGGTGAATAATAGTGTAGTAATATTTTCCCATAATTTAACCAACTTCATACCATTTGAGATTTCTTAAGAAATGGACACCCTGTACTAAAATCGAAAACCTCAGGTAATTTCTTCTTCGGAAATGGATATCTATTGCCCATTAAAATGCTACTGAAAGAATGACTTTATCAGTCTTTAGTTTTGCATTGATGCCACAAAGAATTTCACAAAATTCAAATGATTTGATTTGAATTAAAATTACTTATCTTAGCCAGATTGTACATTTTTCATAAAAAGTTGCATTTTTGATTTTAGATTCCAAAAAAGGATTCCGAAGCAATTCTGCCATAGACTTGCAAGCCGCGCAAAGAGCGAAAGCGCGTGCGCAATATTCCGCAATGACCCGACAAAAAGTCGCTTTCGGCACAGCGAGTTTACGTGAGTATCCGGTCACGAAGATCATTGCTTTGTTTTTGCTTTTACTATTAATAACAGATTAGATGCCGTAATATTGTTTTGTAGCGTATTAGCAGCTAATAATTGTACGTTGATATTTTTTTAGCTCCAATAACAGCGTTAATCATTTTCTTGCTTTTGTTTCATGTCTGTAGAGGGAGAGGTTGCGCAGCAAGGTATTTAATATTTTTTAATAATTTATTTTAGCGTTCTTTCTGCTTTTAAATAAAAACTTCCGCTCTAAAATACAACAGTGCACGATTAATAAAGTATCATTTGTAGGGTTCTTACAGAAACAACTGTTACTGTAGGGTTCAATTGTTTTTTTTTATTTCAACGATTATGAAACTATTATCGTTCCCGTTGCAACATGTTAATTTTTTTTACTGACACACTTTCCCAATTTTTCAAATATTAACTGAAGTTTAAATTGTTATTGTTAATATATTTATCCAAAAACAATAATATAAACTTACAGCATCAGAAAATAAACTAAACTAACATTATACAGTAAGGTCATAGCAATCCAAACTTCAGTAATCCGAGGTTCTGTGCCATCCAAGGTCCAAAATTTTAAAAAAACGTGAAAACTTATTTTATTTTCATGTAATCGCCGTGCGCCTGCAATATTCTACGCTACTCACCACAAGCCCGCAGGTGACCTTTTGAAGGTAAATGGCACTAGTTCTAAAAATAGAGCAGTAGGTTATTGTTCGCTACTGTGCACGGATCGCACTTCACTGTTTCTGTGTTATCTGAGTTTGTCGATATCTGAGGTACCACCAATCCCAATTACCTCGGATTATTGAGACTTTACTGTAATCTAAATAATTAGTTGGTACTAGACATGAAAGTATCAATCGTTGCCCTTAGTATCGTGCACGAGAAAATGGACAGGTAATTTCTATGACTGTGAAAACCCTACAAAAAGCTTTAAAATTTGCATGCATGTTGTACCTATATATCGTAACTGCTACTTTTTGCTTGCACTTACTTTGGGTCTATAGCTAAGAATGAAGTGTAAAATCGAATTTGTGTGTAGCGCGCCCGAAAAGGACAGAATTAGCGGCGATGCAGTCTCCTGAAAGACTGGGTAGAACGAGAAGTCGAAATGCGCAGGTGTCACATTCACAACGTAAGTAATTATTACATCTACTTTCATTTGTTCTCTGCCTGTAGACAAATTTTTATTGTCCTGGGAGGTACCCTCTTTTAATAATAATAATAATATTGTCTTTATTCAACCAAATATCGTAAATATAATTATACAATAAAGACTAAAGTGACTACTAACGTGGTAAATATGGTCGAATCCTAAGGCGAAGTTCAGATGAATTGCTGACAGCAATTCTGTTTTGGTTGTATATCTTGTAATGATACAATTTATGATTCTACCCTTGTTAATCTTCACTCCTCTTTTATAGTGGTAAAAGCATATAAACTTAGAGATCTACAAGAGATTGCATTTTTAAAGTTTAGTAGGATGACGTCATCACTAAGTACGTTTACATAGTATCATGCAGTCGATGGAAGAATGGTGATATATTATAGAAGTCGGTTTTATGCTGAAAAATAAAATTTGTGACGAATTTTGTAAGGTGGTAGTTTCTGTTGCCAACTAAACTGTTGAACTGTCTTTAGCTGTTAATGGCAAAGCTCTAAGCGTGCAACCATTTGATTTATTTCTGTTCGCAGTTCTTGATATTTGTACTGTACAATAATTTGGTTTTTTTTTTTTTTTATTAACAGTAAATTTACAATCTACTCTACAGGGAGTATTAAGTAAATGTGTCGACTTATATGAGCGTTGTAGGGAGGAACCACTCATTAGCAGTACTCCTATAGTCGTCCTTTCAGATTAGGGGGCTTGCAGGTCATGAGGCCAGATCCTATTTAATCTTCTAGAAGGTGGGTGGGCAGCGGACAGTTGATGTACTAGATCATTGTTGTGGCCCTGGAGTCTGACGTGGTAATTTTGGGCGTGCCTTTGAATTTTGTTAGTGACAAATGATCCCCAGATCCTGGTGTAGGGTTTCATTTGAGACATACCATGGTGCGTTCACCATAGCGCGGAGGGTTTTGGACTGGAACTGTTGTATTGTCTTAATCCTAGTGCGTTTGGCACATCCCCACAGTTGCACTCCATATGTCCAAATTGGTTTCAACATTGTTTTGTAGAGTGGTAGCTTGTTGGACAAGGACAGTTTCGACTGTCGTCCAAACAGCCAATACATTTGGCGAAATTTCAGATTTAGTTGTTGACGTTTAGTTTGGATGTGCTTTTTCCACGTTAGTCGTTGGTCTAGGTGCAGGCCAAGGTATTTGGTTTCGGTCTTGACTTGACAGGTATTGGAACGCCATTTAAGGTAACTGTTGGACACACGTTGAACCGCGTAGTAAACGTCACTTGTACGGATTTAGTTTGGTTAATTTTTATGCGCCATTTACAGAGCCATTCATTTATAAGGCTTAGGTGGGTTTGGAGGTTTTCAGATGCCAGTATTGCGTTATCGTGCGTAGAAAGAATTGCCGTATCGTCAGCAGTATCGTCAGTCAGCAGTATAAATTAGGTAGAGGACCAAAGGACACTGCCTTGTGGGACACCAGATTTTATAGGATGGTAGTTGGAATGTTCGTTGTTATACTTGACTGTGAAGAATCTGTCAGAAAGGTAAGATTTAAGGAGAAGGTAATAATAGCTTGGAAGGGACCTTTTTAATTTATGTAGTAAGCCAGTGTGCCAGACTTTATCAAACGCCTCGGCAACGTACAGGAACACGGCTGTACAGTATCTCTTTTCCTCAAGGCTCCTTGATATTTTGTTTACTATTCGGTGTACTTGTTGTGTGGTTGAGTGGCCTTCTCGAAATCCGAATTGGTGCAGGGGCAGTTGAGATGATATATCCGTATTGTTCATTAGCCTTTTAAAGAGGAGTTTCTCAAAGATTTTTCCTAGCAATGGTAGAAGAGGTGGCGTTTTATATTTTTCCCGTGTGTGATTTATCTCCAAACACAGCGCCATCTAGGTACTATCTTCTTATTGTGAATGCAGTATAGTTTGGAGTCGCAGGTACGGGCTACTAACGCCCTCCGTGCAGGTTGACTGCCTGTGAGGATGTCTATTTTTGCTCCCTCAGGCCCGTAGTCAGAATGAAGTAGCAGGGGTGGCCGATATTTTTCTAGGTGGGACTTAAGAAATTTTTGATAAAGGCTTCCCTTTCCCCAAAAGAAGTTTTGTTTTTCCAAAGCACTCTTCGCAGAAAAAATGAAAAATTGAATTTTGCTTATGTAACATTACACTGTAATTGGCATTGGCTGTTGGGTAATAAATTATTATTATTATAAAAATGTGATACTGAACCACCATGTGTGATACATCGTTGTAAAGAGAAACAAAGACGCAATCTCAAAATGTCAAAATCCAAAATGGCGCCATAAAAAAAAATAAAGTGTCACATGCTTCTCCATCATCTTGAAAATGATTAAAAGATGGATGCCATATTCGAATTCTCCATCATGAAGAAATTTAATTTTTTGCGATATTTTCAAAACTATTGAAGATTTTTTTTTAACCAACTTTCGGTCCCTTAAGATAAGTCAGATTCCCATAGTAACAGCAAATTTTAGTCCAAGTTCCATCAATGCCAAAGGGTAGTTCAAGCCTTCTCTTTTTAGCAACAAGCCGTTCCGGTTCACCAAGTTCACGACTTCCGTACCTGTACAGTAGAACAGATCACGATTCGCCGAGACCGCGTCGACTGTCCTCCGGTATACCACGCTCGACAACAGGCTCACGTGATACATCGCGCGAAACCAGCCCCACACGTGGCTCCAGCTTGAGCAGGCTGCGAGGGGCAAACGATCGTCCACCTCTCAGTCCGGCATCGCGTCCGGTCATGGCCCAGAAGATTTTACAGCAAAGTAGGGAGGCGGAAAGTGCTTTCGCTGACGCTTTTGTAAGTAGAGAATTTGAAAAAATTGTGAGTAGGACATCTTTGTAGTTTACGCAGACGGATTCGAGCGAGTACCACCGACTACAGAGTCCAAGGAAGGGTATGAGATCTTTGGAGAATCACTCGGATGATTCGGAAACGTCAAGTTTGTGTTCGGAAAAATCGTTTGACTCCTATCGAAGGCCCAGCGATGTAAGTTTTTCTGTCTTGTGGTCATTCTTGTGCAGCTCTTTTGATATGATGTTCTTTTTTTTGCTGTTTTGCTTGCTCTAATTGGTTGTTATTTTGTGTTAAGTCGTACTCTTGGAGTGGTTCTCAGCAGCGTTTAGCCAGCAGGGACATGTGGGAACCCTGCCGAGTAAGTATGCTTTTCTTGTGCGTTTCTCTTTTCTTTACATACGGAACTAAGTCACGTATTAGAGCCTTAAGTGTTGATTTTTGCCAGAAAATTGCGAGCCAAAATTGATTCGATATTTTGCAGGATATCAACGAAATTATACAGATGTGCACGAGTACAGTATGGCAAGAACGGAAAGATGGATTGGTGTCACTTCGTCACTATCTGAATTCTGGTTCGAACCTAACCTCCGCCGAATTGAAACATATTACCGAAATATTTACGAGAATGTTTATGGATTCTCATACGAAAGGCTTGTGTGTTTTTCTCGATACCGTGAACGAACTTATAAAACGCCATAAGAACGAATTACACGATTGGTTATATGTGTTATTGCAACGCATATTTCATAAGTTAGGGACCGATCTGCTTAGTTCCACTCACGCAAAATTACTGAACACCTTAGATATAATTAAGAAGAATTTTCCCGTACAGTTGCAATTAGCTTGTGTGTATAGATTTCTAGTGGACGCGACGCAAACGCCAAACAGTAAAGTGAAAGTAGCAGTTTTAACGTTTTTAACTTCATTGTGTCATATGAGTGAACCGAATCAGTTCGTTTCGAAACCTCCCGCCATTCAAGCGCTTCAAAAAATTATAGGCTACGCTCAAGACTTCAAATCCGTAGAAATTAGGCAAGCCGCAAAGAACGCTTTCGTCGCCTTATGGAATTGCAACACGCAGCAGGTTATATTAATGCTGTCCGAACTGCCGAAGGAGCAGCAGGAAGTCGCATCGACGATTGCGCATAATCATCTCAGGAAGAGTTCGACGGGAAGCGAACCCGGCAGTCCGCTCGTGGCCAGCAGTCCGAAAGCTCTCTCACCTACCACGCTTCCTGGACGAGTTGACGATTTTAATCGTGAAGAGATTTTTAAGAGTCTGCAAAAAACCACGGCAGAAATTCAGAATTATAGTTACGAAACTTTAGGTGAGTGCTTTGATTTCCTACTAGAATTTTTGCCTTTTGATCTCCATTCACCTTTTGTTCCTATTGGTTATCTTTGTAATATTTAGCACTTGCTAAACCAGTAATTTTGGCCATCAGGATACCTTGATTTACCGTATACCCTTTCTAGCCCCAATTGTGCAATCACCCACCCTTCTCCTTAACTCCACACTCTGCACTGCGAACACATTTTTTTATTATTAAACTTTAACCTCTTGAAAAGTATCGCTCTTTGGTATCGTCATAGGGAAAATAATAGAATAGTGAGACGACCTTGCGGAGAAACTGATTTAAACAATTAGATTTTGTCTTGCTTCTGGCCAAGGTCAGTGGTTTCGGCACGCTGCCTGAGGTTTGTCAGAGTTAACTGTGCTGCAGATTCATTAAATGATTAGGCGTTTTGTGAAGTGGCGGATTTCACTAAAAGGCTAAGATTGTACAGTTGGCCAAATAAGAATGCGAGGTACTGTATCTGGGAACCTGTCCATCGTAGAGGCTTGCGGTAAAAAAATTTATTACTAAAACGGCCACGAGAAAAACCTGGAAAATATTTTTAAGTTTCTGCAATGGCCGCTAGGGGGCGTAACTGCAATCTGGAATCTAAAAAAGTGATGTTTCTGTAAATTCCACTATATTAACCTAACAAAAAAATGTCCTGTCTTTGAAGTTGACGATAATTTGAACCTTTTTTGTTTGACAATTTTTCCTGTATCTCTAAAAATGAAGTGGTGGGGGGTATTCAAAGGTTTCCGTAAAGAACACCGTGTATCTTCGAAACGACTGAGCCGATTTTAACAAACTCGGGTTAATTGAAAAGAGTTATTCTTCGGCTACAAATATTATAATATTTGAAGTTTTGTTAGTTTCACATATCGCCACTTGAGGGCTTTTTTCGACATTCCGACAGAAATGGTTAATTTTCTCATAAATATTAAATGCGTTGGTTTGATTTTTTTTCATGAAAAAGTAGCTAAATGATGCCTAAACAAGCTCGCGAAAACCGCATCTCGATATCTTGTTCCTAACCTAAAATTTAGGCAAAAGAAAATTTTATACCCTCAAAATTTTATTTTTTTAAGCTATTTTTTCCGGAATTATTTTTATTATACAGTGTGTAAAGCGAAGGGGTATACAAGAGGGAATTTTTTCTGTAAATATTGATTTATGAAAAAAATTTATTCTTCGTAATATTTTTGCTTGCTTTGAAAGTACCACCAACGTTTCGATTGTTTGTGGTTTGATAGCAATACTCTATCTTAATTATAATGTAGAATGATAACTTTCAATAAAAAAAATTAATTTTATTATTTTTTCAGATTTCTATAAATAAATTTTAGATTATCGAAACGTTATTGGTACTTTCAAAGCAACCAATAAATATCATGAAGAATAAATTTTTTTCATAAATGAATATTTAAATAAATTCCCTCTTGTATACCCCATCGCTTTACACACTGTACATATAATTTGTGGCCCTAAGGTGGATCGATTTAAAAAAGGAAGCTTTTAATGCCGCCGTAAATGCTCGAAATGCTGGCCATCACGATATAAAAATATATATATATATATCTCAAGATATCGAGATGCTGTTTTCGCGAACTTGTTTAGGCATCATTTAGCTACTTTTTCATGAAAAAAAAATCGAACCAATGCATTTAATTTTTTTGAGAAAATTGACCATTTTTGTCCGAATGTCGAAAAAAGCCCTCAAGCGGTGATATGTGAAACTAACAAAACTTCAAGTAGTATAATATTTGTAGATGAGGAATAGCTCTTTTGAACTAACCCGAGTTTGTTTAAATCGGCTCAGCCGTTTCGAAGATACGGGGTGTTCTTTACGGAAACCTCTGAATACCCCCCACCACTTCATTTTTAGAGATACAGGAAAAATTGTCAAACAAAAATTGTTCAGATTATCATCAACTTCAAAGACCTGACATTTTTTTGTTAGGTTAATATAGTGGAATTTACAGAAACATCAGTTTTTTAGATTCTAGATTGCAGTTACGCCCCCTAGCGTCGATTTCAGAAACTTAAAAATATTTTCCAGGTTTTGCTCGTGGCCGTTTTAGTAATAAATTTTTTTCCGCAAGCCTCTACGATGGATAGATTCTCAGATACAGTACCTCACATTCTTATTTGGCCACCCTGTACAAAGGCGGTTTAACCTCGCTTGGAATTAACCAGTGGATTAAGGTCTAAAATTGGTTGAAATTTGACGTTTTATCAAATTTCAACTAATCATTTGTCTTAAGAGGTGTGGAGACCACGTGACTTTTTTATGCGTAAACAAACAGTCCCCTTACTACATCTACCAGCTTATATTCGTCTCTGTCACGCAAATAGTGTTGCTGAATAAGCGCGTTCTAGTAGCATGCGCTTTTTAACTCTGGGAACACTGCTGCGCTTTGACATTTGAGTGATCAAAAACAAAGGTTAGGTCAAGTTTGACTTTTAAAGTAGTTGCAACAAAAATGATAGCGTTAGTTTGAGATTCTGTTTGAGTAAAACAAAATAATGTTTTGTATCTATAACCTTACATTGCAAGTAATCTAATTTTTCTGCGGCTTTTTCGTTTTGCGCTCAGGGTCTTATGTTGATTTTGTGGATTTTTACTATTTTTAACGTAATTTCCCATGATGTTCCAAATTTTCACCACCAACACACGTTTATTTGCTTTGCACGAGTCACATGCGTTAAGAAGTCGATTTCGAAACTACCGTACCGAGAATGATAACACGCGGCCCGAAAGCCAAACAAAGCCATGATACAATAATTTCAGCTTACTTTTCCTCTTGGGGCCAGTTTTTCCATCTTGATAAATTTATTCGGCAAATAAGTGCCTTGACAATGATTATACAGGGTCCGGCAAAATGATCTCCCACATTTTGCACCGCCACTGTGCCAGAATCACTGAAGAGAGGGGGAGCTTAGTGTAGTCGGTTGGTAGCTCTGGCCTTGCCATTTCAGTTGTCAGTCATGAATTGGACGGGTGAGCATCGTGCCTTTGTTATTGAAACGTTTATGAAAAGTAACGAATCTGTGATTACGACGCAAAGAACATTTCGTACTCACTTCGCGCTTGGTAGACATGCTCCAGTTCCAGATCGCAAAACAATACTGTTGTGGGTTTCAAATTTTAGAGCTACAGGTTCAGCCTTAAAAAGAAAATCAACTGGTAGACCCAGAAGTGTCCGGACACCTGAAATTGTTGCAGCTGTAAGAGAAATCAGAAATCAGCTTCGAATGTGTATCGAAAAAAATGGTCGCCATTTGGACTCTGTAATTTTCAAAACTTAATAAAAACAAATGGCATAGCATACATTTTCAGTTAATAAAGCCGCTATATAACATTTACAATGGCGTTTTTATTACAGATTAAAATGTGGGAGATCATTTTGCCGGACCCTGTATCAACAATGGTATCTTATCTATGTAAATTTATTTGGAGAGTGAAGTTATTGAAGAGTGGAAAAACCAGGCCTTCAGTCATTAGAATTAAAAAACAAATCCCATAAGAATTCCGTTTTAAATTCAAATTTTAAGCTCCGCGTGACGTCATGCGCGGACTGGACGAATTTAGAACGGCAATTTAGCATATCTTGTTTTTATTATATCATGAAACAAAACGATTTGTGCCAAGAAGCGCGCGGCGCTATTATTATTATTATTATTAGACGGCTCTCCACGGTGTTGCCACATTCGTAATACCTTTCTCTATTCATCACGTATAAACACAAGATTTTTATATAGCACAGACACTACTTCTTAAATGTATAATAATAATAATAATGTGTCTATTAGAATAACGAGTGGCATTTAGATATTATTATAACCATGTAATTAATAAGTTTACCCGTTAATCTAATGAGGCGAAGTTCAGATGCTTTGGTAAGGGCTGGCATTTTAGATGGTTACTAATTAGACCCTATTTCTTGAAAATAATTTAAACGCTACTATTTACTATGAAATTGTAAGTGCTCAACCTTTTGTTCTGCTTCAGAATGTTGCAGTACACATCATAAAAAAAAGGTGGTTTCAGCATGATGGTGCTCCACCTCATTTTGCTATAAACCTAAAGAATGTCTGAATCAATAATTTTCTTGGAAGGTCGAGGAGGCGCTATAAATTGACCAGCGCGCTCTCCAGACCTTGTACTGCATCTTTGATATAAATCACCCTGTATAACAATTGCAATTTTGTTGAAAATATTTTTAGTTTGTCCTTCAACATGCCCCAACAATGAATTTTAAATATCCACGTTAATAAACCACTGGCCTTTTCTAAACACATCTACAAATGTTTGGTACAATGGGAAAACATTTTGAACATTTATTACAATAATTATTTTTCTTTTATTTTCATTTAAACTTTTAACGGCCTACTAATTACTGAGAGGGTTTGAAAATCAAAAAACACTGAATGGTTAGAAATTGTTGAATTACAAAGAATATGTAAAAGGTAAATACAAACGTTCTTAGGTAGTCAAATCCTAGATTTGATGTAAGAAAAAAAAAGTTCTATTTCAAAGAATCAAGTTGGGTATCTTTGATTGAAATTTTTAAAATTGAGAGAGTGATTTCTTTTAACTTAAAAAAGGTTAAACTTTGACCATTCACCGTTATGTCAGTACATTTCATGATTTGTAACACTGTAGTCACAGCCTTCTAAGTTTTATGATAACTGCGATATTCAATCTTTACTGGAGATCTACTTTTTGAAAAATTTAAGAATGCATCTAAACTTGTGTTTAATACATAAAGTCACTAGAATTGATCAAGGAATCGAAATATGCAATCATATACAGGCGGTTCTGTTTAAAAAAAAAACAAGCATCTTTGATATAATCACCCTGTATAACAATTGCAATTTTGTTGAAAATATTTTTAGTTTGTCCTTCAACATGCCCCAACAATGAATTTTAAATATGCACTTTAATAAACCCACGATCTTCCACCCACGCACTAATGGGCCACCCTGTGCAGGTTTCAAAAACAGTATAATTCTTACAGTTACATCATAATTATGTACTGTAGGTAGAGAGTAAATTGGCGCAACACATTATAATTTGGAAATTCATTACGATAGAATGACATACCTACAGAAAAGTGGCTAAATTATTACCTACCCTTTTCCAAATAGTCGCAAAAGTCTCTACATCGGTATAAACAAATTGAAGAACTTAAAAATCCAACACTATCCAAAATATTGTTTTTGTTGCTAATATTGCTCATGATCTGGATTAATTAATTCAAAACTGTCAGTTATCCTACCCAACAAACTCTTATCAGACCTGGGTTCAATCCTTGACATCTGATCTAATTACGGGTTGGTACATTTTCAGGTTCTAAGTTAGACAAGGATAGAGACACCACATCACAAGATTCGGGAATTTCACAAATGTCACTCGGAAACGATATCAAGAGTGACGTAATAACGCTAGAGGAAAGAATGGAGGAATTAACAATTCGGCCTAACTACGTGAGCCAGACCGGCTGCCGATCTTTGCCGTATTCGCTTAACGGAATAGAGACGAATTTGAACGGCTACAGTGGTACATTAGGTGAGAATATTTCGGAACGAATGATCTTTTAACAGTTGTTTCCAGATGAGGCGGACAATGAGGAATTAATTAAAAAAATTCTACAAGTCTGTTTGGTGGACAATCCTGCATCTGTGACCGATAAGCAGAAGTTATTGTCTCAGTTAGTGCTTTTAATTAAAAAGGGTCAAGTTGATGCCATTATACCGCAATTTAAGTAAGTCGGTGCAACTGTTGGAAGCCGATTTCTTTAGTCTTTTGTAGGAAATTGTTGCGCGTGCTCATTGATAATCTGGACGTGCCCGACTGTAATACTCAGGTCATCGTGCTTGAGGTTTTCGCGGAAATATTTAAAAATGATAATATGAGACAGTGTTGGAGCAACTTCGTCGAGTTGCTTACGTTGCGAGTTTTAAATGCTCATTGCTCAGATAAGCGAGAGGTAAGTCAATCGTCTATGTAGGTTCACAATAAAGAGTGAATTTTGCAAGGTTGTGAAAGCGGCTGAACTTACTGCGGCCGCAATGAGCGTGTTTCCATTCAACGCCATTATAAGTGTGTTATCTCCTCTTATACACACGAGCGCTTGTCCCACAATACAGGGCGCAATCAAAATGTTAACAAAACTTATAGAAGTCCATCCGCTGGAGGTGACGGATGATCACTTGGGAAGTGTCATGCCAGGACTTATAAAGGTAAGTCAAGTTTGGCAATTTGAAAAAAAACGATATTATTTACTTTTAAGGCAAATGACCACGAGGAAAGCGCTGTGCGAAAAAGCGCAGTTTTTTGTATGGTTGCGTTGCACAAGGCTGTAGGAGAAGAAAGACTGGCCCCGTACATCACATCATTGACGGGTAGTAAACTAAAGTTACTTCGACTATATATAGAAAGAGCGCATTCAATACAGAGTAGCCCAAAAAATTCTGCTAATTCGCATAACTCTTTAAGCTAGTTTAATTAGAAGTTAAAAAATGTGGCGTATTTGTGAATTGAAAAACGGACTTAATTTTCTTTCGATTTTACGTTAATTTGACGTATTTATTTATACGGTGAATGTTGTAGATATTCGGATGTTTTTTTGTTATCGCGAATGGAAAGATGTGATTATGAAGATCTGCATGAATTTTATTGAATGTTATCGCTAAATTACAGTTCATTTAAAAAAAAAGTACCTACTAATTACATTGCTTATACATTTTTAAATTACACAGCATTAGTTGTAATATTTAGTATAACAAAAATATTGATCGTTGTAGTATGTTACTGTTAAATGAGTTGATACTTTTAACATTTTAATCTACATGTATATGCAGTTATGTAACTTTTAATGTCTGCTTAATTTTTACCATGCCAATTTCGTTTTAATTTCAATTGTATAATTCCTCCTGTATAGCCCTAATACAATTTTATAAAATTTGCTCATGATTTATCATAGTGATTAGTGATTACACCAAAAGTGTAGAAAATATTCTAATATTAATTACATGTTCGAAAATGCATTATGGGAACTTCGTCCATCAATTTTTAACCAAACGGTATGACATAGAACAATGCGGTTTTTTGTAAAAAAAAAATATTCTTGTTAGACCCGGTTTATTTCAACTGAAAGCACAATATGTAATGCGTAATGTTTATGATTTTAGATGAATTGTAAATTCAAAGTTGAGATACAAAAACAAAAAATTTACTCACCTAATGCCTATTGCCACAATCAGGTATATTATGCACCAATACTAAACATTAGCTAGAATTCAATCCTCTTTCGGTTCTTTTTCGTTCGTTTATTTTCCTGCACAATCTTCTTATTACTTTCAAAACAGCCTTTTTCAAGACTACCAATTTCTTACGAATATTTACAAGGTGAGTAAATTACTTTTTGAATGATAAATTCACATTTTTTTGTTGTTGTAGGGTGTAATAGGTATACTAAGACATGCCTTTTACTTTAGAAGAGGATAAGATGCTTTTGCAGTCCCATTTCTGTAAAGTTTTCATCGATCAAGTTCACTATGACGAATTATCAAAATTATGAACAGCTATAGAACCTGCTATTAGGAATATTATGCAGCAGTAGTGATATGTCGTCGTTATTAACAAGTTGTACAAGAAATAAAATCAATTTCCAAATATATTTTTTAAATTTCTACCTCTTTAAGCGCACTCCCAAACGAGTTTCTAAATTTCGTTAAATTTATTGCACTGCTGTGTATCCTTTTTACGGGTTGAGGAGGAAAGTTCACATACAACTTTTCAAAAAACTTTTTTTTTTGGACAATTCGTACTTTTTCGATTGGACTTTTCAATCAAAACTTATAGACTAGAAACCAATTTCGAAAAAAAATTCAAAGGGCTGTAACTTTTGAACTAGTAGCCCAATCTTGGAACTGTTTGAAATTATGGATTCTACAGGCCACATTCTATAAGAAAATTTTTTTCCGGGTCGATCTGAGACAATTTTTTTTCGGGGCTCAAAAAAAGGCAGTGTATAACCTTCCTTTTTTACCAAAAATCGACTGCACCAAAATTTCTCGGGAAAACACTTTTTCTTATTAATTTTGGTGCGTAGAATCCAAAACAATTCGTACTTTTTCGATTAGACTTCTCAATCAAAAGTTATAGACTAGAAACCAATTTCGAAAATAAAATTTTTTTCAGGATCAATCTGAGACAATTTTTTTTTTCGGGGCTTAGATCTGTGGTAAAGGTTATACCAAATCAGATGATCGCAAACTTAAAAAACAATGTTGGAGAAGGAGCGCTATTTATTTCCTTTATAAATAAAATAATTGTTGGTTGCAGATACTTATTTTACAACAATTAATAATAAACAATTCTTGGAAACAAATTTAATATCATACAACAAACAAACACCAACTTATCTAGAAAACAAACTCCTGCCTGATGCTTTAACATAAAATCGGGTATGAAACTATGAAGCACCTTAAATTGTTTTACTCTACGGACAACTTTTGACATATGCTCCGCGATAGATCCGGAATTTAATTGGCGCAATTTCTTTTTGTTTTTCATCGAAATTTCTTTCACTTGCGATACGTAGATGAAATTTCGTTCGTTAAATAAAATCCAATCTTCCGTACCGAGCTTTTGCAATATTCCACTCAATAAGATCAAGCTAAAATTGCTAACCGAACCTACGAATGCGATCGACACAAAAATTACTTCACCAAACGGAGAATACGCAATGAGGTATTTTACGGTGTGCAAATTTTCGGGAAACTCCTCGAAGGTGCTTCGTATCGATACAAGCAAAAATCCTATAATGATCACCCGTTGCGTGGAATCAAACTCCGGCATAAACACAGACGGCAAAGGTAGAGTTAGAGATGAGTTCCTGCACAGCATATCCAATTTATCATACAGAAGTTCTACACCCGTAACATACACTGAGGGAAATAAGTATGAATTTAAAATCGCTGTATCGTCATCGGTATACAGTTTTGCTAAAACGCTAATTAACTGTTCATATCCAGTGGCACCCTTAAGAACCGGTATTTCCGATTCAATATAAGTTAGAAGTGTGTTAAATACATTAATGTCTGACAACCCGCACATTTCGCAAACGACAGTCGGGTTCCGCCTTAAGTATTCTTCTGTAAGACGCCGAGTATCTTCCTCTGGTGTCTCGAGGAAGTCATCACAATTCTCCTGCTCCGTCTTGATGCAGACGCGTTCGACGTCGTCGTCGACTTGCACTACTTCTTCTTTTGCCTCTAAGGGATGGTATTCTTCCTTTATGACGCTTGATATTTCTGTGGCCATCTTCTAGATAGGAGCTCTAAACAATATTTACCATAAACAAAAGTAGGGTTAACTATTGAAAAACCTACGAGTAAAAAACATGTGATGGTTCCTTCTTTATCGATAATCGAGTATTTGATTGTACAGAGTGTAGTAAAATAATTTCACTTTTGAAAGTGATTTATGTACAACAAATATTTTTGGTTTTTGAACTGTTTACAATAAATGACAAACTTTTCTATTAGTTTGAAATCAATAAACGCTTTACACAAATTGTGATGAACTTTCCCTTTCTTTCCTAGTTTCGGGTAGGGGTGTGCCCTTTTATTTGGAATTAGTTACCCGTGTAGGGTCGGGAATGAGAATAACCCTACTGCAGCGGCACTGCATGTCGTAAGAGGCGACTAATCAACGGTGGTCATCTGCCTTGTGAAATTTCTGACTGGGAGTAATTTTGGCGAAAAATTTTCGATACACACTTTAATCCTGAAAAGTGAATCTTCGGCTGTACGGATCACGGAGAGCAATGCGCTTTTCAGATTTCCCTCTTTCAGTAGCACAAACTTGTCTACTTACTAAAGTCAGGGCCGAATTATGGAAAAAATTATGTTAATATAGTATAAATCTCTTTAAAGTAAATTTGCCAAATATTAGATTAACTATGAAACTCGGCGAACTTCGTACCGCCTATCAGTCAATGTCCGGCTCTCAGATTTTTGTGCCGTAAATCGTCAAAATGCCATTCAGACAGTTTGTCCTTTTTCTGGGTCACATAAAAAAATAAAGTTGATGATTTGTCCGCCATGAAACGTTGTATGGAAAATCCCCTCATGGGTGTCTTGTAGAGCGCAAAAAGTGACAATGGGGGTGTTTTTTTAAAAATTTTTTGTATCTCTATTTAAGGGAGTTTCAAGAAAATTTGAGTAGATCATGCGACAAACTTTAGAGGGGTTTACCGATTAGTTAAGGAGAAATTTATGGAAGTTGGGAAGTAACACGTGGAAAAGCTTTGAGCGAAGAATTGGATAGCAAGGATGAAAGAAAGGGATTTCATAGATATTTAAAAGAAAATTAGGGGAAACTTCAGGGAGATTGAAAGAAAGCATTTGATACAATCATTTCACTAACGCTAACCTAATGTCGCTTTCCTTATAGATTGGCCCATATTTAAATTTAGCGCCTTATTTGAAAATGGTGAATCACAACGCCACAAAAACGATGATTCATTCGGCAATCGTCAGTTCTTTACTTGGGTGTTTGACAATTGAAAATTTAGATCGTTAAAATGGTAAGTGAATTTCAAATAGATTAACAAAATTAATTAAAATGTTAATAGTCTCTAATTAAGCGTTTTCAATTGCAGGTGAATTATTCAGAGGAACAGATGGCCGGTAAGTCAATTATTGCGATAGAAATATTAAAGTAGCGTAGCCCCACCTTAAATTTCTTCCTTATTGCAAGACTGTCATTCAAAAGTTCTGGGGAACCTTAAAACAATTTCAAAATCTGTCTTGACCATAAATGGTACTCGCCATAATGAATCACAACCAGATTTTGTCCTTATATGGTTTTAATGGGAAAGTAGACGATCGAGCAAGGTAACAAATAACACATTTATCTCATTGCCTTCAAGTGCAATGTATCTCTACGAGCCAAGTAGGCCAATTCTATCTTCCGTCGAAGGTGTCTGGATAATCTAGACAAAGATATTCTAACCGCTCTCTTTTGTAGAATTTCAAGAGGCCTTTCAACTGTTTGATAACCGCGGCGATGGAAATATTCACGTGTCACAAATTGGAGACGCACTCCGAGCACTAGGTCAAAATCCCACCGAAGCCGACGTAAAGAAATACAGTCACCAACATAAGCCGGACGTTCGCATTTCGTTCGAAGTCTTCCTCCCGATTTATCAGGTGTGATTTTAATTTCTTATTAATCGTGCATTAACAAACGACCTTAGCAAATTTCGAAATCGCGCACCGCCGAAACCGCCGACGATTTCATTGAGGGCCTAAGACACTTCGATAAGGACGGAAACGGTTTTATTAGCTCGGCCGAGTTTCGTCATTTGCTAACGACTCTGGGCGAGAAATTGACGGACGACGAGGTGGAACAATTGCTGCAGGGTCAGGAGGATTCTCAAGGGAATGTAAATTACGAGGAGTTTGTTCGTATGATTATGTCGGGGTAGGGAAGTTAATTTATTGTTTTAATGTTTGCATTTTGAATGTCATTCCATTTTTTGTATGATTTTTTGGGATATTAAAAACTGACCTGTAGATAATATGTAGTTATTTATTGTTGATGTTATTTAATAAAGGGGTAGTCTTTGTACATACTTCCCATTTAGTGTTGGGGATTATGTTGTTTACTGTAGGTCGTATCAGTCTATTAAAAAAGAACCAAACAAGCTTTACTAACGTGTTGTACCATAAAATTGTAAATTCTATGTGGTTTATATATATTTATTGATATTAGAAAAGGTTTTCTCCTATACTCCTCTACTAATCCAATTCTCTGACCTCTGTACACTCCATGCTTTCTTTAAAAGCAATAACAGATAAAGTGATCAAATTAACCGAAAGGGTAGTTAAAATGAAACAAATAAGTGTGCATTCTAAAGGGTAATTTATTATGGGATAGTAAAACTCACAAGTTTGTGTCGGAGAGCACTTCCCAATAACTCTCAAAATGTAAACAGTGATAGAGAGCTCTCTCTCAGCAAGTAATTGCTGCAATAAATCTTGCACTTCTAAACAAGTTTTGACAGGAAGTTGTCATTTATTTGATTGTTGGTGAGCAAGTGCTGTGCTGTAGCACAGGCCAAATGTATGTGTTCATAAGAAGACATGTCTTCTTTAATTAACACTTCAAGGATTTGCAGAGTTGTGACAAATCAAGGCTAAAATCTCTACTGTGTATACGCACATTCAAAAGCAAGTGCCTGAGAGCTAGAGAAATTTTACAATTTGCTTATATGTAAACTCTAGCACAATTTACTACCCCGTATAAATGATGCTTAATGGTATCTGCCATTTTTATTAAAATGGGACGCGGAGCCCAAAATATAAAATATAATAGTTTCCATGGAAACGACAGGACCTAAGCTTGCTATATTTGACGTCCGAGTTAAATTCAGAAATTTTATAATTATTTATATGGCTTCTGCTATAAAATAAAGTTTTGGTATTATACACAACGATAATGAAAAACTAACCGGCTTGTGACAGTTAATTCACTCGATGGTTAAAATCTTCCTTTATCATTGTGTATAAGCCACTTGCAAGCATACACGGTGTCCATTTTTCGAGTGCCACTATGGGGATCTTGCTTATCAAAGTTGCGAATTTTCATGTTGAATAATAATCTGAAAAGAAATTTAAAATATCTTCAATACCTAGTTTTGAAAATATCGCAAAAAAAGAAAATTTCTGATTTTCGTTTTTAATTTTTTCATAGTAAACTAATCGTTCTAGACATTTCTAATTAACACATTATTCAGACACTTTTTAATGGAGATTTCGAATATGGCATCCCGTTTTCAATAACTTTTAAGATGACGGAGAAACAGGTGGCAACTTTAATTTTTCTTATGGGCGCTGTTTTGGATTTTGACATTTTGAGATTACGTCTTTTCTTCTCTTTACAACGATATATCACACATGGTGGTTCAGTAACACATTTTTCCTAAAATTACAATTTTAATTTTCTGCGAAGGGTGCTTTGGAAAAACAAAACGTTCTTTTGTTGTGAACAAAAGGTTGAAGATTTCAAGTAGTGTAATTTACGTTTGTGCTAGATTTATTGCGAAAATATTATTTCTTCTTAAGTATTTGGTTCTAATTTGAATTATAATTTTCTTGCAAAACGGAAGGTTCAATTATATTCAGATGAAAATCTCAACTCAACTAGTTCCCTGCCAACGCTCTAACCAGACAGATGGATCAAACTGTCATACTTTTGATCACAATAAAAGAACGTTTTGTTTTTCCAAAGCACTCTTCCGGAAAAATTAAAAAGTGTCTGAATAATGTTTTTTTGCGATATTTTCAAAACTACTAAAGATATTTTTAATTTCTTTTCAGATTATTATTCAGCACGAAAATTCGCAACTTTGCCCCCATTTAACCAACTCTCTATCTCTTCAGGTAAGCGAGATCCCCATAGTGGCACTCGAAAAATGGACACCGTGTATACCTATCAGGATGATTAGTAACGAAAAGTGCACAGTCAAGCGCCCTTTTTGCGCCCATTACTGTGAATTTTTTTCACTTAAAGACGTTTCGAAATTTTATATGACCACCCTGTACAAATTTGGTGAAGCCTAAGGTTTACTGAAGCAAGCTTTGATAACATGGGTCCTGTCTCATTTGTAAGCGGTTTGATTTAAATGCAAAGTGCACTTATATTAGCTCTTTGGTGGGCGCGCCTTGCCGCTAATTTTATTTAATTAATTAATTAATTGAATATTTGTAATTAAGAATGCTGTTAGCTATTCGTTGATTGGTCTCTCCCCCAAACACATTCAATTGTCCCTAGGAAAATTCGCGGCTATGATATTTCTTGGAATGAAACAAGCATAAGAATGGGTTACCTTCTATTACAAAGATTGGCATTACTGCACCGCGCCCGTTTGCGTATCTAATTGACGCCCAAAATACTTCAAACTTTGTAGTAGAAAGTTTTTCAGAAATATCTAAAAGCGTTTCCAAACTTATTTATACAGTGTGTCTATACTCATTACTGTAACTAAAATTGGTGATGTAAATATAAAATTTTATTTAATTAACGGTACATGTAAAATGCAAATGACTATGTAAATATTTCATTCAACAAATTGTATGTAGGAAAAAATGTGTTTGTTCAGTATTTACATTAAGACATTGTGTTCTATGTCATCTATGTGTAACCGGTACAACAAATTATTTAAAAATTCAACTGCACAAACATTATTATTATCATTTTAAACTAACATTAAAAAATAAAAGTAACATCTACAATATACGAATCGATCATGTCGACTTAGCGAGACATTCCCTGACATGAACTTCATATTCTGTATTGAAAGGTAACACCTCATCGCAATTTTCGCATGTGATCCTATCGCTACCGTTAAACAAAATTGTTGTAGACGTATCCTTTTGCTCGAAGCTATCGATACATTTATCTGCGTGCGTCTGAAAATTCAACAATAAATTACTGTTCCGTGAAAATTAAGATTATACCGCTAGGACGTCTTGTACGAATTCTAAACCGCAAATTGGACACGCTCCCATTATGTTGGAGGTTGATGATTGTGACTTGTCCTCGATCTCCACATCATACCCGCTCGCTGCTTTTTTGTTGCTGTTCTTAATCGCCTTCGACTTTCCTGTACAGCGTAAGTTACAAGAAATGCGGGGTATAATAAGAATAACCTACCACCACGTCCACGTCGTTTCCCCGAATTTTTCGTTGGATTTGGAGGTACAATTCTTCTAGTGGTAAATGCTTCTTCAGCATGTACCAATTCGGCTACGTCTGTAGAATCATCAACATAATCTTCGTCGCTATTATTAGCCAAGGAATCGACAAATTTTTTAGTTTCCTTCGTCAACTCTTTTTCCTGCTCTTCCTTTTCCTTTAACTTGTCAAACAGTCTCTCCGACTTAGGTGAAAATATCTTGCTTCTTTTCATTATTTGATCGTTATTCAATGTAGATATATTCCTTCTTTTGGATACGGAGCTAGTGGGGGAGTAGTCTTGGTTGTGATGAGAGGACGATTTGTTTCTCCAAGAGTCATTCAAACTTTCCGTATACAATTTACGCTTCGTTTGTCTCCCTGTTTTTGTAATGTAGATGTCAGAAAGGTTATCTTCCACAAAAAGGTCCTCATCCTCGAAATCATAACTGATCACTTTGTCGTTACCCTTTAACAGAGTCCCATTGAATTTAATATCGGGTTGTACGGGTTTGCCCAAAGGAGCGTATACTTTTGATTTACGTTGAAAGGTATCATAAATTTGAATTAGCTTCCTGTGGTATTCAGATAGCAGCCGCTTTCTCTCCTCCAAGTTCAGTTTAATAAATTTAGGGTCACAGTATAGTGGGGGATTATATTTCGGCTTATAGCTAATTAAAGTGAGAGGTGGGTGTTTTGTTGGAGCACTGTTAAATACATCGACACTATCAAAATCATTACACCTCTGCTTAGGATCGACGTTTTCATCGGTAATGCTAGAATTACGTGTGAGTGTTTGTGAAGTGCTCGTTTCTGAAACGTCCATTTGACTTTCACGTAACTCTGACTGCTCCGATTTTTTGACTGGTACGCTGTTTAAACGCATTTCATCAACGAAATCATAATTTGAATTGGCATCTGCTATGGTGCGCCTCTGTTCGTCTTCAGCTGTTGCGGTAGTTTTAGAATGATTGAGAACTCGATATAATTCCGACATTTCCGAGGTTGACATACTGGGATCGAACAAACCGGCCTCTGTAAATGAGACATACAACAAACAGGTAACGAACACTTTCTATGGGATGTAGTATGAGAATTACGTTACACATGGCAGACAATTTACTCGTCTGTGGTTGCAATAAAAATCGCGCTGTGAGCATCCTTCAAAGTAAAACTGAAATAAAATTTCAAATTCCGTGCTCTTACCATTCTTTTAAATTACCACATTAATGTAAAATCTTTGGATATTACAGCTCTATTTAGAACTACAATTACAAAACAGCAAAAGTTTAAGTTTGTACCGAAGTTTCTTGGTTCATTACCTTTTAAGCATTTTGTCACTTGGGTAATCGGCAGGTCCTCATCTTCATCTTCTGATATATTCGATTCTTCGAACATTTTTGACGTGTGTGTGTATATAAAAACTATCCAAATAATAAACTCCAAATAATTAACAAAATACCAAGCATTAATTTTGAGGTTATGTTATCCACTCTGTAAGACCGCCTTATTTAAAATAATGCATCCATTGGCTTGCGTGAGAAGTTCAGCTTCGGGGTGAAAAGTAGTGGCGTAGGTACGATTTGGTTAAAATGTCTTATGCTACGTCGGACTCGATGGGGCCACAACATTAATTGGTATCGTAAATAAATTGTCCAACCACCTATTCCCGTGAAACTTTTTCAAAGTTGTGAATGATGAAGGACGCGGGTACCTATATTTTTGTTCCTTTATGAACATTTTTTGCACATTACGTATTAGAAATCTCAAATCCTAAATGCGCCAATTCTACTTAAAATTGACGTACATCTAGAAAATTCTCCTACCCAAACGGTTTAAACGTAAACGCAAACGATTATGTTCTTATATAGGTATGGTATATAATTAATATGCTTAAAAATTAACACAAATATTAAAGCAATTAAAGACTCTGTAGTGAATGACTATTTTAATAATCCACAAAATATAAAATGTCTTTTAACAGAAATGCACGTTTTGAAACACAAGTACCTAATCCGAATCAAAAAAATTTCGCGGATTTCGATCTGTCTGTCTGTATATACTCTCATTTGCATTGCGAAGTCTGCGTATGCGCCCATTAATCGTCAAGATTTTTCTTGGTTGAGGTGCCAGAAGTATATGCTACCAAATACAAAAAGACATTAATATATAATAAATTACATTTATTATTATTAAATGTTGAAAGACTAAAAACGAAAATTCTGATAAGATAGTAGTTATACACCGCCTTTTTTTGAGGCCCGAAAAAAAAATTGTCTGAGATCGACCGGGAAAAAACATTTTCTTATGGAATGTAGCCTGTAGAATCTACAATTTCAAACAGTTCCAAGATTGGGCTACTAGATCAAAAGTTACAGCCCTTTCAATTTTCTTTCGAAATTGGTTTCTAGTCTATAACTTTTGATTGAGATGTACACTCCATACAAGTGTTGATGAGCAGAAGGGAAGACGAGATAGTTGTATTTGTTTATTGTGCCATATTTTTTTTTTACAAAAGTTATACTTTGGTAAATACAATTTTTTGGAGCTCCATAAACAACAAGGAGAAAGTAATTATCGTTGGAGAAGAGTCAATTTCTTCAAATATTTTAGTACTCAACGTTACGTAAAATTCGTTTTAGCCATTCACACGTGTGGGACCTCGTTTTTAAATTCAGTGTTAGACTTCTGACTAGCCTCTGTAAAAGTGCCCTCTCACTATGTAGCGTCTCAAATAGTGACCCGTTTTCTTCAAATTCTTATCGCAAAGAAACATGCATTTTCCCTTGGAAAAATTCCTACGCGTGGGGTAATTGCAGAAATGCACTGCTCCATCTGTAAGCTTTCCAAAATAAAAATTTGCTGTGACTAGCACAGACACCACCTGCGCTTGTGGGTATTTTCACAAGTCATTTTTTACCCCTGACTAACATGTGGGTGGTAAAAACCTAGTCTGTCCATTATTGTGGATCGGGAGGAGATGAGGAATTCTTTTTGTTTTAACCGCGAACTGTTATGTGTCTCTTTAAGACACTTTCCTCCAACATGTACATAAAAATTATTTCAGGGAAGGGGAAGGTGTTAATTGAAACTATCTCCTAGTAAACGTGGAATTGAATTTTTTTCTTTTTAAAGAAAATGTATAAAACTGTATTTTATAATCATACATCACAAATGATTTTATTCTGTATCCATATTTTCTACGGGTAATTCAAGAATTCTAGGGCCGTATAACAATACATAGGCACAATGCCAATCACCTCCTCCAGATAACTTCAAAATATCCTCGGAAGATACCGGAGATACAAAATCGTCGTCACATTTAAACCAATTGTTATTAGCATGTCTAACCCAGCCTACGTAATGGCCGCTTGAAGATGAGCGACCTTTATGAGTCAACACTGCCTGTAACGTGTAATAGCCGCTATTATTGCTTCCTATATCTGAAACTAACTGTGCAAAAAATAATCGTAATATCGCTCTCTTTCTTACCATTGTCAAACCAGTATGGCACAACCTTTCCTGTTTCCTTTGCTTTCCCATCTTTACTTTTTATGCTGTTTCCCTTGGTCGCGGCCTCGACTTGCGCATCTTCCAATTCCTAAAAGTATTTCGCACTTTATTTTCGGAAAACGCGCACTGTACCGACATACCTTAAACTTTAAGCGCATGGGAGTAAGCTTCTCTTGCAGCTCTGGGGAACAAAGCTCGTACGCATCAAAATCCAACGGAAATTTGACGTCTTTCAAAATTTTTGCGTTAATGGATTCCTTTTCTTTAAAATAAAATCTAACAAATTGTATCGTAAGATATGCGGGTAATCGACTAATTTTGGACTACAATAAATTTAAATCACCTCAAACCTCAATGTGTAATTCTTACCGTTTTTGTATAAACCGCGTCCCTGTCTAAACAAGTTGACATTTTTGTAATTTGTTCTTGCATTTTCTGAAATGTTTACAATGAGATTTTGTATTACAAAAACTGAGGGGTGTGCCTCTGTCTTTAGTATATTTTTAAAAATAAAAAATGTGCTATTGGTCGACTTTTGTCCGTTTGTTCATCTGCGGTAATGAACATTATGCTATATTTTAATAGCACTAAATTATTATGGCTCAATTTTTTTGTGAAAACGGTCAAATGTATCACAATGGCCAAAAACTATCGGGATATTCTATTGGGATTTCTTGGTATTTATATGTAGAGACTTGAGATATTTTTTTATTCGTGACAAATACTTAAGAAAGTGACACACCCCTCTGTATAAACCCAATCTTACCGATCGAAGACCTGAATGCATATATCGTACGTCTTGCGATATGAAACAACTTATTTGCAAAAATTGCTCTTTTGTTTTTGTGGGCGGTTCCTCCTCTGATTCCACACACTTCCACTCTACCTCGAAGGTCCCTCCGAAATATTGATCTATAAGTGACCTTAAATGCACTGGCTGTGAACACAGAATTATCAAATGAGATCTCACTTGTAATTTTCAATTTGTGGCGCTTCCGTTTGCTTTGAGGATAATTTTTGCTGCAAAACTCGCACTAGCTCCGTCCAACATTCGTTCGCGTCCTACAAATTATAACTTTAACCGATAGTTTCCTATGTCGAACCGCACCTGTTGCTGAAAGGCACCCTGCTCGCTGGTCTCAGCAAATCTTGGAAAGGCTATGTGTAACATTTGCAGTAACGAAAATGGGGGGATTGTACGACCTTGGTCCATGTTGGTATAGAGATCTCTTAGTGAGGCTGTGATCGATTGCGCAATCTGAGATTCGTCTTCTCTTTGTACATCTGCGAGACGTTCTATTAGCGATTAAATCTTCCTATGCAATCTTACCTCCTTTAAATTCTTTAAGTGCGTCTCTTAGTTCGGGAACCGTACGTAAACATTGCACGGTAGCATTCATGTAACAAGTATTATTAATGTTATGTAGACCGGGTGGCAACTCCAACTAAAAGTTACAATGTATTAATGTATTAACATTTCTTGATTATTTACAGCTGTAGCCAATTCGCTTTCATTCATGTCCTCAACAAACATGGTTTTTTCTACCGGTTCTTTTGGAACATCTTCTTCTTTACTGCCCATTAACAAAATTGTCGCACCCTGACAATGGAACACTCGTTACAAGCTTAGAATGTAAACAACCCTTACCTCTCTCAACTTAAAATTGCTCCAATCCTCGTCTTTCAGCGTGACACCTTTAAGCATAACCTTCTGTCTCTCCGGTTGTACACCAGTTAAAGCGAAAAGTTGAGCTTTAAATAGCATGGGAGTTTCCTGCGTGTTCACCTCAATGTCGGGATAGGATTCTTTGCCCCATTTTACTTTCACTACAATAAAATGTTAGGATCGCCGGAAAATGTAAGGTTAGAAACAACACAAATGGTTTACCTTTAAACGAAGCCATTGTCATTAACGAAGTGCCTTTTTTTCACAAAAGTAAGGCGACGTTAACTTAGTTTATTCAAAACCAGAATATCGTCTCTAACAAAAACTAAAAAATGCAAATATCACGGTAGGTCTTTTGACAGTACAAGTTAAAAGTCACCGCTCAGTCACCTGTCCCATAGAATACGAGGTCAGTTCGATTTTCCCTTTCAGGAGTATACAGAGTGTAGGCTGGTCACGTGACGACAAGCTACAATAAACGCACGGCATGAAGCATATGGAGCGTCAAAGAACCTCTAAATTTTGTACAGCTTAACCTCAAAGGCTCAAACGTGTGCAGCAGTAATAGATAACAAAAAAATACTTTTGGTTATAATCCTGCATGAGAATGCAAATTTGTTATTTTTCGAAAGTGATTTAGATAATAAAGATGACACAAAGGCTAATATTGTGAGTTTCAAATAAGCTTGACCACGTGATCATGTCTATTGCGCTCCTTGTCTTTTATCGTGCATCAATTTCGAATTTCCTTAAAAAATGTTAAGTTAAAGTAAATTGGCAACATTTTACTACCACAGAAAAAATATTAAGCAGAAAAATGAAATACGCAGCAATTCGCAATTGTATAATTTTACTTTACCACGTTTTGTGACGCACCGTGTACTTAACCACTTTATTTTTCATCGTATCGTTCCGTTTGCTGAGACACTGACAGTTTGACGTTTCGGTGTTTATAGGTTATGACTTTTACCATTATCTAAACTGCAAAAAAATAAAACTTTCTCCAATCTTTTAATAAAAAATTGTGTTGGGCTACTCATTAACCCAACACTGAATTACTATGGATCCTGCCTTATTAAAGGAGCGAGAGCTTTTCAAAAAGAGAGCATTAACAACACCGAGGTAAGCCTTTCTTCACAGTTACACTTTTGTAACACTACCGTTTTTTAGTGTCGAAAAAAGGAAAGCAGAGCCCATACGGGATGATAAGAAGAAACCGAAAACTTCCAGTGCACCTGCACCAAAATTGGACATTAACTCGTAGGTATACCTTAACATTTTCACTATGTAACGATGAAAACTGATACCAGGTACAAAACAGCCACCGGCAGCTCACAATACAGATTCGGCGTGTTAGCGAAAATTGTAAAACATATGCGGACTAGACATCAGGAGGGTGATCAACATCCGCTCACGTTAGAAGAAATTTTAGACGAAACAAATCAGCTAGATGTCGGGAATAAGGTCAAAATAGTAGGTATGTAAGTGTTTTAGGATGAAGTTAATTAAATGTACGCTAGTGGTTGCAAACGGAAGCGTTACAAAGTAATCCGAAGGTGGAAGTCACAATGGATGGCAAATTTATATTTAAGGCTATGTACAAATTGAAGGACAGAAAGAGTTTGCTTAAATTACTAAAACAGCAAGATTTAAAGGGACTAGGCGGAATTTTATTGGATGACGTGCAAGAATCTTTGCCTCATGCCGAGAAAGCGTTGAAGGTATTAAATGTAATGAAACTTTAATCCATTCAATTTGGGGTTTCTTAGACATTGCAAAATCAGAACGAAATTATTTTTGTGTCCAGACCGACCGATAAAAAGAAGATTTTATTTTATAACGATCGCACCGCAAGTTTACCTGTAGATGAAGAATTCCAAAAGCTATGGCGTTCTGTGGCGGTCGATGCCATGGATGATGCGAAAATAGACGAATACTTAGAAAAACAAGGTCCTTCCCATTATCCTTTTCTATTTTCTTACCAAGTTCCATTTCAGGTATTCGTTCCATGCAAGATCACGGCCTTAAGAAACCGATGGCTCCGAAACGGAAAAAGGCAGCGCAGCGTAAAAAGCAATTTAAAAAGCCGAGGGACAACGAACATTTGGCTGACGTGTTGGAAAATTACGAAGACACCACGCTTACGCAAAAAGGACAATTTTCTTCGAAAACTGCTAGTTAATTTATTATTTTATTTTATTGGTTTATTTTGAGTGCTAGAGAATTATGAATGATTTATTTTAATGTATACAGTTTGTTGACTGAAAAATATACACATAAACAAAGATAAATTAATTAATAACATCAAGTATACCAGTTGTCTCATCCCTCCCCCATGTCCTAGTGCTTTTTCTCCACTTAGTTCAAGAGTCTTGCTCTTCATTTCTATGTACCCTGTCTGTCCACAGTTTCTACCAGTGACCTTTTTAATTAAAAGAGAATATTACACAAATTTATTTATTTAAATACTTAGCAGAAATTTAAATAAACTAAAAAATGCTTATTTATTTCTTTTAAAGCATATATTAACCTAATTGGGTAAGACTCGAATTTTTAGTTTGCAATTGTTTACCGGATTCTTACTGATTTATCTAATAATAATTGCCTTTAATAGCTATTTATGTTGCATACATAGAAACTGTATAAAAGGGTATAAACTCGATGTTTAATTAACTGCGATAAACACTCACTACTCATTCAGTATACTTTCAGAAGCAGTCCCTTTCCAAAGTATAGATTCCACCTCCTAGGGGAATTCAATATACGTTAATTTGGTCAGGTAAAAAGCACCGGTGTATTACTTTAATTGCGCATGGGAAACATAGTACCTGGCCGTACATTTTCTGTCACTATTATCTAGTGAAAACATTACTTATGACATACTAGTTGATGGTTGTCAACAAAAAAAAACGAGTTGTGTAATTTCAGATTGGAGAAAATTACCATTTTAAAGAATTAATGTCCTGACCGTTCTCAGGTGGTCCTTCAAAAGTGTTGAGGTCGTCTACTGTGTTAGGACTTGACATGTTGGTTCCTTCGAGCCGGATCGATTTGTGGTTAATGTTCATTGTAATTATTGGTGGTAAACTGTGATTGACTGGTCATGAGCCAACAAGCTGCGAAGACATATGGATTGTGTAAAACAGCAACCAGGGAAAAATGCCGGTCAGGTATGGTTTTCGACTCCTTTTCTCTAAGAATATTGTGACCCATTCCTGGTGCTTCAAATGTGTATTTCCGGCAAAAAGTGGGGGGGGGTCATTTTTTTATCCAAATCCAATATCTACCTTACTAACGTGCGGATGCTAAAAAAACGAGTCATTTTATATAACGTCGTCGCTCGACTTTCAAAAGGGTCGCTACGGCATACCATGAACGTTTATAAGGCGTTTGACAATTAGGGCCGCTGTTAGTTTTTATACCTATGTATATGTACTTCATTATACATTTCATTTGCAAGAGTAAACCCTTGCCAAGTGGTGCAGGGGCCAAGTTATATAGACTTATTGTAGTGTGCACCTGTGGACAGAGAGAATAAGCGCATATTTTTCGTGGGTTACACTACTCTCAGTTTCATTGTAAACATTACAAGCGATTGTATAGGAACTACGCAATTTACTATCTTGGGTGTAGGTGACTACGATAACGATAGCATCCATCCTGTTCAGTTAGAAATGCACATTTATCATTGCACTATGCACTGGCATTTAGTATTACCTTTTATTCTTTCCACTGTACTGGGGTACGATGCACATTCCAGGGTGCGAAGAGTGGTTGGAGGATCCCCTGCCGATCTCCCTCCTCTCGATGACCCGGCGGTGTATTTAAGATTTGGTGGTCGAGCTGCAAGAGTACATGGGGTCAGGGAGTTTCCCCACTACGTATTTAAGGGAATTAGATACGCACATCCACCAATTGGAAAGGAAAGATTTTTGGTATGTAAATAACAAATAACGTTTTACAAAACTACCTACTATACCAAGCGTCCAAGGCAATTCTTCCTGTCTGGAGATGTCAATGCTACCGTTTACCCACCACCCTGCATACAACCAGTTCAGGGGCAAAAAGATGAGACTATCGGTGAAGAGGACTGCTTATTTCTCAACGTTTTCACGCCCGATTTGCCTTTGGGTACTGAAGGTTTACCCGTTGTCGTGTGGATTCATGGGGGTGGTTTTCGTTATGGATCTGCCTCACAGTACGGTGTAAGTTATATTTCAAGAAATATTAGGTAACTCATTAGCGAATTGTAGGTGAAACATCTAGTAGGGAAAAGATTGGTGGTTGTTGCTATCCAGTACAGGTTGGGTACGTTAGGTTTTTTGGGAACCGGTACTAGGGAGTTGCCCGGGAATGCGGCTTTGTGGGATATGGTGTTGGCCATACAGATGGGTCCGAAACCACATTGGGTTTTTTGGTGGAAATCCCTATCAAATTATTGTGATGGGACACGGGACAGGTGCTAGCAGTGCTGTTTTACTTGCGTTAAACAAGGTCGCGAAAGGTATCTTGATCTTCACCAACGCTTTAAGTAACGATTGGATTTTAGGTTACACCAATGGTGTTGTCGCTTTGTCTGGTACGGCATTATCAAACTGGGCAGTAGACACAAAACCAGGCGAAACTGCTAGAGAAATGGCAGATCTTCAAGGATGTCCGACCACAAATCCCCTACCAATGATCAAATGTTTGCAGGCAGTGTCTGCTAACAAAATAGTTAAACGGGACTCGGAAATAGCAGCAGCTCGGCTCCAACGCCAGGGATTTGTTTCGGGTATACAAGGACACCTGTGCTCAAGTCCCGTTGTAGAGTACAAATATGATGGGAGATCTCTGCCCCCAATGGTTGCAGGAGAGCCATTAGAAAATTTAGTTGACAAAAAATGCCCAAAAATTCCGTTACTAACTGGAGTTACAAAAGATGAAACCAAGCGAGCTATTCACGGCAGGTATACATTAAAAAAACCAGTTTTACACTCCTTCTTTTCAGGAAAATTTGGAAAAGAAATCAAAGAGAAATTACAATCTGTTCAACACTACCTCGATCAAGTTTTGGTGAAAAAATTACAGTCGTTCACATCCTTTGGGAAAAACCTCGCAAATCAGACACTTCACAACATTTGGAGTGTATTAGATCCATTGAAGTTCAGAAAGTATGTAAATGTAGGACGAAATAACATTCAAGAGGGTTTAGTTAGAGTTGCAGAAATGACAGGTAGGTAATACCTACCTATACTGCCGACTTATTATTGGTTACTTATTAGTGGATGCTTTGTTCAATTTACCTGCGTTTTTAACCGTTGACTTGTGGTCTAAAACTGGCGCACCGGCTTATCTATACAGCTTTGAGCACACTACGCGCAAGAAACGAGCGCATCATTTCCTGATGGGCCTACCCATAATTGGTGATGGTAGTAAATAAGTTACCGACTTCGTTTAGGCTAAGAGATAATTTCAGATGAGTCGGATGATACTGACATGGTATCGCATGGTGATGACTTAATTTATTTGTTCGAAGCCAATTCTGTAAATGGTACTCCTATTGCCAATGCGGAAGAGGATTTTACTGACGAGGACGCAAAGATGAGAACGATCTTTGTGGACATGATTTATAACTTTGTTAAACGTGGAAAATTAGATGTGGGCAACAAGGAGGTGCCCACTTTCTCAAGCGAGCAAAACAATTATGTCAAAATTAGCACGAGACCCTCGCTGGTCAATAACTTTCGTTTTTGTCAAATGGGGTTGTGGGCAGGGTTAACGAAACGACTACAAAGTACGATGTGTAGCGCACTAAACGTGCTGAATTCCCAAATTAAAGACGCTGAAGTTTTGCTGTTCGATACAGTTCAGTCCGTTGGAGGGCAAATACAAACCGTAGAAGATAAGGTCAGTGGAAGCGTGAACAAAGTGAAAGACTTTATAGAACATGCGGTACCCAACCCTTTTGGGTTGTTTGGAGGAAAATCTAAAAGTGTAACGCCCGCGAATAACGAAAGTATTTCGAGAAGAGGGTTCCTTGGTTAAACAACTGAAGGACGCAGTCTACCAAGTATCTTATATTGTAAAATTTGAATATAGACTACATTATACCATTGAATAAAAATACTATTTTTATTCAATGATTATACCTATACATTTTTTGCAGTAAGGTGAAAAATGAAAACAAGTTAAAAAGTAATCGTAAACGATTTACATAAAGCGCATTTCCACTTGCATCCATTTTCCATTTGTAAGATGCAACTTCTGTTAAAATCGTAAAAATCCGGTCACAAATATGAAAGATAGCGTTGCACATGAGCAATCCATTTTTGATATGCTATTTCAATTTCAGTTTATAAGAAGAATTTCATTTCAATGCTTTTCCAAATAAGAAAGTTGGAACTGCGCATGCGCAAACCTAAATTTTGAAACTAATGTTAGATTTTCCTTTGTTCCAAGCGCCAAAGTATCAAATTTCACTTAAATGCTTCCATAAATAAAAAAGTTGACACTGCGCATGCGCAAAACCAAATTTTGAAACTGGCATTTGATTTTCCTTTATTCCAAGTGCCTATGTATCAAATTTCATTCAAATACTTTTATAAGAAAACAAGTTTGCAATTCGGTTTATAAATGGTCGAGATGCGAAAAGGGCACTGTGAATTTGGAATCGATTCGACTCAACTTTTGGCGTTGCGTATTATATGGCGTTCATAACTAACGGAGATGTAAAAGCGATCGGACATTTCTAAACAAAATTATCGTTCACACGGACAGATAGGCAAAGGAACAGACGGACAGACCAACAGACAGACAACAATACAAAATTATAAATGATCTCTAGGATGGTTAATAAACGGCAAAAGTGTAAAATTATGGAACATGTAAAAAACGGTTTGTTGGTTTTTTTACAATAACTTTTTTAGCAATAAACACAGAAAAAATTCCTTCCTTGGTGCAAGCCTCGACACCATAACGAACCAAATAGCGAAAAAAGTAGAACAATAGCTCTTAAGATAAAGAACTAGTAGCGTCGCAAAGCGAGCGGACGGACGGACGGACAAAGTGGCCACAATAGCGCATTTTTTTTATTTTTGTGGAATTGCGCTAAAAAAGTTGCCGCACTAACGCGAGTAATTTTAGCGCATTGTCCATGCATTGAGCAGTATTTTCCAAAAGCTATAGCTATGTGCAATATGTTTTCTACCATCCACACAATAGTAAGGGATGTATCGCATTGGGGTAAAACATTACCCCCCCTCCCGAATGTTTTTAAGGGAAATATACGTTTTGCAGCACCAGTAATATGAATAAAGCAAAATCTCGATGACGTCGATCGGTCTGTCTGTACTCTCACACAGCAAATTTCTTTTACTAGAAAATTGGAATTGCGCAGTCTGCGCATGCGCACATCTGAATTGTGGGTAAAATTCGTAAAATGGGTCAATTTAATGTAGCTAATGCCCCAAATCTTGGGTGTAGATATACTATGTCACCCAGGGGAAGTACACTACAGCTGGAAAAGCAAAAGAACTCCATAATTTCAAATAAAAGAGGAAGAAAAAAAACTGAAATCGTTAAAACTGTCATTTTTATAGATTAAAGCGAGTTGTGTAGATACATAATCGATTAGCAATAACATTTAACGTATATTTTTCATTTTTTTATACACATAGTTCGCAAGCCATACAGATCCCGTAACAAACTCCAATACTGCAACTATCCCAAAACATCCCCGGTAGTTCACATCTAAAAATCATCAATTAAAAATATTGCAAACCGCCACCCAAAATTATTTACCAATGGCCAATAGAGAAAGTAAACTTATCGCTGTAATTGCACACAACAGAACGTAACTCACGGTGTGTTCTCCGTAATTATTTATGTTCATCAATGGCACACCAAGAATCTGGCACGCGTTCAAACTGATTGTAATAACAACCGCTCCAAATATCAAAGCAGTTTCGTCGCCTGCTTCGTTAAAAACTGAAAACAACTCATTTGATCTTCACCGAACACCGACCGACTTACATAAAAATCCAACGGCACCCATCCAGCAAAAAATCCAAATCAGTAACGGTCGCAACTTGTGACTTTTTTTAGCCCAATTCAAGGCAGGTGAGAACATGAGACTGCTAACACTAAGAGCGCCAACAATAGAGGGAGTGTTATGGATCTTAAATCTGTCTATTTTTATGTATAGATAGGTAGGGAATAGCGTCCAAAATGCAAACATTGCGAATCTGGTGGTTATGGTGAAAAGAAGAGATTTGTAAAAAGTTGGCTCTTTCAAAACGGAGAGAATCTTCTCCCACGAGTTGTTCTTCGCAGGTGCGGCGTTCGGCATAAACACGACCGGGTCTTCATTCCCGACACCTCCCTCGTACGAATATGACGTGTTGTTATTTATACGCGATTCGGAGAACAGCGGCTTGGGGATCGGTACGTAGTTGTCTTCGAATGAAGCGTGCGAATTATGATCTAGGTCGTTGCTGAATTCGATCGCGAAAGTTTTGTGCAGTTCAGTGCGCGCCGTTCTCGGCGTGGTGGATTCGTCAAATGTCTCCCAGTGTCTCGCAGTTCCATTCTGGCCCACTGCATCCGGAGGATTGCTGACGGAAGGTGTCCCACTTTCCATTTGGGACGCTCTCGGATTCTGCAACTCTGTTGTGTTTTTGGCGAAAACGTCTTCTTCTTCATCCGAAAGTCCCTTGTGATTGATTTGCGTTAGATAAAATCTATTCTATGCGTAGGTACTTACCCTGATTAATCTGTATCTCTGACTGGCCGATTTTAGATAGTTCGGTTTTCGGAACGCGATGCTCAGTATTACTCCTTGTAGCAGAATTGCTTGATACCATGTGATGATGTGTAAAAGATCACTTTGTATTATAGTGTGCCCTAGAGCAATTGGGGTGATAATGAAGCCTACGGCTTCACCCAAGTACATTATTGTACGAACTAATTCCAGTTTTAATTTAAAATATTGCAGGAGAAGGATGTCCACTTGTGCTAATATTATAGATGCACCTCCACCTAAAAATATTCATTATTAATTGGTGTAATGGTGGGCTTATACAGTCATTATCTTTAGTTCACGAGCATTTAAATCATAAGAAACAGCCAATGGAATCAAACGTTTATTGTGCGGCCTCAAAGAACGAAACCTTGATCTAATAACGGGCGATCAAAAATAAGTTGCCGTCAAGTCGCCTTTGGAAGTTTAAGTTAAATACGATTTCCCATGTAAACCAAAATTCCAAAGGTCACTCGACAGCAACTCATTTTTGATCGCATGGTACTATTATAGTGCCACAAGCAATTTTTATGTGCACTAATATTTTGGTTGGTTAAAGGTGTATAACGGGTTATATCTCTGTAATTACAAGATAGTCTTGCAAGACGAGCAGGCGTTGCGGAGTCGCCCTGGTAATATAAATGTATGATTAAATTTTTATTTTAAATCTAGAAAGGAAATTCGTCATAGTGATGCCTTAATTTTTTACCGCCCTAAATATTCGCTTCACCATCCTATGCGTAGGTAAATGTACCCTTGATTTTCGAAATATATTTTGCCCAGAACTCCAACCCCTTACCAAAAGATATTGTTAGATATTGTGGTGGTTTACTTGATATTATCACCACATCCTATACATCCAATGCTATTATCGACTCTTACTCGACTGTAAATAACAAACCAAATACTTCAATGACGGAAGTTGTGCAAGTTGTCATTTGCGTTATCGTTTTTAAACGGAACGGAAGTGGTTTTTGATCTAAATTATTATTTGTTTATTTAAGTCAAATTAAAGATTAGTCCTAAGCATGCTTTATACATTATAGTCGTTACTCGTTTGATAAAGGGAACATTACAGTTCATGTTACATTTTTTTAAGATAAACTACTCTTAAATTAGTCAGCAATTAGGTAGGTACTACCATTTTGTCCATCCGCGTGACGAGTGAAATTTACACATTTACACATTAAAAGAAAGTGATTCGCCCTAAAACATCTTAATAAAATTCAAATAATATACGGGAGCTTCTTTTTTTTAGTGCGCTTTCATTTTCAAAAAATAAAAAGTGCTCTTTTGCGCTCTTGATGTTTGTATGTCTATCTGAGTCACAAAGGCTCCGGAACTACATCACTTATAGACTTGGTATTAGTGTCATTCGATCAGAAATTCAAAATTATTTCATGTTCATGTATTCTCGTTAAGACATGAAAGGTCCATAAGGGCTATTAAAATCGGACAAACAAGCGGCTTAACGATTTTTTTAAATTTTTTTTTTCAAAAATTCAAACATTGATACCTAATATACACGGTGTCCATTTTTCGAATGCCACTATGGGGATCTCGCTTATTAAATGAGGGCAAAGTTGCGAATTTTTGTGCTGAGTAATAATCTGAAAACAAATTTAAAATATCTTCAATAGTTTTGAAAATATCGCAAAAATCATTAATTTATTTAATTTTTTCGTGGTAAACGAATCGTACCTACTAGACATTTCTAATTAACACATTATTCAGACAGTTTTTAATGACGATTTTGGATATAGCATCCCGTTTTTAATAACTTTTAAGATGACAGGGACAGGGACACACGTGTGGCAACTTTAATTTTTCTTATGGGTGCTGTTTTGGATGTTGACATTTTAAGACTACGTCTTTTTTCTCTTTATATCACACGTGGTGGTTCAGGATCACTTATTTTCCTAAAAATACAATTTTCATTTTTTGCGAAGGGTGCTTTGCAAAAACGAAACCTTCTTTGTTTTGAACAAAAGGTTGACTTATTTCAAGTAGTGTCATTCACATTAGTGCTAGTTTTATTGCGAAAATATTAGTTATTCTTATGTATTTTGTTCTAATTTGAATTATAATTTTCTTGCAAAACGAAGGTTCAATTCTGTACAGATGAAAATCGAATTTTCTCAACACAACTAGTTCCCTGCCAACGCCAACCAGACAAATGGATCAAGCTGTCAAACTTTTGTTCACAATAAAATAACGTTTTGTTTTTCCAAAGCACTCTTCCCAAAAACTTAAAAAATAAATGTTTAGGAAACATGTGATACTGAACCTCCATGTGTGATATATCCTTGTAAAGAGAAAAAAAAACGTAATCTCAAAATGTCAAAATACAAAATGGCACCCATAAGAAATACTACCCAGATTGGGTATGGTTCATTTTCGTGAGCGCAGTATTTCTCGTTTCGTAAAATTCCATACAAACAATCCTAAGTACATATAAGATTCTTTGTAAATTGAAGACCTTTCTATGTATCAAAAATTAGGGTTAATATTATGTAGATGCAGATAAAGGTATTGGAGGTATTTTCAGTATTGCTGGTTACGGAATACGGAGTATCTATTTATTTAAACAAATTGTCCGTCCTACTTTTTTAAACAGTGGTACGAGACCAGGCAGAGAAATGCTTATCGCGTTTTTATTTATTGCCAAACATCCGGAGCCCCGACATTCGTTATTTTTTTTCTTAACGTACAGCTTGACCATCTATTTTCGATCGCATCAAATTCCTCAGTTTTGTACAGCAGTGCTGCCGAAAGCAGCGAATGTTTCTATTACCAAAATCGTGTCGCTAGGAACAACACTTTATCCAAAGAATACAATAGTTACTCTTTGCTTTATCATAACATGGTCTGTGGTGATCAGAGCCCAACATTTCAAATCGCCCTTTCTAGACCATTATAGACTCGCTTGGAATTTTTAAAAAATTGACCTTTTTATAATCTCCAAAGCTCGTCAGGATGCACCATCCTGTTGAACGCCTTATCGTAGACTATCGTACATAGTTCTCATTTTCCAGGAAATTTGTGCGATAGATAAACTCGATGTTGAAAACGAACCTGGTCTACGGTCTTGTGTTTTTGGTTTATGGGCAAAAGTTGCAACCCCAGTTGCACCAACAAAAATAAGCTTTGCTTAAAGTTAAGTCGAACTTAAAATCTATGGCAAGGATTATTAAGTCCCAGCGCACACGGAGCGACTGTTCTGCAACTACAGTCGCAAACCAGTTGCGCGTCAATGCCTCGACAATGTATTGGAGTGGGAAAGCGCTTTCTCACTCCAATACATTGTCGAGGTCACAAAACAGTTGCACGCGCAACTGGTTTGCAACTGTAGTTGCAGGACAGTCGCTCCGTGTGCGCTGGGGCTTAATAATCTTTGCTATGGTATTTAAGTTATGCTTAACTTTAGGGATACTTAATTTTGACGGTGCAATTGGCCCGTAGTTTAAGATTTCTAAATAAAAGCCTATATCTTCTTTTTTATTAAATTATCAGAAGTGCGTGTATTGCAATAGTTTCTTTGTAATCTTTGTTGCATAATCTTCCGTTTTCAAAATAAGTAGGTATACGTGTCAGGTAAAAAAGTTATCATTTTTGAAATGGATTCAATTAAAAAAGATTAAAAAGAAGTGAAATTTTTTGGTTTTTTTAAAAAATCTTTTTTTAATATCATCCCTGGTGTGCTATAGTTTTGAAAAGCGAATTTAATATGCTGTCTGTGTAGATTAAAATACACAGGGTGTTCCATTTAAAAAAATGATGTTAGATCCGATAACTTTTTTACTTGACCCCTTACACTTATTTTGCAGACCGTAGATTATACAGCAATTATTTGGAATACGCATTTCAGATAACTTAATAAACACAGAATATATGCTTTTGTCTAAAAATCGAAAAAAACATAACTCAAAAACAAAAGGCTGTAGGCCCACTTGGTTTCAGCCTCAATTTTATCCCCAAGAAACATACCTCCCTCTAAACTGCGAGGTTCACTTATAGTTTAAGAGTTACCCAATATTAACAACCAAATTTGGCCACCCTGTACAGAGAAAATAATTTATACACAAACGGGAAAATGTCCAATTTTAATAATTGACTAATTCCGAATACCAAGCATGTTTCGTTATATGATTATTTATGAGCGTGCTATATTGCGGCAATTTTCAAGAGCGGACAAAGTATGTGGGTCGCTCTGGCTACGGCCCTGGGTCAAAGGGGCTAACAAAAGCAGAGGAGTACCTTTGATGGGTGACAATTCGCGTTGTTGCGCCCATATGGCTTCATGAACAAATATGTACGCCAGATTAAAAGTGGGCACTTGAGCAATCTACATCACGTAGGTATAGGACTATATGGAGTGAGGTGAGATAGGAGTAATTTTACTGAACTATACAAAAAATATGCAAAAAGCTGATAGTAATGATTTTAAATAAGAAACCGACAAAGAAAGAACATTATCAACTAACATGAAGGCGCCCACTTAACTTAAATCTTAATCCTCTTTGCAGATGACCGGGCACGTACATAGATACCTTTAATTTACAACTACAAAACCTTAATCTGTTTGATGGTTTGCGGCTCTGGATAGAGTATTTTATTATCCTTTTCCAGGACATGTTATTTTTGTTTGTTCAACAATCTCCAAATACTTCCGGGCAGGACCGGATTTAATGCTTGCGATCCCCTAGGCCCGAAGAAATTTGCCGCCCGTAATTAATGAATGGGTAGGTACTTGAATAACCTATAAACACGGGGTTTAGACCCAGGGCACAGAAAGTCCCTTATAAAAGTTGAAGGCACACAAAAGACTATCGAATAGCGAAATAAAATGGTGGTAGTTCCATTAAAAAAAATAGTTATAGCACTTAGGATTTAGAAACTTTACCATTTCATAGTGAACACCCTGTATCACTAAATCTAACTTTCGCATTGCCAAAGATGTTGCCTTTTGCTCGGATTAACATTATTACTCAAAGGATCAAAAAGAGAATGGATTTCAATGCGGTTAACAAATGGCATCGAAACAACTAAAAATATACAGCGTGTTCTATTTTTAAAAATCAGTTATTTATTTACACCGTCAAAATGTGTACACCCAGTACATTCAAAAATATTTTCACAGACGCACAGCCATCTCTATAGTTGACATTTGCACAAAAGGTTTTTTTATATGCACTTATTTACCCAGGTACGAGCTAGAAAAGACCGACGTACTGTTGCAGAATGTATAATTAATCCAACCATTGAATTTTATAAATTCAATGATCCAACTCTTTTTTTTATTAAGCTGAAATGATCATTATAATTGTGCATTTTTAATTTGAGAAAATTGGTTTGGCAACCGTGCGCCCTTAGGCCCGGACCTTGTGGTAAATCCAGCCCTGCTTTCGGGGTACGTTTTTGTTACAATATATATTTGCGAGTACCTTTTAATGATTTATAAAAAGTGGCCGGTACACCCCCAAACAGCTTTCATTACAAGAATAAACCAAAAGATGTGCAATGTCCGCCATGCTATGCTTACAACTGTAGTGGTCCACAGGAAGTGGCCCGCTTTAAAAATTTCAAATTCTCAATTCGCGCTCTGTCTTCATGACGTCACCCAGTTACTTCTACAGCGAAAGAGGGGGAAAATGCAACTAAGTGAAATTTCCCTCCAATACCATCCCCGCCTTTCCCGACCCTCACCCGACAGTTTATTCAATTCATTCGCGTCACGCCGTTTGTTAGTGCCAGTGCGATAGCAGCAGTTATCATTTTCTTGTTACTTACCGGCAAAGATCCCCGCCAAAACGAATAGGGACGAATTGCTCGCGTTGCCGTTTATTGTGGGCCATATTAACAAAATACCACCACAGGTTAAGCTTGTTCCGGCAGTCGCAACCAGCCTGGGCCAGGTGCTATTCAAAGCAAGAAGTCTCGCTAGCGGTGCTAAAATTTGGAAATTTCCAGTTAGAGAGGGAATAGACGGGGTGAGTGCAATTTTGTTTTGTTAAAGTTACGAATAAGCGTTATTTTTGTTTGCAATTTGAAATGTCGTTTTATCTGGTTTCTAGAGCAGCACGCCGCAATAAAGATAAAAGTGTGCATATTTTTTGCTTTCGATGCACTTATTTGATACTGCTTATTTTTAATGTGGCTTGCAGCGACTTGCTGGTACCTGCACAAATTGTTGTTGACCTTGACCAAATTTTGGGTGCGCACTTTTTGAAAAATTTCTTACCTGCAATAGTCGAAGTTGCGATAAAAAATAAGGAGACGTATGCTATATTGTTGTCCCATAAAACAGCCTGCTCGTAGTTACCATTTGCCACCCTTGAGAAGAGTAAAAATATTCCTAATCCCACCGGTATACTCGGAACCAACACCTATATCGGGCAGAATTACTTCTACGGGCGTTAGTCTTTTCAAAGGACTCACGTGAAAAAACGCGGAAGCGACGACAATGACCCATCCGTATCCGCCGTCGGGAATATTAGGTCCCAGTTCCGGCTGGCTGGCCAGAATATTATCAATGTGCATTCGATTGCGATTTTCGTTACCTCTTTCTTCCATTATTCACATACTCACTTGACACGGTGAACAAATTGAGTCACAAGTAATCCACCATTATCTTATCTTAGATAGGTAAATTCATTTATCTGTTAAAAGGGCGGCGTACTTCTGCTTTCAAAATTTGATAATGATGGCGGAATTTTCTGTAACTCTATTGATCATTTGCAGAATTTGAATTGGCAGCGTATTTTTGAATTATCAGAATATTTTGGCGGGTACATTTTAAATTTTAGTTTTGTATTTGTAGAGTGCGCGGGTGTTGCTTCCGGCAACTCTCGGTGAAATTCGGGTAGGTGGCGTCTGGCATTAATTTCATTGTCCATGTGTATTGCAAAACTTCTACGAAACGAACACGAAAGATGATACAGTTGGGCATCGCATTTTTGTAATGATCTACAAAGAGTAAACTTATTTTGGCCACGTTTATTAATTCGGTAAGTTTGCTTTTTAATTAAATGTTCTACGTTTTGATGCGAGTTGGTAACGCCTTTCAAATGTTCTTTTGAAGTGTTTGTTTTTTGTGTAACGGAATTGAGATTGTTTGTCGGCCATTACGGTTCGAGGTTCATCGCGTGGCTTCTCGCGTTATACAGTTTTTGCCCCTATTACTCAATCCTAATTGTTCGTAAGTAAACAAACACTGAAGTTTTGCAATTACGTATAATTTCCCAACATTGTCTTGTTTATTACAAATTTCTCTTTTGCTCTTATTAGTTGTAATGGATCAGCAAAGAGGACGAGGACGAGCAAGGGGCCGTGCCAGGGGAGCTGGCGATCAGGCAGGTGGTCCTCCGCAGCCGAGGGCGCAACAAGCTCCAAGAGCGCGCGGTCCGCCGGGTCCGCCACAATCTCGCGGTCCTCCGCCGGGCATGGCTGGACCACCTCCGCAACAAGCTTGGGGACAACCGACACAGGTCATGCAGCAAGCGCGTGCACCTCACCCAAGTCAAACTGTAAGTTTTTTTCCAATAGATCTAGGATTAAATCCGTTTTACAAAACACTCGTTCTTTGGTTTACGCACCTATTGAATGGTTCACTAATTCGTGACCGTCAATTGCAGCTTAATTTCCAAATAGCTCATACTTAGAGCTTACGAAGGTGTTTATTTATTTATTTATTTACGTTTATTGATCTCATACACGAAAACAAAAGTAAGAGATACGTCGATTAAATTATTGGAATTATTGATACAGAAAATCAGATATATTATAGTAACAATTGTGGATTAACATGTGCTTTAATCTATCTTTGAAGCTCGCTTTTGTTGGTGCATCTATTATCTCCTTGGGCAGTTTGTTATAGATCCTAATCGTCATACACTTAAAACTGGCATCAGTTAGCCTTAATCGATGTTGTGGTAATAGTAACTTCTTGCCGAATCTTGTACATCTCCCGTGAATGGCTAGGTTTGTACGAAATTTGTTGAGGTTCCCTCTGACATAGTTAGCCGCCTCATACAGAGAGGGTAATGTCAATATGCGTTCTTGAAATAATGGTTTGCAGGATACCCCACTTTTGGCACCCACCAAGCATCTTATAATTTGTTTTTGACTAACAAAGACACTCTTTCCATAGTTTGAGTTACCCCATAGCAGTATATCATATTGCAGCCTGGACTGGACTTCAGCATAGTTAAAACTCTTAAGAGTGCTGATATATAAGAAGGTACGAAGAAACCTGACCTGGTAGCAGACAGAGCTTAATTTATTTATAATATTATTGCAATGGCTTTCCCATGTTGTAGAACTGTCTAAATGAATTCCTAGAAATTTTGCGTTGGTCACTTGGTGTATGATATTATTGTTTGTCCGTAGCAAGGCAGTATCTTCGTTATAGATTCTACCCGCATAGACTAACATAAAATACGTTTTATCAGTATTCAGGTATTCCGTATTTGAGCAGAACCATTTAAAGAGCGGCTCCAGTACATCTGTGGCATGACTGATGACATCTTCCAGTGCAACTTCTCCTAGCAAAATAGATGTGTCATCTGCATACATGGTAATTGCTGCATCAGCAATATATAGAACTAAATCGTTCACGAAAGTAATGAATAATAGAGGTCCCAGAATGGAACCTTGCGGGATTCTAATATTGACATCTTTCACATTTGAAGTAATATGGTGTCCACCAGTCGTACCAATTGAGTGCGATGATGTAAATAGGATTTGCACCATTCTTGAGCAATACCTCTAATTCCATACATATGCGTTTATGTACAAGGATGTCATGTGGGCCACAGTCAAAGGCACGGCTCAGATCACAGAAAATTGCAAGAGGATTTTCTTTATTTTCAAGCATTTTCAGAAGGCTGTTGTAGAAACTCATAAGAGCTGTCATTGTAGACTTGTTTTTTGTGAAAGCATGTTGGTTCCTTGCAATAATGTTGTATTTTGTATAAAAAGCAGTTATCTTTTTAAGCATGGCATATTCTAAGATCTTAGACAACACAGAGAGCAACGAAATCGGCCTGTAGTTTGACACAAGCTGAGGATCTCCTTTTTTAAAAATAGGAACAATAGCAGCCGTTTTTAGTACCGCTGGAAAGTGACCATTCATTAGCGATTCATTTACCAGATAAGTTATTGGTGCTAGTAGTTGGTGCTTGGCTCTTTTAATAAGAACCACAGGAAAACCATCAGTACCACAGGAGGTGGTATTCTTCAGTTTGGAGATGATTGCATCAATTTCTGATTCAGTACAGGGTATGATGCCCATACTGTTAGGATTGAATTGCATATGCTCAGCACTAAATTCAGAATATGGAATTTTACCAGATATTTCAGATGGCGCCCTTATAAAATAGTTGTTAAACAACTCAGCTACAGCGTGCGGGTCCTCAATCAATTTGCCCTCCACTTTTAAAGGCGGAATATTGACTGTTGTAGTAGTTTTTCCTTTGAACTTATTTATTATGGTCCAGGCAGCCTTTCCCTTATTTGAGGAATTGCTCAAAATGGAATTACAGTGGGTTGATAACTGGGAGTTGATTAAGTCTGAGTGTTGTCTTTTCTTAAGGTTATAAATTGGTTTTAGGACTGGGAAATCTCTACAGAGTATACAGAGATCATTGAGATTACGACTTGAGTGAATTATTTCAGTGCTGATATAATGAGCTAACGTATTTTTCTTTTTAATTTTACTCATTGGGAAACACTTGTCGAAATGCATATTTAGCAGTTTAACAAAGGCATGAAATTTATCACTTACTGAGGTCGCGTTATACATCTGATCCCAGGTCTCACCCGTAACAGCTGTATTAAACTTAGAGATTCGCGTGGTATTGTTTAAGCACCGAGACATTACACAGCGGTTATCTTCAGCTTTTACAGGAATTTCACTAGAGAGCAGAATTATTTTGTGGTCAGATAGATAAGTGTCTATTAATAAGGTCTCATATTTGATTTCACAGCTTATGAAGATATTGTCTATAGTAGTTGCTGAGGAACTGGTTACACGTGTCGCACTTAAAACTGTTTGTACAAGATTATATGACTTCATGAGGTTTAGTAAACTACATTTTAGATCAGAGTACCCAGCGAGGTCAATATTAAAGTCCCCACCTATGATTATATGGTGGTTATTATTGTAAACTGCATGCAATACATCGTTCAAACTGCTAAGAAATTTTTTAGAGTCACCCGACGGTGCGCGATACACAATTATCACCAACACTAAACCAAATGTCTTATTAAACCATTTAGCACCACAAATTTCTAAGTCCTGTTCACTACAATAACTTTTTAGATCTAATTCCACAGCATTGACACCGCGGCTCCACAAAGATACACCACCACCTCTTAGATTAGAGCGACAGAAGCCGCTTACTAGCTTATAATTATTTATAAAATTACATGGTAGAGTTACATCCCCTAACCAATGCTCCGCGAAAGCAATAAAGGGTGCATTGATTGCTTTTTCATGCATCAACGCATTGAAGCATGAGATTTTGTTGTTTAGGCTTCGGATATTCATAAAGAGGAGAATTTGTTGTTTTGCCTTACTGGGTTGTAGGTGTTGGCCCCGATTTGTGATACTCTCTTTATTGTAGTTCATGCAAAATCCGCACCACGTGGAATAATATTGGGGTGTTTCGTGAAATCGAACCGTTTGATTCCTACTCCGGCTGGCCAGAGTTTGATGTCATATAGAGCATCCTTTAAATTGAACGGAGCTGATACCACGAATCGCTTTAATCTGCCCTGATCCGATGGAATTTCTTTAACTTCCACTTGAGATTCCTTTAATTCATCCTTATTTTTCAAGTACTTGAGAATCATATCCTCATCTACATGAGCTTGCACCCTATAGATATACAGCCACACCTTTCTTTGTGCTCCATTGAAACCTTCACTCGAACATTCAGCTGTACCTACACGTTTCGGGAACCTCCTCCTTGACGTATTGACTTTTTCCTCTTGCGCATTAGTAGTTTCTAGTGCATTGTTAGGTTGTGTAACACTGGTAGTATCCTTTGCCCTATTTCTGGTTTTACGTTCAACTGTCTTCCACAGACCCTTGTTTTCTCCTTCAGATTCAATCGATCTATGGGATATTGCTGGTGAGATGGTTTGTTGGGGTGTTGATTTGCTTAAGTGAATGACAGTGTTCATAATATTTTTTTGTGCTATTTCTAAATCCTTTGTATTTTGATTAGGCGTTTTGGACTGCTTCCCTATCATTTGTTTATTTTCAATTGCATTTGGAGTTATTGAATTAGATAAGTTGGGTTTTATCAGAATGTCTTTGTAATTCATTTCACTAGATTTGTTAGGTTCATGGTCGTTTATATTACGATTGTACACATAGGAACTCAAATTATTTATTTCATGTGATAAGGTGCTTATCTTCTCGTTGACAAAAAGTTTTATTTCGTTTGTAAAAGCTTCTGACATTTCTTTGAAAGAGAGAATGCTATCTGCATTCTCATGCTCCTTGTTTTTGAGGTGAGTAATTTCTAGCTCAAGGAGATCAATTTTTTCTCTGAGTAATCTCTCTTTTTGTCTTAGGTCATAATTCATTTCTTTCAACAATTTATTTTCAAAAAGTAATGCTTCTTCGACAGTAGAGTCACTTTCTTCGTATTCTTCAGGATTTGTGTTTACGTTGGGGTTATCATCTTCATTTGTTGGATTTTCACAACATTTTTTAGATTTCTTTTGGTAACAGCTTTTGTGAAAATAACTTTCACAGTTAGAGCACTTAACTTTTCTTAGTACCACTGTTTTTTTACAAAATCCACATTGATGCTCAGAAGGTTCACCTTCATTGCCCACCATTTTGAATTTTTTTGTACCTTCAGCTTGGTTAGCTTAATTGTTGAGTGGCCGATTTTCACATTTTTGACGGAATACTTGTCAAGTACCGTGTAATGAATAGATTCTAAAATTAGCATCTTGCGGGGGTCATTTGAGCGGAGGTTGAACTATCACGAAACAGTGCTAGGTTTACCGAACGGTTACTGAAATTGGTTTTGTTTTGGTAAACATAACCTCAATTATATATTAACAAATATACCATTTAATAAATGAGCACTTCCATTCCCACATAAGGATTTATTTTACGAAATTCTTAAGTTAAATTAGCTCTTCTCCAGGCAAGTCAAGATTGTAACATAACCGGGCTTACCAGATCCCATGTATTTAATGTAACGGTTGAATTTCCGTAAATATATATTATTAAAACACGAATCCTGCATGAATCTGAGAAATGTGTCTGGTAAGTCTCTTCTCAAATCTCTCATTGAGGTCTCAGCCACACATTTATAGCGTTTTCGATTGGTAAAACTCGTGCTGCACGAGTGTTGCACGAGAAACTGAAGAAAATATTTGTTGTCATTTGTCCATAACCTCATTATAGATTTAGATAATCGACAAATCTCTATTCTAAAAAATGGCTGAAATGATTTCAGTATTATTTATGATAAACGATGAGGAGTGCACTCCACATAATTTTTGTCATGTTTGCAAATCTACCTACGCGCGGTAATTGCTAATAAGCACTCTATGTAGTCAGGTGCGCATGAAAGCAAAAAGATGTGTGATTTCGTTGTCAAGATCAGGGCAGGACTGAATGTGAAAGCAAATTTTGGTAAATTAAGCTCAACCACTATATAGACCGGGAGGCAGCGTACATGGTAACTAAACCATAACCGACAAAATATTTGACAATTCACAGGGTTGGCAAAACGAAAAACCCATTTTAAAAACCCACCCAACGACCTATACAAAAACCCATACAAAAGCCCAAAGAATTTGAGACAGGAGACAAAATCGAGATAATTTTTATATAGTATTTAATAACAAAATACAGGGTGATTCCTATAGTACCTGCCACCGTTTGGGAGCGTGTAGGTGGTGCGTAGGGGAGTATTTTGATATAGGACACTTGGGGTCGGATATCTAAAATAAGGGTGCCAGAGCCAAATTTACCTTCTGGAATTTCGCGCCTGTAGGTAGGCAACCCAACCGGCCGGCGGTGCACACGGAGCGATCTCAGGCGGCGATGTGTGGCTGACACTTGATCAGAATTTTGTTTAAACCCACGAAATCCCGTCTGCAACGACGCGTATCAAGTGAATAAACACTATGGCAATAGTATAATAATAGTTGGCTAGATGTAGGAAGTGCATTGAGAACAACGGTGGCCACGTTGAACACTTGTAAACGTTATTGCTTTTGACTGTCGTTTTCCCTCCTTCCCTCCCATGGCGCTTCCTCGCGCTAACTCGCTCTGCATCGCTCCGCGCGAAACGTCGGTCGGTTGGGTTGCCTACATACAGGCGTGAAATTCCAGAAGATAAATTTGGTTCTGGCGCCCTTATTTTAGATTTCCGACCCCAAGTGTCCTATATCAAAATACTCCCCTAGGCACCCCCTATACGCTCCCAAACGGTGGCAGGTACTATAGGAATCACCCTGTATAATGTAGTTCACTAGGAAACAGGCAGGTACTGATAGATCAGTTTTTATATTCTTATTCCTAGCTTCAAAAAAAATTTACATTAAAATATAAAATACAAAATGGTTTATTAATTAGGAACAAAATAAAACAAAAATAATAATTAAAAACCTAAAACAACTTTTTCTCTTTTTTAAAGTGGCTCATTTTTATTTTTTTTTACAAGCTTTTCTACGTTATCGGGCAGTAACTTATTCCGAAGATCAGTCCACAGTTCCGGAAATTCGACAAATACCCATAAATTACCCAAATACCCAAGAAAATTAAGATGGCAGACGGTTTCAAGTGCAGCGTTGGTGGCGACAGACGCCCTTCAATGTAGGGACAAACCCCTGAACATCTTTGATCTTTATCTCCGATGACTAATACATCATGGCGCCTCAATGTATATCGAGAATTCTTGAATACTAGCTACATTTTTTTCAAAAACGGTTATGAAGGTCAACTTTTTTGAAAAATATACAGGGCTTTCCAGTATACAATTACCAAATTTGCATTTTTTTCCAAGTTTGCGATATTCAGTTGTTTCTTTACATATCATAAACCTCACAACTTTTGTATTGAAATGTTTTTCATAACATAATAACTGTACAGGGTGTCCTATTAATAAAGGTTACAGGCTATGGAACCGTTAAATGCACAGCTTGGGGATACATTTTGTAAGCAAGAGAAATCTTTTATTTTCAAGTTCCTAGGTTTGCTGCTAGTGGGCGTACAATTCATGATTAAATAGAAAAATAATTCTTTCCTAAGTTATAATTATACCGAACAAACATGCATCACAATCTCTTGTAAAGTTTAAGGAGTTGAATGTAACTTCAGTATTTTGCTGCTAAAAATACACATGGATCGCTTCTTGGGCATCTACCAAACGAGTTTAAGTTTTTTCCCCAAGAAAATGAATGTGTAAATAACGATTTTGACATCTTTTGAAGAAAAATATTGGTCAAAAATACATGTTTGAATCGAGTTTGGTCTTTTTCTCAATTGGTGCATAAATAAGCATTTACACTGATTTTGGGCAATAAAGTTATATGTACAGTGTATAAAGCGATTCGGTATACAAGAGGGAATTTTGTTTTAAATATTGATTTATGAAAAAAATTTATTCTTCATATTTTTTTGCTTGCTTTGAAAGTACCAATAACGTTTCGATAATCTAAAATTTATTTTTAAAAATCTGAAAAAATAATAAAATTAATTTTTTTATTGAAAGTTATTCTAAATTATAATCAAGATAGCGTATTGCTATCAAACCACAAACAATCGAAACGTTACTGGTACTTTCAAAGCAAGCAAAAAATATTATGAAGAATAAATTTTTTTCATAAATCAATATTTAAAAAAAAATCCCTCTTGTATACCCCATTGCTTTACACACTGTATATAGACGCTACAGTATGTTTTCTATAAGTATGGATTACTTCCGGTTTATCACTTCTGGTAGCGTCTCCACGGAAAAATTTTAGGTGGCTCCATATTTAGTATTGATTCTGGCAATTTTTTTACTTATGCCGCATTACTATATAAACTTTTTCAAGCGGTGCGTGGCAAGTTACATTGATGACTACAGGTGTCTATACTGTTGAGTTGAGGCATTATTGTGTTGCAGTATTGCAATCCATCAATGGTTTCACCACTGTTATCCACATTTTTAATAAATATGGCATAATTACATAGACCATCCAAATTTTGCATTACATTATTTCATTTTTGATAGATTTACTGCCAATCCTGCAGGAGATATACATTTGACTATTTAATGCATATTTTATTCTCAAAAAGGAGCGTGATGCTTTCACTGACTGTTTACATTTGATTTTAGCATCCTGTTGGAGGACGAGCTACCCATCGTAGCGACGCTCCTAGTGCAGAAGCACAGCATTCGGGTACAAGTAAGTAGAACTTATTTTTTATAAATTGCGCTTGTAGCAAGAGCAAAATGTTACTAACTACCTGTGGAATTGCAGTTGGTGGTGATAATGGTAATGGTGGAGATAATGGAGCTGCGGGAAGACGTGGTAATATGCGTGGACGTCGTCAGTTACACGTAGGCGGTACAATCATGCGCACTCGTCCTGAAGCTCTTCCGACGAAGAAAGGTATGATACAATATTTGGCATGACCACGATTAGTTTATTTCCTCCTACAGGTACCCATGGAAATCCGGTCAAGTTATGTGCAAATTACTTTAAATTACTCCAAAAACCAGATTGGTCTTTGTATCAATATCGTGTAGATTTTTCCCCAGAAGAGGATCGAACCAATGTAAAAAAAGGCCAGTTCCGGCGAGCCACTAGAGAGGTGTTGACCGGTTACATTTTTGATGGCACAGTTATGTTTACACCAACCCGACTCAATCCAGATCCGATGGAATTATTTATTAAGGATGAACGTAAGGCATTTTGACCAGTTTTTGTTGTACTGTGTTTTTTTGGTGTTTATAGATACCAATGCTGATGTTAGAATAAGTATTCGATTAGTGAAAGACGTTGCGGCAGGCGATTACCAATACCTGCAACTTTTTAACATTATCATGCGAAAATGTCTCTCCCATTTGAACCTGCAGTTAGTAGGTCGCAACTTTTTTGATGCTGTTGCCAAGGTATCGTATAAGAATTAATTGTAATCAAACAATTTTAAATACGAAAATTCTATGCTATACAAATTTGCTTTTTTTTTTTAAATTACGTCGTTATAATTTGGTTTTTTAAATGGGCGGGGTTTCACCAACCCAACCCATTACACATTATTACAAATATCCAGGCCCAAACCAGGGGCCGTCAATTGAGCTTCTAACTTCACGGCGCCAATCGGGTCGGGTAAATAGTTAATGCAGAATTATCTGTTATTTCTCAATCGTATGTTAATTTGTCAAGTCATACATTTGCTTTGATATCTCTGAAACAAACAAGAAATCGCCTGTAAATTATGTAATATTCTCTGAACATCCTGTATGTATTGGGGAACTAGTTTGGGACAGTACTTGATTAAAATGCAGACTAGTTCCTCATTTTGGAGCCCACTGACAGTGTCAGACACACATTATAAAATGATATATCGCATTATTCTGTGGCGTTTGGTCTAATGAGTTTTTGCAAGTCACTTTATTTTGGCTTATTTTTTTCCATATATAATAATTAGGGATGTTACGGAAGTGGTTATATCAGAACCGAATTCGGAAATTTGGTTTATCCGAACCGGAGAAAGAGAGAGGAAAAAGCAAACTTGAACACAACAACTAACAAAGTGTAATCAACAGAAGGCGCGGGGTGAGGGAGGAGTGGGACAAATATAACCTTGTTCGTACGCAAATGCCTTGATTGCCGCGACTGCGCCGCCACTGTGCCAGCCTCCGATGTAACTTTCAATTATAGTTTGTCGGAACCGACATCGGAAGTCCCCACTTTCAGAATCAGCATCAAGCCTCCGTAACATCTCTAGTAATAATGCACTAAAATGTTCCAATCACTCCAGGTATTAGTATTGCTCCAAATTCTACAGGGGAAACAATCTTCAACCTTTGGGTCCAAATCTGTGTACAAAAAAGTGTTGTAAGGTAAGCATTAATAAATGCTAAAAAAAAATCAATGGTGTTTCTTTAAATAATATGACAATACATGCAGGACATGGAAGCATTGTTAAATTGCCAGTAGGCTCCAAAATGGCGGACGAGTTTGCTGCCCTGTGTATACGTAGTACCTATGTCCTAGGCATTATGGCACAATTTGTACATGATCGATACCGTATCTCATTGGCCGGTCCTTTAACACAAAGAAAAAGCAAAACAAATTTGTATAGCATTTAACCTTAATATTTATTTAATATTCTATTGAAATTTAGGTGTCTATACCAGAACATCATATGGAGTTATGGCCCGGGTATGTCACTTCCATCAGACAACACGAGAACGATATTTTAATGTGTGCAGAAATAACACATAAAGTTATGCGTTATGACACAGTTTTACAATTATTGAACGAGTGTGTCGAATCCGACAGGAATAATTATAAGACACTTTTCCAAAAGAGAATTATCGGCAGCGTCGTGTTAACGGAATACAATAATCGTACTTACCACATTGACGATGTTGATTTTAACACCTCGCCTTCGTCAACGTTTAATAAGCGAGATGGAACATCAATCAGTTTTGTCCAATACTTTAAAGACGTAACGTAACTAAATGATGATGTTCGTTATTTAATTTGGCTTTGCAGAGATACAATTTGAATATTAGCGACAAAAGACAACCCATGTTGGTATCCCGCGCGAAGGCACGCGAAATTCGTTCCGGCATGGCGGAGATGGTGTTTTTGGTGCCAGAATTGTGCCGCATGACCGGTCTAACTGATTCACAACGTGCGAACTTCCAATTGATGCGTGCCTTGGCCGATCACACTAGAGTTGGTCCAGGAGCAAGAATTCAAAAATTGTTGGCGTTCAGTCAACGCTTGCGATCAAAGCCAGAGATCGTTCAAGAACTGCAACAGTACGATTTGGCTCTTGCAAATAATTTAGTGGAGTTTGCAGGTGAGTAACAAAGTGGTTTGGTGGAAGCAATTGATGCCTATTTAAATATTGATAAAAGCACCACAATATGATGTGTTTATCCTATTGTTTCTTATTCAATGCATCGTTTCTATTATTTTGTTTGTCATTTGTGGTTCATACGAAGTTTAACTAGATCTCACACCACAAAATGGTTTTATAAGTAGTTTCCTTCGGAAAAAGTTAACTCCATCATTGATCAGAAATTAAATGTTGTTAAAAGTTGTTTGTGCAATTTGTAGTTGCCTTCAGAAACGTTTATTAATTCAAATACAGATCTTTCCGAGTGCTCATTTTTGTACCATTATACAGGGTCATTCTTGAAGAGTGTCAGTTAGAAAGATATGGAGAACCTTTGAAAATGAAACTAAACAGATAAGCCCTTTAAGCGTTTTGGCACATGATGAACTAAAATATTTTCAAGATGGCACCACTTCCGCAAATACCGGCAGCAGCCATCAACTTTGTTATTTTAAATAGAGACCCCCTATTTTTTCTACATTTTCGGATTCTACGTCGAATTTGGAGTACAACGATACCCCACAGTTGACCCTTTGCTCCAAGGGATTTCGTTGATATTCAAGTTTTTATGTCAAAAATTGAATTTGCTGGGGTAATTTAAAAAATTTATTATTCAAAAACGGTAAGAGATGTTGCAAAACAGTTTTCACTGCTTTATTAAGGAAAGATTGATATTTTCTTATGGTATGCGTAACCATCTATAAAATTGAGACTACGTCACTTTTTCAAAGCTCTAAATTTTTAAACATCCGTAACACCATTTAATGAGATTCAACTGCCTTTTATTATACAATAATTCTAACGACCTTCGCTTAAATTGCAATGTACAGTGTGTACATTTTTAACTCTGAACATACAACTCTCCTATGTTCAGTTCTTAATGAACAGACCAGAAAAAGAACTTGCCATGTTTTAATGATAGAACTGAAGTTAAATATTTTAACGTAGGTAGAAGAAAACCCAATTATCACCACTGTTTGTAATTTAGCTAGAGACAATTCATAAGTGGCATATCAATGCATTGACATGTGTATTTAAAAATTGAACATAGGAGAGTTAAAATTTACATACTATACAGGATGTTTTTTTGGGAGCTTTAGTTAAACGTTTCTGGGAAAGTAAAATAGGTAGGTTTTGAAAATTTGTACTTAGGAGTTACTCTGAAGGCCGAATCGATGTAAAATATTTTCAAAATGGCCGCACTTCCGGAAACACCGGAAGTAGATAGTAACTTCGTTATTTTAAATGGCAACCCCTATTTTTATTGCATTTTTGGATTCTACGTAAAATTTCAAATCTTTTGATACCCATATGTCGATATCTGCAATTTATGGTTTTTAAGTTATTTTGACTTTAAGAAAAAAAATGGCGGATGCAGACGGTACCTTGATAATTGATTACTTGAAAACGGTTGTAGTCATGGCAACCCATTTTTATCAGTGCATAGAAAATGAATAGGGCTTTCTTTTAGTGTACTTAAAAAAAGTTAAGTTGCGTACAACCGCACCTATGGAGATCCAAATTTAAGAAACTTTAAAGTCTATAAACTCAGTTTTTAGCGCATTTCCACAAAAATAATAAAAAAATGCGCTATTGTGGCCACTTCGTCCGTCCGTCCGGCTGTCCGTCCGTCCGCTCGTTTTGTGACGCTACTAGTTCTTTATCTTAAGAGCTATTGTTCTACTTTTTTCGCTATTTGGTTCGTTATGGTGTCGAGTCTTGTACCAAGGAAGGAATTTTTTCTGTACCGCTTACAAAAAAAGTTATTGTAAAAAAAACAAAAAACCGTTTTTTACATGTTCCATAATTTTACACTTTTGCCGTTTATTAACGATCCTAGAGATCGTTTATAATTTTGCATTGCTATCTGTCGTCTGCCTGTTGGTCTGTCCGTCTGTTCCTTTGTCTGTCTGTCCATCTATCTGTCCGTGTGAACGATAACTTTGTTTAGAAATGTTCGATCACTTTTACATCTCCGTTAGTTATGAACTGAATTGCATGAAATTCAATATGGGCATAGCTTTAGCCATATAATACGCAACGCCAAAAGTTGAATCGAATCGATTCAAAATTCACAGTGCCCTTTTCGCATCTCGACCATTTATAAACCGAATTGCAAAATTTTTTACTTATAAAAGCATTTGAATGAAATTTGATACATAGGCACTTGGAATAAAGGAAAATCAACTGCCAATTTCAAAATTTGGTTTTGCGCATGCGCAGTGCCAACTTTTTGATTTATGGAAGAATTTAAATGAAATTTGATACATAGGCACTTGGAATAAAGGAAAATCTAGCGCCAGTTTCAAAATTTTATTTTGCGCATGCGCAGTGCCAACTTTTTTATCTATGGAAGCATTTAAGTGAAATTTGATATTTAGGCGCTTGGAACAAAGGAAAATCTAACATTAGTTTCAAAATTTAGGTTTGCGCATGCGCAGTTCCAACTTTCTTATTTAGAAAAGCATTGAAATGAAATTCTTCTCATAAACTGACATTGAAGTAGCACGACAAAAATGGATTGCCCATGTGCAACGCTATCTTTCATATTTGTGGCCGGATTTTTACGATTTTATAGAAGTTGCATCTTACAAATGGGAAATGAATGCAAGTGGAAATGCGCTTTATGTAAATCGTTTACGATTACTTTTTAATGGAATGACCCTGTTCTTAATATTGCATGAGATAGAGAATCGAAATTGGCATATTTTGATATTACATGTTCCTATAGCTATCTTTAACAGTTTCTGACTTATTACCATTTCATTGAATTGATCTAGGAATTGATGCGATTTTTTTGCATTTTCTTTTTAGTAGTTGGCCATGATTTTATAACAATCGAATTTTAAATTTTTAAATAATTCATTAATAAGTTTTTTGTTAAGGACGGAAAATTTATGAAAAATCTAGACAGAGTCGTTCAACTGAAATGATAAAGCCCTATTCATTCTCTATGCACTGATAAAAATGGGTTGCCATGACTACAACCGTTTTCAAGTAATCAATTATCAAGGTACCATCTGTACCCGCAATTTTTTTTCTTAAAATCAAAATAACTTAAAAACCGTAAATAGCAGATATCGACATATGGGTATCAATAGAATTGCAATTTCACGTAGAATCCAAAAATGCAATAAAAAATAGGGGTTGCCATTTAAAATAACGAAGTTACTATCTACTTCCGGTATTTCCGGAAGTGCGGCCATTTTGAAAATATTTTACATCGATTCGGCCTTCAGAGTAAAGTACAAATTTTCAAAAGCCTACCTATTTTACTTTCCCAGAAACGTTTAACTAAAGCTCCCAAAAAAACACCCTGTATATTGTAATAGCAAGATTGCCAAAGACTCATTTTCCATGGAAATCTGTGTCATAAAGGCACTTTGTCTACAAAATGTCACTAGCTCCAGGTTTTAAATCTCATAAACAACAAATGATGATTTACTAACTTTGGAGGAAACTGGCCTAAAATTAATTTTTGTTTATTAGGTCGCGTGTTACCTCCAGAAAAGATCATGTGCGGCGACGGTAGATCTTATTCTGCAGGAGCTGAAGTCGACTGGACCCGTGAACTGCGCTCTAATGCCATGGTACACGCTGTGCCCCTAAACACGTGGGTGGTAGTATGTCCCAACAGAGTGAAGGATAAAGCGCAGTCGTTTGTTCAAATGCTTACTAGAGCAGCCAACGGAATGCGTTGGAATCTTCCTTTCCCTAAACTGCAAGAGATCAGAGATGATAGAACACCATCCTATATAGACGGCATCGATGCGGCAATGGCTAACCATAACCCACAACTGATAATGTGCGTCGCAACTAATAATAAAGCAGATCGCTATGCGTCTATAAAGAAAAAGTGTTGCGTCGAGAAAGCAGTTCCTACGCAAGTTATTCTGGCCAAGAATCTCGACTCAAAGGGCGCCATGTCCATAGCTACGAAAGTTGCAATACAATTAAACTGCAAAATAGGAGGGGCGCCCTGGTCTATACCGTTGCCATATAAAAATCTCATGGTAGTTGGGTATGATGTTTGTCACGATGCGAGCCACAAAGAGAAGAGTTACGGTGCTCTAGTTGCTACTCTGAACCCGGAGTGTATACGATATTTTTCGAGCGTGACCGCTCATTTCTCTGGAGAGGAACTCTCCAATGATCTCGCTCTAGGTGTTATCAAAGCTTGTCGCAAATGGGAGTCCATTAACGGATCACTGCCAGATAAAATTATGATCTACAGAGACGGCGTCGGTGATGGCCAGTTGCCGTATGTGTTTGAACACGAAGTGAAAAATGTAATGAATAAATTGGGAGAGCTGTATGGAGGTGAGAATAAAGTGAAACTATCATTTATAGTAGTTTCCAAACGTATAAACACGAGAATTTTTGCTGGTCCAAACAATCCTGCACCGGGAACCGTAGTGGATGACGTGATTACACTGCCAGAAAGGTAGGTATTGAACGGCTAAAATTTGTTTGATAATTTTTACTCTTTCAGATACGATTTCTTTATTGTAAGCCAATGTGTGCGCCAAGGCACAGTTTCTCCCACTAGTTATAATGTCATTTTCGACAGTATGGGTTTAGATGCAGATAAAATCCAAAGATTGACTTATAAACTGACCCACATGTATTTTAATTGGTCCGGAGCAGTGAGGGTTCCTGCACCTTGCCAATATGCCCATAAGCTCGCTTTTTTGATTGGGCAATTTGTTCAAAGGAACCCAAGTCCTGATTTGGAGAATGTGTTGTATTACCTATAATATCTTACTACTTATGATTTGTGTTTTGTTTTTATAAGCTTCACTTTATTTCGTAGAATTTTCTTTTATTTTTCCTTTTTTCGAAACACATTTAGGTTTTCTTTAGATTTTTAGAGTTTCTGACATTTTTGACCGTTTACTATTTTAAGGAATTTCATAGTTCCTTTAGATATAAGTGTTATGTTCTTGAAGATATCTCATTGTTATATCTGAAAAGTATTATATCTTAGAATTTAAGATTTTGTACGCATTAAAAATATTTTCTTTAATTACGACATTTCTATTTTAGATACACATACAGTTTGACTAATATTGTTTTTTTTTTTTTGTTCGTTTTTCAACTTTTATAATACTTTGCGTCGTGCCATTAAACACGTGCGTTCTTTAAAGATTTGATTATACACTTGTAATAATAATAATTATTATACCATTATCCGTGTGGGTACACTTACGGTCCATCATTAGAAAAAAAATATATATTACAAACAAAATACAAAGGTACATTTAGAGACTAACTAACAGAGTACGATTTTACATATTACATCGCATAACAGTTTTTCATGAACTCTTCCTGACAATAAAAAGCATGTTTTGAGGCGGGACTTAAAGAGCTCCAATGGACAGAGATGTTATATTATTTGGAAGGCTGTTTTAAAGAAGTTGTATCTTAACATACTATATTTCCAAAAATAGTCTTACAGTAGCTATGTGGAAATAATTGTTTTAAAATATTGCTACAGTTATACATATTATTGTTTAAATATTATTTGGACGTCATTTGGTGGTTGGTCGTTTTGTTTCTACAAATTTAAACCTCTTCTGATACAACTCATTCAATTTTCCAATTTAAAATCCTTAGGAATTCATTCTCGCACATTTGACCCAACTTCATTGCTTCTATGTACAGCTGAAAATACTAATCATTGCATAAGAGTTTTTTAAAAATACTTTTACCTTTTGCCGTTTTAGGTTGTCTACAAGTTGAATTTGTTTTTTGTAAGCAGCTAACAATTCATTTTTTTGCTTTTCTACTTGTTGTAGCGTCTTTGTTAATTCAGTTAGATCTTTTTTGTGGGATTCTTTCACTTGCTGTAATCGGGAAATAGCAGTCTGAGCTTTCTGGGAGCGTACTTACCTTTTCTTCTTGCTTTGTCATTTTCAATTCATTTTTCATTCGCTCGTTTTCTTCCAGTGCTCTGTTTAAACGTACCTCTCCGCCAGTTACATTTAAACTTATATGTTTAAGTTCTTTTTTCACGTTGTCTATGTCTCGACGTAATGACGCATTTTCCACCTCTTTTGACTGACATTTTGCATTTAAAGTTGTGATTTGATTTTCCAATTTAGAAATTGTAATCTTATTTGTATTGTAAGCTTGAAACCATTTGTCCTTCTCCGCTTGTTGTTTACTGTTGTCGTTTTGACTTTTTTGTAGATCTTGACATTTGTTCTTGAATTCAATTTGTAATTTTTCATTATCGCCTTGTAATGTTTTTATTTTTGCTCTATAAAAACTGGACATTGCTTTAATTCCCATTTGATCCACACTATCTGGTATGTTTGCAATATCAATATTATCTGGCATTCCATAATTTTCTTTCGCATTCTGGTCGAACAATTTTACTTTGTTCTGTATGAAAGAACTTCTTTGTGGTGCAAACACGTTTTGCGACTCTTGGAGGCGATTTGCTTGTTTTTTCTATAATCTTTCATAAAGTATACCTGCGGAAACCAAATGTGTTAGTTACACTTACTAAAACATCGTCGAATTCTTCCATTAATATTTTGTTTTGCTTTTGCAGTTCTTCATTTAATTTACGATATTCCTCTTCTTTTTCTAACCAATTTGAACTCATATCGTTTATTTTTGCAGCGCAGTAAAATGGCACTGACACCTTTTTCTGTATTTTATTTTAATGTTTCCATGGTTTCTAATGAGTTGCAGTGAGGGGTGTTACTATGGTTATGGTGGTATAAATTATGGGTGTATTTTGCTCTTAGACCATATCATGGACTGCTATTCGCCCTATGCTTTCAATACAAAATGGATGGTCACGGATAGAGGGCACTGTAGTCGTGGGTATGTGAATCTCAGGGTAAACTAAAGTCGTGTAAACACTAGGATCGCTTAAAGAGCAGCTTTATAGTAACCGCGTAGTACGGGAAGCTTTAAATACTCTTTATTATTTGCTATACGTCCACAAATAAAAATAAGTTTGCTTTTTTTGGGATATCTAAGCGATTAATTTATTGACGTTTGTTAATTTATAGGTTGACAGTCTCAAATCGTGTCTCATCGGACAACTTCGGACAGACTCGTTTACCCTGAAACTCACATACCCAGGCGATGTCCTTGACTATATTTTAGTTACAATTAGCAGTCCATGTACTATATGGTCTAAGATTTTGCTATTACATATTAATTAAAGAATTATTGGTTTAGCGTTTATTTGATGGGATTTTCTTAGCGCAATCAAATTTACAGTGATGAAATACTACTAATTTGACACTATACTTTATTACAAGTTTACTCTTCTCCACAATTGCTTTTAGTTCTTTTTCTAATATATAAAAATACAATTTAAATTTTACATGAACTGTATACTTACTCAAACCACCATGGTCGCACTTCTTTAGACCCAGTCAAATTTTTCATTTGATGAATGCAAGTGTTAAGCACAAACTATAGTTACAAGTCAAGTCAAGCTCCCTAATTATTCTCAATTAAATAATTGTCAAAATACCTGTTGCACATAGTTCCTTCTCTCCCACATTTTCATCTGCTTACGTAGATCCAGAAGCTTTATGTTTGTTTTTATGTAATCCATTGTATCTGGGACCTGAAAGATGAATTTTAAAATTTAGTCCTACCTTTTTACATTATTAGTTATTACAGTATAATGTTGTGTTAAATGTTGAATCTTTTGGTATTTTTCTTTTTCTTTGGCCACTTGAGTCTCGACTTCTTTGTACTCACTATCCAAGTTAATAATTCTTTCTTTCTTAGTATTAATCGATTGTTTCATGCTTTTCATTTTGGCCATTTGTTTCTGAAGGTACTTCTTGTTGGTGCTTAATACCAAGTTGGACATACCTATAAAATACTGCAGAATTCGAATAGGAATGTGTATTAGGAAATACCATTCATTTTTTTCAAATCTAATAAATGGGCGTTCTTTTCTTCAATTGTTTTTGCCAAATGATTGTTTTGAATCCGCAACTGCTCAAAGTCAACGGCATCAATTGTTTCACCAAGCTCTTCCTTTTGTATCAATTGGTGGGATAATTTACTATACATTGCTTTCAAAGTGCATGTCTTCAATCGCATTTTTTCTATGGTCAACTCTGCACTTCTCAACCACTCCTCCATGTATCTATTATAAATTGTTAGGATGTATTTGGTAACACCGTCCCATTGGTAACCTTATGAACTTCTCGGCAGGAATTCGTTGCGTTAACGGATCAACTCCTTCCACAACAACGGTTTGCTGGAAAATGTTACGCGCATCTTCCACTTCACTTTGCTGAATATTCAGTTCTTCAAGTTTTGCTTTCAAGTTGCATTTGGTTCTATGCGATTGTTTAAGGAACACTGTTAGGGAAGTTTGAATATTTTCCAATTCTTTCAAGGCAAGATCGGTTCTTTGTGACAAATTAACCCTGAAAAATATGAACTTTTTAGTCTTTAAGCTCATTTTTGCAAATGTATATCATAGTTATATGCATCAAATCAAAAATTCTACTCTGATATTCGATTTTTTTTAAACAAGAACGCTTAATGCTTTCACCTTAAGCATCATATTCCAACCCACACTCTTTTCTACATTCGTACAATTTCACTTAAACACCTGCTGGAATAACAGTGTTTATTTACAATCAGCTTCCACCAATACACGGTTATACGTTATTTGTAATTTACATCAGCGCCTCTATTATAGTGCTAATCTGAATCGCGAATAGAAAGTAGGGGTGTGGACTATCTTTTTTTGAAAACGCGCAACGTTTGTTAAAAAATTGAACGCATTGGCAACAGTGTAAAATTATCCGCTTTATCACTCTAACCTCAAATTTTTAATAAAGTTTATCGAAAACAATTATTATTTTCAAGAAATAAATGGACAGTCAAGTTACTATCGAAGGGTATTTAGTGGATTTGGTTGATGACACGTGGCGGGCAGACGTTTTGCCGCAAGAAGAAATTGATGTACCCGCACATGAGTTACCCGATCCCGAAGCCGATAACGGAGACATTAACTTAACACTCAAAGAGCAAGAACAGAAGTGGACAGACATAGCGTTAAACACCCTCAACGAACATCAATAGCATGGAATTGCCTAATATCGGAATACAGTGTTCAGTGTCAACTTGTAAACAATTAGACTTTCTTCCTTTAAAGTGCAAATGTGGCCTATTTTTTTGCTCAGACCATTTCAACCAGCATTCCGTCGATTGCGCTATCGACATTGCTAACAAACCCAACTTGGAAGCGTCACCCGCTAGCTACCTTTGTTCTCAACCTTTGTGCACGACACGCAGCTACATACCCTTACTGTGCGAAAAATGTTCGCAACACTTCTGCATTGCCCACAGACACCTTGGCACTTGCGTACCAAAAAGTTCGGACGAACTAACCGCAGAATTGGACAAATTTACAGCCCCCGTTAAACAATTCAATGAAATAAAAAAAAAATTGGACATACAGGTCGGTAAATACCTCCACTTATTCCGTTATGTAAGTGGTATAATTTCAGCTCAACAATAATCTCGAAGAGGCTAAGAAGAAAGAAAAATCGCAATCACTAGCCAACAAGGTACAATTAATGCGGATTAAAAACAAAGCGACGGGGTTGAAAAGTATACCGGCTACCGATAGGGTTTACTTTAACGTACAGCTTCCGACAACGGCAAAACTAAAAGAAATGCCTGTCTTTGTTTCTAAGATCTGGACATTAGGTACTTATTACGCTTTTAATTTTTGTTGTGTGGCTCATTTAATAAAAATCTCGTAATTGTCGTGATATTAAAACCGAAATGTTTTGCTTTCCGATTTGGAAAAGTGAAGGGATAGCTAAATTTTGGTCTAATGGTGGACTTTATAATTTTACAGAAAAAGTCCCTACTGATTTGTGTGTTAGTTAAAGTTTCACGTGGGGTTAATTTTGCCGATCATTTGTTAACAGTCAGTTTTACAAAACTAAAATTTGTTGCTTGTTTCATAACACATTGGCTGAGGTAATTGCACTGGTTTTTTGAGCAGTATAGGTCGAATATCAATAGATACTTTTTTTGTCGAAACTTTGCCAATTGTTAGGTTTCAACACTGGAGCTTTTCAGTAAGGGGGCAACCATTACAAGCAAACACAATTGTCACTCTTCTAAGAGAAGCCTAATGCTGTGCAAGTAAAATTTACAGTTACTTTTTTCGGCTTCAGCGATTTGTTGGAATATTTTAAAAAATCCTTATGGCATTTTTGTTAATAAGTCGCATTTTGTTAATGAGTCGCACACAAGTTGCTTTGAATTGACTATAGCTAACGATTTAATCTACTAGGAAGGGTTATTGATGCTGTAGCCGAAGAGGGCAAACTGACTAATAAGAATAATCAATCCAATTTGCCTCAGCTGCGTCTTTTTCTGAAATCATCTCGTGAAGTAGTCTCTTCCAATCTCGGTGTTACAATGCAAGAGTTGCTCTTTAACGGCGCAATTGTTGATGGTGATAATTTAATTATAGAATATGTCAAGGAGGAATGTACCATCTTAGCACAATAAAGCTTTCTTTTCACTTTGCATCGATTTACCTCGGTCCTTTATCTCCCGTTGATGTTGTGGTTGTTGCAAACCTCATCATCGAATCGGTGTGTCTGCTTGATGTCCCACGAATCGAATCCGTGGTTTCTCTTCGATCACCATTCAACAATAACTGTGAAGGGTGTGTTTGAGTTTGTTGCATTTTATTAGCGAGTTCCAATATCTGTGTCATGCCTGTAAATGTAATGTCACCCCGCGTGTTTCGTGTCAATCACACTGATACTTTCCTGTTAATAATGCCGGCTCATTTTTTGACAGAAAGTTTTCAAAAATCTGATTTTCAGTTTCTAAATTTATTATTTCACTTTCCAAATCTTGCACAATTTTTATTAGTAAATTATCTGGTAAATCGTGCAGAAATTTTTCACTTTCGTCAATTAATTCGGACATTTTTAAAGTGTCAAGTTATACAAAGTTAGATCAATTATTACAGCTGTCATCACACAACTCTAAAATGCCTGAACCTTTAATATGCACTAGCAATACTTTGGGCAATATCGATTATGGAATTCCAATTGTCGCAAATAAGGCTTCTGATTTTCGAACATCAACCGGACTGTATCATAGGCTTATTCCAAATGTAGCTCAGGAGTTTGACTGTGTAAGTATATATGCAAAAATATACGAAGCGAAGGTGTGCAGAGGTTTTTGTGTTCAAATGTATTCATTTAGAATCTTTACAGAGCATTTCTAGAGTTTTTTAAAAATGTCAACTTACGGTGTAGGCCCTTTTAAACAAAATTATATTATGCAGAACTTTCTGTAGTAAATGACCGTTTTAATAATTCCTTAATTATAAAGTGTCGGGTAGCGTCTGTCAGGTCATCTTAGACCATACAGTAGATGGACCGTTAGCTCTTAAAGTACTCCTTTCTCGAAAATAAATTACCATACAGTTTTTTTTTAAATTGCAGCTGATAATTAAAAGTAACAAAATATACAATTCACACGAGGTGCGTCGCCTATCATTGTATTTCAGCACTTTCATGCTACGACAAAAAATGATAAATTCATTGTAAAACACTTCAATTGAAACAGAATTTTTTAACAACCTAACATCAACCCCAATTAGAGAAACGTGTTAATAATTTATTAATAGTGCAAGAAACTAAATACAGCACATACTTATAAATTTCCAACGGGCCATTATGATCTACAGGATAGGTGGCAATCGCCACCCGCCCCCCCGGGCCAGTGCGCCCCTGGTTATACACTGCCTTTTTTTGAGCCCCGAAAAAAAAAATTGTCTCAGATCGACCCGGAAAAAAAATTTTCTTATAGAATGTGGCCTGTAGAATCCATAATTTCAAACAGTTCCAAGATTGGGCTATTAGTTCAAAAGTTACAGCCTTTTGAATTTTCTTTCGAAATTGGTTTCTAGTCTATAACTTTTGATTGAGAAGTCTGATCGAAAAAGTACGAATTGTTTTGGATTCTACGCACCAAAATTAATAATAAAAAGTGTTTTCCCGAGAAATTTTGGTGTAGTCGATTTTTGGTAAAAAAGGAAGGTTATACACTGCCTTTTTTTGAACCCCGAAATAAAAATTGTCTCAGATCGACCCGGAAAAAAAATTTTCTTATAGAATGTTGCCTGTAGAATCCATAATTTCAAACAGTTCCAAGATTGGGCTACTAGTTCAAAAGTTACAGCCCTTTGAATTTTCTTTCGAAATTGGTTCTAGTCTATAACTTTTGATTGAGAAGTCTGATCGAAAAAGTACGAATTGTTTTGGATTCTACGCACCAAAATTAATAAGAAAAAGTGTTTCCCCGAGAAATTTTGGTGTAGTCGAATTTTGGTAAAAAAGGAAGGTTATAGACAGGAGCGGACTTGGTACTTACGGGCCATTAAGCCATTAAAGTATTAGTCTAGTAATTAAGGTTCCGGGGAGGGGGGGGGGTAGCTCTGAGGCACCACAAAAACATTATAAAGTACTCCTTTCTCGAAAATAAATTACCATACAGTTTTTTTTTAAATTGCAGCTGATAATTAAAAGTAACAAAATATACAATCCACACGAGGTGCGTCGCCTATCATTGTATTCCAGCACTTTCATGCTACGACAAAAAATGATAAATTCATTGTAAAACACTTCAATTAAAACAGAATTTTTTAACAACCTAACATCAACCCCAATTAGAGAAACGTGTTAATAATTTATTAATAGTGCAAGAAACTAAATAGTAAATACAGCACATACTTATAAATTTCCAACGGGCCATTATGATCTACAGGCCAGGTGGCAATCGCCACCCGCCCCCCGTGCCAATCCGCCCCTGGCCGAGTCTGGACTCACCTGGCTGTATCGGGTCTGGTGGCCAGATTGACTTCGCTTCCAATGTAGGAGTAGCCTTACTCAGTGTCATTCAACAGCCACATTAGTCCATCTCAGAATTTGTTGCATCTTTGAAAGGAAATTTGAAAGAATGCGATTTCTACGTCAGCTACACCTGCTAAAAGAAATTTTCCATAGCAAACACTTCTCTCCGAGGTTTAAAAGACAATTAGATAAATGCGAGGAACGCTACGGCAGGACTTAAGGCTCTTGATGGCCTCAAGAGAGCAACAGGATTAGAATCGTCGCGCTACAAATCTGGACAGTTGAGCAAACAACGCGAAATTTTATCGGTTTTATAATTGCAGAGACAAACAAGATATACAGTGTGATTGATTTTGCGTGTCTAAGCGTATATTTCTTTTGTTATATTGGAGATAGGAAAGAAAAAATCGAGGAAAAAATACTACTCTACTCTCAAGTTCTGATAAAGCTATATATATTCAAAAAAACAAGTGATATAAAAACAAACGAGAATCGGAAAACAAAATTTTTTTTTAAACAGAACATACTTTTTTCTGTAATATTATTAAAAAGGTTTAAATTCTCTTTACAATGATATCAAATATGTTATAATTAGGTACCTTAGAAATTAAAGCTGCAGTAATGTTTTTAAAACCAATCGCAGCAACTGTGGAAATTTAAACAAAAACAAAAGAGAGTTTTTACTCGTCATGTCTGTCACAAAATTAGTTTAGTGAACAATATATCACAATGCAACAAAATAATCATTACACAAATGATGAAAAAATGTTAAGAGGTGTAACGTAATGATAATTCATAGGAAGTGCCAATGTATTTTCTTCGCTTCCTGTTGTAAATTTTTTGTTTTTGTTTAAATTTCCACAGCTACTGCGATTATGGTTCTAAATATATTACTGTAGCTTTAATTTCTAAGGTAATTATAACATATTTGATATCATTGTAAAAAGAATTTCAAACTCTTAAAGAATAGGTATTACAGAAAAAAGTAACCTTTCTATTAAAAAAAAATAACTTGTTTTCTGATGCTATGTTGTTTTTATATCACTGGTTTTTTTTGAATATGTAGCTAGGTAGGGTATTTTTTTTTATGTGTGCGGCGCGAGACCCAAGTGGGCGGAAATGTGTATGATCCGAACTATTGCGTCCTCTGCATCAACTATTTATCTGCTGGAAAACATTTTTTCGATCCATGATGGTTCTCTCTGTCATGGTATCCGATAATGTCACAATTTTTAAAAGCGAGCAATTGCTGAACTTTTGCAAAGAAAGGGGAATCTTTCAGAGCTAGCTTTCCAAAAAGAGTTCCATATTTCCATGAAATTCACACAAAAATACGGAATCCCCTTAATGGATGTAAACCTAAGCTTCTTCATTTTTCTTAAACTTTGAGAAAATACAGAGGATTAGTTTGAACCTTTAATTCAGAATGCTGAAAACTGAATTCAACGGTTAAATTACAAGCTCGAACTCTAAAGACCGAATACAAAAGAAAATCTTAGTACAAATAGGTATTTACACTACATTCTCATTGCTCAGAGAGTGAAGGCAAGGATCAAACCAGAGTTAAACAAATCTAACGTTGTTGTACGTGATGAATCCTCCAAATCGACCTACACAAATGCGCACCATTGGAAATTTCCAGACAAGTCCGTCGTAAGGCATTTCCCTGTACCGATGAACTCGTCGGACATTTCCTACATTCGGGGAGCCCAGGAAAAGGTCAGACTCGCTCGTTTAAAATAGTAAAGATTTTAATACGGTACTGCAGTGTTTTAGGAAGCCACCACCGGTTAAACCGACGAAAATTTCGGAAATGAAAGAATCCTTTTACCCTTCGTATGTCAAGTCTTGTTCCGAAGAGGTGCGCCCTCCCGAACCGTATGCGAAATGCGAAGTAAGTAGAGTTTATACTGCAATATACTAATACATGCGATTTTGCAGATACGAGGGTTGGGAAGGGACGAACAACCGGCGATCCGTCCTGAAGAGAAAGGATCTTGGAAATTAATGGATCCATATCTTACAACGTCTCGATCTACCTATCTACCTTTCACAGTTAATCAGCAAAATGGTGTCGCAAAGAAAGACATTGTGACCTATTATGATGCTTCCAACTTTCCTAAGGTATACTGACATTTACAGTAGCAATTATGCCAGTTTGCCTAGGTGAAGGGGTTCGGTCCTCGGAATGGTCCCGCCATTGATCCACTGGAGCCTAAAAGGAAAGTTCCGATGTTAGATCGAATGCCATTTAAAAAACAACCATTCGAAAGACGACTCTATGTTCTATCAAAAACAGTCCCAAATTTGTAAGTGAATATAATTGTGCTTAATTTCACCTCAGTTTCTTTTTAGTGGGAAGAAGTCCGAGATGAAAGCCAACTTTGTTGGTCAGTCCTTTTCCGATATGAGCCCTTATTTACACCAGTGTGGAGTAGAATTTCCTTGCTCGTTATCGAATGCAAGCGCGTGGCAAAATTTGGCGCCCCCTGGAATGTACTGTACTGAATATTGTCATATTGGAAGCGGATGGCCAGTGAATAGCATTGTGGATTATGGATTACCACCGGAATATGTAAAACACAAACAGTGTTGTTGAAATTAAAATATATAGTCAATTTTTTGGGTTAAATGTAATAAAATTTACATTAAAGAAGGGTCAATTACAAAGCTTGCGTGGCATTGTCAATTTGTATGATCGCTTCCCCAAATACATTTATGGCAAGACAGATTGCGCCCTTTCTCGTCTTCCGTTTCTGTACGACGATGATGACGTCATTCTTGAAGCGGTTGGCATCCACCTGTTCTAGCTATCATCGGGGAATGCAGTCAACAACAAGGAAGTTCTGGAAGGCCGTCCTGGTTGCACTACAATGGTACCACAACGCCAAATCGGAGCTCTGGGGCGACGACGTGGATAATCCAGGACCGTCACAACTTAGACAAGGACAACCATCTACAGAGAGTAGACCACGTACGTACCTCGACCCTACATCAGTGGGGCAGTTGTCGCGCCCAATAGTCCAGTCAAAATAGGAAAATCAGAGGAACTAAAAATACTAGTTACAATTTTTTCAGAAATGTGTAGGGAGAGGTTCCCTAAACAAGAAAAAATAAAGTCCATCCAAATTCCGGTGCCGCTAGGGGAAGGAAAGGGCTTTAAACGACCCATTTTTCAGTTTTTCGCTTTTAACTCGAAAATGGTGCGTTACAGTGAAAAAGTTCTTCAGTACAAAATGAAAGCTTATTAAAATTGCTACAAGTTTGGTTATATACATCTTTACAAAGAACTGAACCGTTTTCGTGCTACCGGCTCCGGAAAGATGGTAATTTCTAAACAAAATTGTTTTTCACTCACGTTTTTCGTATATTTTTGGCTTCTAAATCCTCCCCCGGTCATTTTAGGGGAAAATCGTCACAATAAGACGTGTACAGCATTAACATCCGTCCGAACCTGCTGAAGTACGAATTATCTCCATACCCCATGACTGATTGTACTTGAAGAACTTTTTCACTGTAACGCACCATTTTCGAGTTAAAAGCGAAAAACTGAAAAATGGGTCGTTTAAAGCCCCCTCCTTCCCCCAGCGGCACCAGAATTTGGAGGGACTTTATTTTTTCTTGTTCAGGGAACCTCTCCCTACCCATTGGTTTCAGTCTATATAACTTTTGATTGAAAAGTCTGATCGAAAAAGTACGAATTGTTTTGGATTCTACGCACCAAAGAGACTATGGTTACTCTTTGGTCATACTTATGAATGAATAATTTATGCAAAGAACACGGCTCGCTAGGTGACTTCCTCAATTTTTTTTAAAAATGTGTATTAAACCACCACAAGGGCCCCCCTCTCCCTCACTGAAGAGTATCCTCAGCCGCGGGTAGATCAGTTTTGCAGTTTCCTGTGGCATAGGAAACTAATTACTGTACCTACTCAACAGTAATTAGGAAATTTCAGTCAAAGCGATTTGGAAAAATACCCCCAAGAGGTTTGGATCGGGGATTTATCACGTAAATAACATAATCAAAGTATGTACCCATGTATAATCTTACACAAAATAAGGGTTAAATTAGTGCGTGTGCGTGACGTTTTTTGTGCTAAGGAAATGGCGCAATTTTTAAGAAAACTGGCAACATTGGGCCTACGAATGCAATTCAAACAAAAATAAACACGACATTCAATATAAAAATTGAAGCAAAATAAGGGAATTAAAGTTTGATTGCGTTGAAAGCTTGCAAATAAAACCCGTCTGCCACCCTTTGATGGGGTTAACGGAAGCAGCAACGTACACCAGACACAGTCGAGACGTGTCTTTTTCATACTATTTTTTTGCCGTGCTTGTATATTATTACTGTACAACGACCTTTCCTGTGTTAGACAGAATGGAGCGGGGGTGTTTTGTTTTGATCGCATTCTAACCAATAGCGCAAGTCGTAAACAAAGCGCTCGGCCACGATTGGTCGACGTTCGTTCCTCTACAAGGACATAGCGATACTAGCCTTCGTACTAAAGTTGAGTTACTGTGAGAAGTGCAACGCTAAACTAAAGGTGAAAAACACAAAGGTGTCCGTGTGGATTTTTCAAAAATTCCTTACCGTTAGTTATTTGAGATTATGAGTTATGCGAGCAGAAATAAATTGGAGGTACGTGAATGTTTAATTGCGATTAAAAATTGTGCAATTTGTTTGGCACGCTTATGTTTATAAGATCAGCTGATTTCGACGTTAAACGTCAAAACTCGATCATTTCCTGCTTTTTTCGGTGTATGTCTTGTATTACTTTAATCTCCAGAGATTTCTCGTTAGCAACTTTTCAATCGAATTATATCGGCCAGATTTATTTATAATTTCTTTGTCTTTGGGCAATGTCGTACTATTCTAACCAAACACGTACGCTGGAAATATTTTCTTAGATATGACTTACGTCTCTTCTCGTTTTGTAAATATTATTCCAAAATGTCTAAACATGTGATAGATCCAAAAAGCGGAAAGATGATCGCAAGGTTGCAAAATTTATTGCTCGTTGGAACGTTGAACTTTTTTCGAACTGTGAAGATCATCGACCTAAGATAAACAAAGAAAAATATTGTTAAATATGTAAATTGAGGAACCGCTTAAGCCTTTTTTTTGCATGTTCGTTTGTTTATTTGCACTTTTCACAATTCCATTTAAATTTGCATGTCAAGTCTGCTCGCACACAAAATGAAGAGGACGTAGATGTAGTCGGTCGTAGTACGAGGCATAGACGTCATTGGTGGCAAACAAAAAACAAGCGAAACAAGAGACCGATTCCCAATTATAATAGTATGGCAGTTGACTCGGTTAGAAAGAATTGTTTGCAGGTTTGTAGTCCTCCAAAAGAGCACCTACTAACAACATTAACACCTCGCACTATATCTACATGAATGTCACTAACTGATACTAATAAAAAGTAGACAGTTACCAAGTCTCGGCTGGCCTTAATTTACAAAAACAGTGGACAATGGTTTACAAAAACATATAAAGTGATGCAGATCGATTTTAACTTAAAGACCCCAGTGGTTCTGTTTGGATAACAAAGGTTTCAAATTTTGCATTATTTGCTATTGAGGAGCCACTAGACTAATATATAGGTGGTAGGTACAAACATTAGCGTACCTAAATATAATAACACCGATGGTGTTGGGGTCAGTTCAACCTAGGGGTAACTGAAGTAATAATAGGGGTCTGAGGATTGTAGTACTTGATGGCCATACAAGTCTATTCATATAGCAATTATTGCACGACACTGGAACTTTTAATTAAAAAAAGGGGCCATATTGCTTAAAAATATTTTACATTCACTAGTGTTATTTGTACCTGCACTGAGAGAAATATTCACTTAAAATGAATTTTAAAAAAAATTTTTTTGTAATAAAACATCCCAATTTTTGTAGGTTTGGTAAACAAAAAAAAAAATCTCTCAAATAACTTATTAAAAATTTGGGGTTGCTATTTGAAAAAAAAATTATGAGGCCAGCGGCCAGGGCGCTAAAGACTCAGATGCTATAGTATAAGGAAGGTTAATTTTTGATTCACAATGGTAGCCTTGAATGTTGTGTGCTTAAATTCAAATCTCATTGTTGATAAGTGAATCAGAGGATCTCGCATAAACAATTTTTCATTAAATGTATCACAAGGTGATGTGTCAGATTAAGATTTGTTTCAGGAAATAATTTTATATACAGTATGCTCCTATTTTTAATGCATATCTTGAAATTACAATGAAGGATTAGATCTTCTATAATCAACCCCACATATTAAAGAAAGTCCACATTTCAATTTATTGCTTCTTTAGGTGATCTTCCAATAAAGGTAGTTTCTTTCTATCTAAATAATTTACACTTAAAAACAAATTTCTTGAAAGTGTGGCAATAATGACAAATTACGAAGAATGAAATTCTGATAATGGGTGTATGGTGGAAAAATAAAATGTTTCTATTTGGATATTAAAATATAAAAAAAGATGCCTCTTTTGGAAAAATAAAAATGATTAAGCTCCTTCAAGCACGATAGTGATGTTTTTCATATGTCTTTTTGAGTAGAGTAATTTTGCCAATTGTTTCAACAATTAGACGTGTATATAGTAGGCATGGCTGACTAGATTGTTTAAGAGCATAGTATTTTGGGGATTTTCACTCGGTACTCGACAGTACGTCTCATAATTTTATACTGCTAGGCTACTTATTGACTACTAAGGAAAATGTGTAAATATATATTCTTGTTTGATTAGTGATAATTGATAACGCAATTCTACAACTTCACATTAATGCAACGGATTTTTATTAATTCTTGTTTTGTAACAGATCTGCATCAATTTACATGGCAAAATATCGGTCCAATGTTTTTGAATACTTCAATTCTTTATTGTATGCAAATAAGAGTGGCATAGTTATTTCAAAGAGACCATAATAATGTCTTCTTATAAAGTAGATAACGTTTTGTTGCAGTTAACAAAAGGATTCAACGAAGATGACGCTCCAATTAACAAGAAGTTACCCAAAGAGCTGATATTGAGAATATTTTCGTATCTGGACGTCGTCTCGTTATGTCGTTGCGCTCAAGTTTCCAAATCGTGGAACGTTCTAGCCTTAGACGGTTCAAATTGGCAACGAATTGATCTGTTCGATTTTCAAAAGGATGTCGAGGTAATTATTTTTCGACCGCAGACCCGTACTAAGCGGAAAATGTTTAGGGCCCAATAATAGAAAACATATCGAGAAGATGTGGCGGCTTCTTACGGCAGCTATCACTACGCGGATGCCAGTCGATCGCAGACGGCTCAATGAAAACACTCGCTCAATTATGTCCGAACGTCGAAGATCTTAACTTGAACGGCTGTAAGAAGATTACCGATACAACTTGTCAGTCGCTATCGAAGCACTGCTCGAAGTTGCAAAAGTTAAATTTAGATAGTTGCTCGGCCATTACCGATTTATCTCTGAAATCGTTAAGTGACGGTTGCCCTCAGTTATCGCATATTAATATTAGTTGGTGTAGTAACATTACTGAGAGTGGCGTCGAGGCGCTGGCCAGAGGATGTCCTAAACTTAAAAGTTTCGTTAGTAAAGGCTGCAGGCAGATTACATCGAGGGCCGTCATATGTCTAGCGAGATTCTGCGAGAATTTAGAGATAATCAACTTGCTTGGTTGTAGTGTAAGTATTTATATTTATTTTATGGAAGCATAGAAGGGTCATACAAGTTATGGGTTGATTGTATTCATATCAAGATTTAACATTTGTTTTAGAATTTGGAAGGGTTGCCAAATCTATTTGGGAATTTACAGGTCTATCCTAGCTAGCTAGCGAGATTGACAATGATGTCGAGGTTTTTTTTAAATTTAAGTAAAAGATTATAATTATTTGAGATTTGTCCTGACAGTGGTTCTTATTATGGTATCAATTCTTCGAAATGTACGAAACACAAGTATGCAAAGGTGGTCGTAAAATATTACCTACCTATAAATGCTGTAGTTTTAATTTGATGATCCTCTTTAAGATCAACCTCTCACAAAAATACACATAATGATAATTGACTGAAGCATTCAGAAGGGTCGGATACTTTGTTGTGATTAATATGGGTTGATTGTAATTAACATTAATCACAGATATTTATCACTCCTTGTATTAACGACTTTTGATTAAACGATTAGGTGATTAATCGATTATTTGATTAAATGATTTGATTAATCGATTATTTGATTAATCCATTAATCTATTAATCGATTATTTGATTAATCGATTTCAGGTAATCGATTATTTTTCATAATTTATCGATTATTACCCGTAATCGCCCAGCCCTAATCCTAGCAACTATTCTTTTTCCGAAATTCATGCAACCTGGCTAGTTGACAATGATAGTCTTGAGGCTTTTTTTTAAATTTTTTTAAGTAAAAGATTAGCGCCTAGTATGTACTTTGAGATTTGTCCGATTAAGTAATGACAGTGGTTCTTATTATGGTACTCAATTCTTCGAAATGTACGAAACACAAGTATGCAAAGGTGGTCGTAAAATATTACCTACCTATAAATGCTGTAGTTTTAATTTGATGATCCTCTTTAAGATCAACCTCTCACAAAAATACACATAATGATAATTGACTGATATCATAACTTTAATTTCAATTTTGAACGAAATATTTCAAAAATTGCAAGAGATATAAAGAAAAAACTTAAAAATTTTCAAATTGTAACACCCTGTAGATCGGTAATCTAGCGTTTGCGGACATTTTGTTTATATGTCATAAAATAATCCAAAGAATTAACCTCTTCCGTATTTACATCATATTTAGGAAAACCTTGTATATTAAACTATTTAAATCGGTATAAGCCATATAAGCCCATTGGGGAAATTAACGACTTTGATGCACTATTACTGTCATTGACCTGAGCGTTGTTCCATCCATCCGTCCGTGTGAGGGACTAGATCATATTAAGTCCCTCATTAGTGAAAGAAGAAACCTTTTTGCCAAATCACTTTGGGTTGATGTCCAAATTTGGGTAAAATTTTCAATTATTTACCCAGGGGCGGACTGGCCCGGTACGTCATAATGGCCCGTTGGAAATTTATAAGTATGTGCTGTATTTAGTTTCTTGCACTATTAATAAATTATTAACACGTTTCTCTAATTGGGGTTGATGTTAGGTTGTTAAAAAATTCTGTTTTAATTGAAGTGTTTTACAATGAATTTATCATTTTTTGGCGTAGCATGAAAGTGCTGAAATACAATGATAGGCGACGCGCCTCGTTTGGATTGTATATTTTGTTACTTTTAATTATCAGCTGCAATTTAAAAAAAAACCTGTATTGTAATTGATTTCCGAAAAAGGAGTACTTTAAAATGAAGCAAAAAATGTTTTTGTGGTGCACCGCAGAGCTACCCTCCCGTCACCTTCATTACTACACTAATACTTTAAGGGCCCGTAACCCATGCAATTCCACCTGGCCCGCCTCTGACTAGAAACCAATTTCGTAAGAAAATTCAAAGGGCTGTAACTTTTGAACTAGAAGCCCAATCTTGGAACTGTTTGAAATTATGGATTCTACAGGCCACATTCTATAAGAAAATTTTTTTTCCGGGTCGATCTGAGACAATTTTTTTTTCGGGGCTCAAAAAAAAGCAGTGTATAACCTTCCTTTTTTACCAAAAATCGACTGCACCAAAATTTCTCGGGAAAACACTTTTTCTTATTAATTTTGGTGCGTAGAATCCAAAACAATTCGTACTTCTTCGATCGGACGTCTCAATCAAAAGTTATGGACTAGATTTACCCACTACACACAAACTATATTTTATCTTCCTGCCATACTCCGTTTTTGGTTCAGTTGGTAGAGCAGAAAATCTTCATTTTTTCAATGTGAACCTTTATAAAATGATGAGGTAATATGAAATCTATACTTTATGTATTTGTTGATTATAATGGATATAGTTATTGGCGTAATGGATATGCTCACCTGTTTCAATAAACAACTGATTTTAATAATCAAAATGTGTGTGGCCATATTTTAGGGGCAGTTAATTAGACACTGCATATAGAAGCACCTGATGGTAGGTTGCTGAGAAGGGGGTGGGGGGTGTCCAAAAGTGATACTTTCCGGGTCACAAAATTACTTACATTTACTTAAAATGGATTATTGTTATTGTACTATAGTAGGGGTCCTATCGGTTCCTGCAACTGCAACCTTTTCTTCTGTTGTGATCCCTGATATTGTCTACCCTTCAAGAATGCCTGTATTCTTCGCAAAGTGTAGGGTTTTGATAGAGCGAACCTTTTTTACTTCCTCTTGTGTAATTTTTTCATTTCCAAGTAAGCGTTCCCTTGCCTTTGTGTAGCCTAAATGGTATATGACGTGGTGTGGTGTTCCTTCTTCCTCACCAAAACCCCTGCATAAAGGTCTGTCAGTCACATTTTGTGCAAATGTTTGTTCAACCGACAGTGGCCTGTGACCACCTCTGTCATAAGTTTTATCTTCATCTTACTTAGGTTTGAGATGGACGATGCTATACGTCTTTCACTATAAAAACCGGTGCACGTCATTGATTTATGAATCAATTTCAGACAAGTTTTCTATAGATTTCGCACACTTGTTTTTTTTTTGTACATGTTGCAGTGTTGCAGCATATGTCTGAAATTGATACACAAATCAATGACGTGCACCGGTTTTTATATGGAAAGACGTATAATTCCCTGTGAGGGTTTCCAGAAACATGGTTCTATCCTGGAATTTTCCAAAAGTTATATGTAGCAAACAGAAAAGCGATAGAGCTTGCCTCTGAGATTTCCGCGAGTATCCGCGTTTAAAAAGGAAATCTGTACTTACAATCATTTGTTGGTGGATTTTAGTTGGGATTGAACTCGCCAGATGCTTAAATCCAATTTGCCGTTATAATATGAAATGAGCTCTTGTAGTATATTTACATCTGGGCCTAACAGGTCTGTTAAACTGCCTTATTTTGAACAGGTCAGTTTAAAACCTAACTCGTACGTGAGAGTCTTACTATCTGGTACATTGTGGGATTGTCTCTCACTGTCTGGGATGTCTAGCGTAGGTGACCTGTTAGCTACTGTAATCCATTTTGCGGATTCATTACACAATCCACGATGATTGTCATAGCATATCAAAAAATGCTATCAAAAACACTCGGGCAACTCTTGAACTTTGAGACTTGTATAGCCCTTCTAGGCTTCTTAGATTAAATGTTACTTGGGTAACATTTTTTTGGTAACAACTAAATCTATTTTTAGTACTTAAATTACTTTATGTTTAGAACATAAGGGATGAAGCTGTGCAAGCATTAGCCGAAAAATGCAGCAAGGTACACTATTTGTGTCTCTCAGGATGTTCGAAGTTAACAGATACATCTTTAATAGCTTTAGCCCAACAGTGCCCCTTTCTATCGACGCTCGAAGTCGCCGGTTGTTCTCAATTCACCGATGCCGCATTTCAAGCCTTGGCCAGAGTAATCTCATTTCTGTTCTTTCGCGACAATCACACTTATCTGTTGCAATTTCTAGAGCTGTCGTTATTTAGAGAAAATGGACTTGGACGAGTGCGTATTAATTACAGATGCAACTTTGATACATCTATCAATGGGTTGTCCTAGAATTGAGTACTTGGTAAGTTGAAGTTTGTCTTTTACAGAGTAAACCGCAGTATTTTCCATTTCAGACGTTGTCACATTGTGAGTTGATCACCGATGAAGGAATTAGGCATTTATCGATGTCACCATGCGCTGCTGAGAACCTAACTGTATTAGAATTAGACAATTGTCCACTAGTCACTGATGCTTCACTGGAACATCTCACTTCGTGTCATAACTTGCAACGCGTTGAACTTTATGATTGTCAACTCATCACTAGAGTAGGAATTCGTAGATTACGAGTAAGTGTACCAAATTTACGAGAGGTGTATTGGATTTTTAGACAATCACTGTCTTTAGCCTCTTTGTATATCATTATTTTCAATGAGGCTGTGTTTGTAATCCAAATCATATACAGGGTGATTCCTATAGTACCTGCCACCGTTTGGGAGCGTGTAGGTGGTGCGTAGGGGAGTATTTTGATATAGGACACTTGGGGTCGGAAATCTAAAATAAGGGTGCCAGAGCCAAATTTACTTTCTGGAATTTCGCGCCTGTAGGTAGGCAACCCAACCGGCCGGCGGTGCACACGGAGCGATCTCAGGCGGCGATGTGTGGCTGACACTTGATCAGAATTTTGTTTAAACCCACGAAATCCCGTCTGCAACGACGCGTATCAAGTGAATAAACACTATGGCAATAGTATAATAATAGTTGGCTAGATGTAGGAAGTGCATTGAGAACAACGGTGGCCACGTTGAACACTTGTAAACGTTATTGCTTTTGACTGTCGTTTTCCCTCCTTTCCTCCCATGTCGCTTCCTCGCGCTAACTCGCTCTGCATCGCTCCGCGCGAAACGTCGGTCGGTTGGGTTGCCTACATACAGGCGTGAAATTCCAGAAGATAAATTTGGTTCTGGCGCCCTTGTTTTAGATTTCCGACCCCAAGTGTCCTATATCAAAATACTCCCCTAGGCACCCCCTATACGCTCCCAAACGGTGGCAGGTACTATAGGAATCACCCTGTATAAGGGCAAGCAGCTACTTTTTAGGCCAGTGATTGGGGTCCCAAAGGAGGGGTTATGTGCAAATAACTCGGGGGGTTTTGAAATTTTGCAGGTTTACAGTGAGTGTGTACAACTAAAATTCACAAAATGTACAATTCATTACTTGCCACCGGCGCCGCCATCTTACCAAGATGGCCGCCAAAATCGGGTTTTCGCATATATCTTCAAAACAATATGTAGAGAGCAAAATTAAAGAAGAGATAATTTCTTACAAAAAAATTTTTTGCCATATTTTGGAACATCGACTCTATGTAACACTTACACAAAATGTTATATTTTCTGCCTAAGGGTTAACTTTAAATTACATTTTTTGTAAGAAATTTTCTCCTCTTTAATTTTGCTCTTCATATATTTTTTCAAAAAATGGACAGTTTGGAGATATCTGCCAAAAATCGTTTTTGGCGGCCATTTTGGCCAGATTGGGGGTCGTTGGCGGCAAGTTGCGAATTGTAGATTTTGTGAATTTTAGTTCTACGCACCTAAACCTTCAAACCTGTAAAATTTTGAAACTTCCCAAGGTATTTCCAAATAAAGATCCCCAATGGCTGGCCTAATTTGCATTTGGAATGTGTTTCATTACGGCTCGCATCCGGGCACGTTTCCCATAATTTGTAATTTGTTGTTAGGTAAATGATCACATGGCAAGAGTTTGAGTTGAGTATATTAATAATAATAATAAGTGACATTTATTAGATTACTGGTATGTCATCTTTATCATTTTTACATTAACATGCATAGAACTAATTATGCCATGTTTACACCAGTCGATAAGATTTGCTCAGATGCAAACGAACTTAATATTAACATGTTTAGTGTACCTTTTTCGAAGTTCCGGAGAGAAGTGGAACGTAAATTGTATGGTTAAGTTATTAGTAATTTTTATAATGGATACTGTCCGTCAATATATTATTATTATTATCTCGACATGTATTTGAATGAGAAACAAATGAGCATATAATCAAAGGTGGCTAACATTCTAATTCCATCTGTCTGTGAACACGATAACTGTCAAACGCTTGGACCGATTCTGTTCAAACTTTGCACAGTTGACACATATACCACATATAACAAGCCTATTGAAAATGGGTCAAATTTAATGACCCCATAGGGTCACAGCGAAGCGCTCTGCATCTGCTTTAGGGATTTATTTGTGAAGCAATGTGAATGAAATTTTTATGGTAGGTTCCTCTAATAAAAGCAAACAAACTTTTTTTAGTTCCACTTGTCTGTTTTCGTGGTTAGGTGGAAGATCAGCAAGAGGAGCTGTCTCCCAATGCTGAACCTCGCCACTAGGTTTCTTTACCTTAATTAAAATTTTTGTTTTACATTTACAACTTATTTTAATTTATATATTTATGCAAGGTAATGAAATAAAGGCATTTATTATTATTATTATTATATGCCGTTTTCTCACAATGATTTTGCTATCCGAATAGAAAACTATCCTGTGAATAAAGGAGCTGCTTTCTCGAAGAGACGGTCTTCCAACTACGGCCTATGAATAATTTTACAGTGATCTAGTCGTTTGCTCTTCAGTGTCTGAATAATCTTTTCAAATGCTCTAATTAAAAGAAACTCGGAATTGTGTATTATGTTTTGAACCATAACCCTTTGGCATTATTAACTAATTTATATAATAATAAAAATAATAACGTTTATTGACCTCATAAACACAAATACACTATGATCTATTAGATGTAAGTTATTAGTAAAAGTAATAATCCCCGTGGAGGTTCCGGGTAAAAAAGAATAGGCCTCCGGTTTTCCCTGCCTGTCGTAAAAGCCGACTAAAAGGGAAACCGCAATTTTAATTTTAGTTTGTCGGTATTAACTTAACTCTGTTTCAGAGCCATTTACCAAATATAAAGGTCCACGCGTACTTTGCGCCAGTCACACCACCGCCATCCGCCGGAGGTTCCCGCCAGCGTTACTGTAGGTGCTGCGCAATTCTATGAGGCAGCGACCCCGACGGCTCCCACCACCCATTTCCACCATGATACCACGTGCTAGTGATTATTATTTAAATTTTTTGACGCAAATTACTGATCTTGATCAAATTGGGCCTTATACTCTTAGAGTTTTGTTACAATGTTTTTTAAAAACAATTTGGCATAATTATGTGTGCGAGTGTGTGTATGTATGTACGGCGCAAGCCGCCACCACCGTTACTTCACTTGCAAAATCGTACACATAGATGTGAATTTTGGGTTCGCTTAGTTAATTTTGGAGCCTTTGGGGAGGGTTATTTAACGGAATCTTTGTAAATGTTTACACTATAAATGCTGTGACTAATATCGAAAATGGGGTAGTTTAGTATTATCTGACCACTAACTACTTTATTACTTACTACTACCATTCATTTTTAAACTTAATTTATATAATTTATTGGGTATTTTCGGAATGCGTGACAAGCAAAAATTGTGTGTGATAGAAAGCGGTTAAAATTATTTGAGTAGGTATGACCAAATCAACGAGTTTCGGCAAATGCTTCAATTTCTTTTTATTGGTATGCCTCAAAATGCCTGTGATATGAAAAGTGAGTTTTTGACTGTTTTGAATTTTTGCGCCAACTAAAATTGTGAGTTGGGTAATTTTAGTTGGTGCAAAAACATCATTTTCAATTTTTATCTTTGAAAACCATGATGTTGTTTCTCATAATTTGTAGATAAGGTTAGGTTCACATTAATGTAGTAATTTGATGTAATTGTGTTAATGTAATACTGACTACTTTACCTGTATGAATTTCTTTGAGGGCGTCTTTCTTTTAGTGCAATCATTTTAATCTAGTCTATAAGATTTTTTTAACACAGATGAGTATGAGAAGTAATTTATACAGGGTGTAGTTAATATTTAAGTAACACTAATGTATTGCTTGCTTAATTAACAATACCTAGAATAGATTTTAATTGGTGTTCGAAGGATTAGTAGTCCCACTCGAGTGGACAGTGTTATCGGACGTTGTATTCTTGGTGACGGTTATTAGAAAGAAATATTTTCTAATAACTCTTGCCTTAAGGATGGTCTCTTAGAAGCATAACTTGATATTTTTATATTTATTGAAGTGTATAAGTGTTATATGTAGAATATTTGGCATAACCATGCGGAAATGGTGCATAAACATTATGTCTTATTTGAATATCATTCGGTGGTAATTAATCTGCATTGACCCATAACATTATTATAATATACAGAGTATTCCAATTTTCAAAACTGCTCAATTAAAAGGGATACAGATCTATTGGTTATGCAATGCAGACAACAATTATTAAACTCTCCAATACTGAATTTCAAAATTGTTTCTTTTTCGGTATACCTAGCATCGCCAATTAGGGCAATAAATTTAGAATATTTATTTTTTCAAAGACTGAGCACTTTGCTGGATAGGATTTTTAAACCTAACGTAAAATTATATAAATATACATGTATGTGCATTTTTTAATGTTAATAAACACAGACATATTACTAATATTTCTGTAATCATGTCCAATTTCACAGATGATCATTAATCAGTAAACACAGTTTAAAAACACTAGAATGATAAAACACCCTAATCTCAATTCTATTTTCAATTGTTACGATTTTATTAATACTTAATCATTGATTGGTTTTCCGAGGTTGATTTTTGTGACAAAATATGGTTTGGGGCTTCTAATTAGATGTGTATAATCAATGTTCGCCTGAACACATATGTCAGTAAATAAATTAACTAATATTAATAATAGTAATCTAACCCAAACAAATACAACAAATCCAGGAACCCAAAGTTGAGTTCCGACGGCACGATTATGACAATTGGATGAATTACTATTGCAAATAGTGCTGGGCCCGCCGGGTCCCTTTGCTGCACCCCTCGTCTTGAGAAAATTTTAGACATTCTGTAATAAAGGATCGTTTGATCTCTGTAGGCTTGTGAGAAGCAACTGTAATACTGAGGAAATTTTTCTTTTACCTTTATCAGTAAAGTATTCCTGCTCATTTCAATAAATGCATTTTTTGAAATCAATTTTCAAAAATACTTCGGAAGTAGAATGGTCAGATGAAAAGTATCTTGAACCTGTGTGAGCCCCCCCCCCCTGACTCCACCCTTGACGCCTACATCTAATTGATGATCGTAAAAATCAGTATAAAGATTATGTTTGTGAAATAACCCCAAAATTATTGTTTGTGATGTATTAAGCATATAACAACCTAATTTTTTCGGGTGATAAAAATGCAATTTTCCCCATTTTATCATTTCATTATCTACTACATAGTTTTGACTTCAATTTTAACATCCTGTATGTGATCTAAGGGTGTGATGTACGTTACGACAGTTTTCGGGACGTGAGACACTTTCGATTACCAATCCTACATGTCAAAAAATGAAAATTGCTGTCAAATTTCCTTGTGAAAGTATTTTTCCTTCATTGAACTTTATAACGATTTTCCTTGTATTGTAATCGATAAATTTAGGTACGAAAAATGTAACTTTTTATATATTCCCCGCGCGTTGTGATCTTAAAGTGAGAACGGTATCCTTAATAGTGCCATAAGTGAAGAGACAAATCTGGACAATTACCTTTTAATGTCACCACCAAAATGGGCAATTGCTGTAGTAATACTCCCGACCGAAGAGAAATAGACAGTAATATCAGACATGTGGGAAACACCATCGAAGATGTTACCATACAGAGTAATCCGATACCGACACCTCCTCAAGAAACGATTCGACCCGTTATAGTTAATACGACCGAACCTGATCTGCCGAACGCAAAGATCTTTGTGGCGTTATACGATTATGATGCGAGAACGGATGAGGACTTGAGTTTTAGAAAAGGTGAACATTTGGAGATACTAAACGACACGCAGGGAGATTGGTGGTTGGCCAGAAGCAAACGTACGCGACAGGAAGGGTACATTCCATCAAATTATGTGGCTAAGCTGAAGAGTATCGAGGCCGAGGCGTAAGTACCTTTTTATCTTAGTTTTGAGTAGGTAGTGAAAGCTATTGGAATGTCCAAAACTTGTTCTTGATTATTTCACCTTGAAAGTTTCCTACCTCATGTATTTTTAATAACACCTTTTGTTGGGTACTTTTATCAGTGTAGGCGGGTATTCTAGGAAAAACTATGATTTTTTGTGCGGATTCCATCTAATAAATTAATTATGTAAGCGAGATTAAAAAGAGATTTCAATTTATATTAGAAAGTTTATTCCTTAATAAGTAATAACGGACATTTCAGTTTCTATATTGCAGATGTTAAAACAATTTCACCTTAGGGATGCGTATTGATTTGTGCCGATGAGTTACTGGGAAATACAGCATATTTATTTCAGGAAATCACAGTAACATAACATAACATCCTCTAGATAAGGTACAGGATATTTAAAGTGGCGTAGAATCAACTTAATTGGAATTTCCTTTTGTTTTTATTGTAATCATTTTAGATTAATTAAGAAAAGTTTAAACCTAATGAAAATTATATAAATTATACAACATTTTCGTAGCGATCTTTCTAAGTACCAGATTTATCTGATCAGAAAGAAGTTTGAGTTAACTAAAAAGTGCCATTACTTTTTTATCATTATGTGTGTAATGTGTGTTGCCTACCAACCAGGTGTAGATTATATAATATGATAAAAGATTTTTTGATAGATTCAGATACAACCCAAGCGATCTGATTAGGGTCCGCCTTTTGTTTTAGTTAAATTTCTCCTGTGCGAATACACTTGCGTCTATATGTAGAAACTTCTAGATATTTTTAATGATAACATGCAAAACCTGCAAAATAAACCTTAAAAAAAAGAATGTCTCAGAAGTTATATAAGCATAGTGTGGACAAAAAAGCCTATATCTACACAGGCGCATTCTATTGCCTTATGTGTTAAATATTTATCCGTCTGTCCAGACTCATTTCTGCGGTTTAACTACTTTTAGGGGAAATTGTTCTGTAGGCGTGGAATTTTTTGCAATAGGTAGCCTATACCGCGAAGGTATGACAAGTAAAACTTTTGCGATAGGAGAAAGGGGGGGGTGAAAGCATGTTCTACCTTCATGGTATTCGAATGAAAGGTCTCATTGAGTTGGTTTGCATATAAACAATAACTTTCCTGCGCGACTCTTTTTCGAGTGACAGGAGGCGGGGAAGGGGGAAGAGTACACATTAATTTGATCTTTCATGGTATTCTAATTAAAAGGAACTGTTCTCGACCAACTACCTCGGCATCTACTTAATTTTTTTTAAATGTTACAATTTTTTTCAAAGTTTTGATATCTGAAAATTGAGTGGAATCTTCTTACGATATATTATCATATTTAATTTGTTTTTAAATATTACAATTTTTTTATTATTTAAATTGTTCCATTTTTTTAAATCTTCCTTTTTTCGAAATTTTGGTGTTTAATCATTTACTTAGTGTAATCTTCTGAAGCAAAACTTATTACAAAAAAACCGTTTTTAATTTTTTTAAATTGTTACATTTTAAACTATTCAGATTGTTCGATGTTTCGAAATCTTTCGGATTTTTGAAGTTTTGAAAATTTAGTGGAATCTTCTGAAACAAAACTTATTACAAAACCTTAGGAGATAAAGATAATTTTTTTGATTTTTGGAAATTTTTCGTTTTTTTGCAAATTTCGATATATGTAGTAGTTTAGTGGAATCTTTTGAAAAAAAACCTGTTACAAAAACCGTGACCTAATATTTTTCAAATCTCTCGGCGTTTTTTCGATATACATACATATTTTGTTCAATCTTATGTACAATCGTAGGCCTAATAACTGTACAAAGTCATTTCTTGACATAAAAAACACGTTTTTGAAACTAAAGAAGGTCAAAAAATTTGCGGGGAAGAACACTTAATTATTCACATCGGTGAACACTCGAGCCTTTTAAAGAAAGGACAGTTCTTTTCTAGAATTTGGAGAAAAATTCGACAATTATCGATAAAAGTCGGCAACATTGCATGTCTTTTAATTTTAATTCATTACAATGATAATGCTTCAAGGATTGCACGTCTTTGAATACAATTTTGGGTATGCCTTTTTCTGTTTTCAAACTTCATACCCCAAAATATGGTTCGGAAAAAAATTTACAAATAGACATTTTCTTTTGGTTCAGAGAAAAAGTGGATTTCTCTAGAAAGATGGATGGAATATTCGAATTCGCAGAAAATTAGAATTTTTCAAAATATCAACAAAAAACCCAATTACACAATTGACCCGATTCCAAGTGCACGTGTAATTTTATGAAAACTTATCACATACACGAACAGCGGCCTCTGTTTGGTAATAAACTGGCGCGTACTTGAATTTGTTAATTACGAAAAGTAATTACGAACAACCTTATTCCACGTTTATAATTCGATAGGGAGGAAGTAATGAATTTTAATAATATTTTAAAGCAATAATCGACGAAGTGTTTCAAGGAACGAGCCGTTCCGTACGTGAAGTAAATTGTTTATGGGATTTTTTTGAGAAGATGCGAAACTGGCGAAGTCCAAATGATCAATGGCCGTTGTAGCTGAGCTGAGTAAGTATGGCCTAACCTGGAGACGTACTTGAAAGGTCGTGGGAGGAATGACCACTGACTGGCGGCCTTGGAACATCTGTGTAGGATGCAGACACCTTCAGAGACAACTACAATCACGTTGAAGATGAGCCGGCGCGCGGTCGGGGGAGGGGGAGGAGGTTCGAAGAAGAAGAAGAGTTGAAAGAAAATGTAATTTTGGTTGTTGACACGGCACGCCGTTCGTCCAAGAACATTAATTTGCCGTCATCCATTATTAATTAGTCTCACTATAAATAGACCACTACAAGAAAATATCTTATTTATTTAAAAGTAGTATTATACAACAAACGTGTAATAAATATAGCTCGGTCATGTAACTCTAACCGGATTCACGCTGAGACATCGAGGAGCAGGAACAACGGTACATATTTATCAAATGCAATTTTTTCTATTTTTTGGCGCCGCGATGATCCCTAGTATTGTCGCGTTGGAAATAAACCGAAGCCCGAAAATGGGAGCCGACCAACGAACCCATTATTTTGGTTCCCTTCGTGACCTCAGTGCGGTCGTTTATGACCTTACAAGGACAGATTGTAACTGTTTTGTTTTCTACACTCGAACTCCTTGTTTATTTTGTCTTCTACTTTTATTTTCTGCGATCTCTTCGAGTCTTCGAACCGTGTGATGATGCAACGATCAGGTATGCGATGAAATTCAGAGAAATTTCAACCGAACTGGATTTCCCCCTTTGTAGCTTTTTCTCCATTTTTATGATCGGAGATATCTTATAACTGTGTACAAACGAAATAAAATATATGGGGTCATAAAAATGAAATCGCTTAATATTTGGTTCCGGATTTTTTGTTTTCATTTGATTTTTGGTTTATTTTTGTTGGGGTGATGTAATAAGTTTATTAGAAAAATAAATTATGTAATTCGCCTTGGCCAACAACATGTGTAAAGGTTTCATATGAAAGTTATACGTTGAAAATTCTGTACTTCGAAGAAAATGTGAGAAAATTGATGCAATTTCCGTGATTTTGCCTCGGATTTTGCATAAGCACATATAAAAAAATATCCAAACCTGGAACTTCCCATTGTGGCAAACACTCCTACATGCTTGGTGAATTTTAACATACCTACCAAACTGTACCTACCAACCGTTTTACACATTTCTCATATTCAAAAACCCTCCTTTTTTCGCACCCTTTTTTATGAATGTGCAAACTTTTTTTTTAATTTATCGATTTATTGAATTATTTTGTATGTATGGTGAAAAAAATAGTATGCATAGAAATATGTTTTCCTGAGAAAATATGCTGCGTAACTTCCGAATTGCTCCTCTCTCATAATTAATGGTATATACTTACAATTAGATATAATTTGTGGCGTATTTTGCAAATATCAATTTGTGGTAATTTAATGAATCATCTAAAAAAAATACTACAAAGTAGGTAAGTCTTTAGCGCGTCAATTTGAGTTATGGTTTGTTTTATTACTAACCTTGGCCATAAATAATAATAAAATGCACCCTGAGGAACTCCGCGTTTGCTATTAGTATTTTTAAGTTACGGGCTAAGGAAAGGGAATTAACAAATAATAATCCGCGACCAATTGATTGCGTACGTTGACATTGATTTAGCGAAAAAAAGAGCAATCATTGTCGAAGTTTTACTTAACTCAATCGGTGTCTTGTGTAACTATGCCAATGTTTTCCGCCATTCTTACAAATCAATACAGGTCAGGTCATCAACTTTTAATAAAACTTGGCCGTTCCACTTTTTTTTTCTAAATAATTTAATTACGCTAGGGCCGAGCATTTAGAAATTGCGTTAATAACATGTGTAAACGTAGTGAAATTTTCCGCCGCCGCTCGATAATACGTTTCGCAAAATATTTAATTATGCAAAATGTGTGGACGAGTTGTAAGTCGAGAAATTTTTGTAAATTTCCATAACCCCCGGTATATATTTACGGTGAAAGTGGGACCCCTGGTACCGTCTGGTAGCGTCGCCTATTATTTGTTCCACATATTTTATGGGCTCGCTACTTAAATTGACAGAACGCATTCGCGATTTGCGAGATTGTAGCTCGAGCGATGCGGTCATTACGAGTGATCCGATATTTGAGTATTGTCTCCTCCGACTTTACTTTCTAACGTCTAAATAGCTGAAGAGAAAAAAAGTCAACGGTTTTCAATTATCTTAACGAATCACTTTCTCGAAGTTACACATTAAAGTATAATTAGTTAGAAACAAAAAGTGGCTCTTTCTTAAAAATCGCGCCGAGACTAGGTCATTCGTCAATTTTTCTTATTCCTTTACCAGTGAGAAAGGTCTTTTATTCGGAAGTCCCAAAGTGATCACTCACCTTTGTCGAACACGTACTGAAACGATTAAATTATGGTATGGTACTTTATGTATGTAGGTCACAGCTGCCGATCCGATGCTGTTATCATCGTACCTTTTACATATCATAATCACGTCGCATTGTTGCTCTGATGTAACTGTTAATTAGCTTGGAAGTATGTGACTTAAAAATTAAGTAGCGTTCGTAAGTAAAGGAAATACTTCTCAAAAGGAAAATAACAATCTTGCGATTATTGTAGCTCACCTTCGCGCGGTTACCACACGAGCAACTGTTTATTTATAAATCGTTGATGGATTTCGTGTCCATATGTATCTTTTAATCAGCTTAAGCTTAATTACGTAATACAAAATGTAACAGGTCGTCGTTTCTTGAAAATCTTCGACTTAATCCATTCACTATTTCCTTTGATATTTTTCTACGTCGGCGTCGTTCGAAATTAGTTCACTAGGAGGTCTCGTTTATTTATTTATATTTCTAATTTTGTTCGTTTTGTGAGTGCGGGTTAGGTTGGTAGATCATCCTCTTATACAGAAAAGAATAATAAGTTTTTTATTTTGTAAATTTATTTTAATATAGTTTCATACATGTTTTTTTTGTGATGTTTGAATAATATTTTGATCAATATAAAATTCAGATGCAATAGAACTTGCGACTTTGCCTTGGTTTTTGGTATGTCCTTTCCCATTTTGTAAAAATATTTCCAAAATTGTACATCCTTAAACGCTTGTGGTAAAATTCTGGTGAATCATCACCAATAGACACAGGGGCGGACTGGCCCGGGGGGGCGGGTGGCGATTGCCACCTGGCCTGTACGTTATAATGGCCCGTTGGAAATTTATAAGTATGTGCTGTATTTAGTTTCTTGCACTATTAATAAGTTATTAACACGTTTCTCTAATTGGGGTTGATGTTTGGTTGTTAAAAAATTAAAAAATTCTGTTTTAATTGAAGTGTTTTACAATGAATTTATCATTTTTTGTCGTAGTATGAAAGTGATGAAATACAATGATAGGCGACGCGCCTCGTTTGGATTGTATATCTTGTTACTTTTAATTATCAGCTGCAATTTAAAAAAAAGCTGTATTGTAATTGATTTCCGAAAAAGGAGTACTTTAAAATGAAGCAAAAAATGTTTTTGTGGTGCACCGCAGAGCTACCCCCCCGCCACCTTCATTACTACACTAATACTTTAATGGCCCGTAACCTATGCAATTCCACCTTTGAACTAGTGGCCCAATCTTGGAACTGTTTGAAATTATGGATTCTACAGGCCACATTCTATAAAAAAAATTGTTTCCGGGTCGATCTGAGATAATTTTTTTTCGGGGCTTAAAAAAAGGCAGTGTATAACCTTCCTTTTTTACCAAAAATCGACTGCACCAAAATTTCTCGGGAAAACACTTTTTCTTATTAATTTTGGTGCGTAGAATCCAAAACAAATCGTACTTTTTCGATCGGACGTCTCAATCAAAGATTTTAATTATTAGCTGCAATTAAAAATAAAAACTGTATTGTAATTGATTTCCGAAAAAGGAGTACTAAAATGAAGCAAAAAAACGTTTTTGTGGTGCACCGCCCCCCCCCCTCCCCCGCCACCTTCATTACTACACTAATACTTTACTTTAATTCCACCTGGCCCGTAAGTACCCAGATCGCCTCTGATATAGACATATTTCTTCGAGACGCCCTTTGTGAGGACCATCCGCCGACAATTTAGATATTAGGAATTATTTGTATCTGATCACGATAAGGAGTCGATGAGGAGGCGATGGTACAAATTAATTCCTTTCGTGGAGACCTTTCATACTATGAAAAGTAGAACGTGTGTTTACCCCCCCCCCGCCCCCATTTTCAAAAATTTTACTTGACACCACTACAGGAATGCGTATGCAAAATCTGAGTTCAATTGGTTGTCGCATGCAAAAGTTATGCACGTAATCTCAAAACGTCAAAATTAAAAATGGCGAAAGTTGCCACGTGTTTCTCCGCCCTCTTAAAAGTTATTAAAAACGCTTTCAAACAACTTTCTATCTCTTAAGGTAAGCGAGATCCCCATAGTGCAGGGGTCGGTAATCTGCGGCTCTTTTGATGTAAAGTTGCGGCTCTCTGCATTTATCTAAAAAACTTAGTACATTTTTTCGAAATTCATGTTAATGGATCTTATTTTATTAAGAAATTGAAAGTACACTTGCAGCACATAATTGCCTAATTTGTGACACTTGTTTGTCTTTTTTATTATGACAGCCTACTCCGATGTATAAATATGTAATTCTAATTAATTAATAAGAAAAAAATTTGAATAACATAAAAATTATGAACTTTTAAGCACAAGACATCTCGTATAAAAATTGAAGAGGACATAAAACACAATCGAATAGCGAAATAAAATAGTGGTAGTTAAAAATTTGAAAAATAATACTTATGGCACTTTGAACAAATGACATTGAAACAAGTACAAAAATTCAGGATGTTCTATTTAAAAAAAAGCATTTATTTATTGACACCGTAAAAATGGGACACCCTGTATATTCAAAAATAATTTCTGTAGATCCACAACCATGTATAGACATTTGCACACAAGATTTTTTTTAAATCTTTTTTACCATGCGTAAGCTGGAAATGACGGACGCACTGTTGCAGGACCCTGTATATGACCAAATATTATAGTATTGATCGAAAATTTTTAGTGGCTTTTTAAAAACTGGGAAATTTTGCACATTGTAACTTTTGGCTCTTCCGTTTCAATAGGTTGTCGACTGGCACTCGAAAAATGAACACCGTGTATATGGATATATTGACATTGCCTAACGTTTCCATATAATGCCATTACAGTGTGCACATTTTAAATCCTTTGAGGTTTTGTGAGTTAAGAGACACCGTTTCAGGGAATGGTGGTGATATGTTGCAAAATCACACTCTGTACATTTTAAATATTCGAAAATATTGAGTTCACATATATGTCTACTTAATTTTGATTTGCGTATCCGCACCCCCTGGCTCGGTGACGTATTAAAATATAAATAGTGGGGATGCGTGATCATTTGCCTACTTATGTGCAGAGTACAGTAGTCCGTTGTATAACCAGACTGTGCACATCATTTTATATCATTTGAATATTTCAGAATATGTTGAAAATTTGTTGCTAAATTACAATGGCACACCGTGCACACTTTAAACATTTGAAAGTATTGTAAGATACCAGATGTCTATTTAAATTTGCTTTCTGATTTCTTGCTTAATCACACTGGGTACATTTTAAATTTTTTGTAGACTTGTGTGTTAAGAGATGTCGTTTCAGAAGATTTGTTCCAAAACTGCAATGTATATACTTTAAATCTTTTCAAGTATTGCGTATAGATGTCAGTCTGCTTGTCTGTATTCTTATTTCCGCCTAAACGGGTGAACCAATTGGAACCAAATTTGGTATACATAAAAGGAAGAGTGGAAAAGATTGTGGGTAGAATTGAGCATGCGCTCGTGTGGTATTTGTGCTGGCCACAGCAAATTTTTTCGATATCTATGATCTATGATCCGAGTAGTCTTAGACTCAGTGGTGGAGGTAAGAATCCGTGACAAAGATGGGAATTTCCTTGGATTAGTTACGAGTTTTGCCTAATTCGTATACCTGAGTAGTATAATGTATAAAACAACTTAAGATCTTCTGTAGGGGCACCTCTAAAAAGCATTTTGCGGGCCCTCTGTAATTGGGCGCAAGTCTCTTGAGGGCCCAGAACAAGAGAGAGATAATAAATAGACGATACCTCTGTACAGGGTGTCCGATTAATAATGATCACAGGCTATATCTATGGAACCGTTAATTGCACAGCTTCGGGTAAAAAAATTTGTTAACAAAATGGGCCAAGAGAAATCGCTGGAAATTATTTTCAAGTTTCTAACTTCGCCGCTAGAGGGCGTATGATTCATGGTTAGGTAGAAAAATGACTTTTCCTAAAATATACCCAACAAACATGCATAAAAAATACATGCATAGTAATCTTGTATCAATTTTGCATCATTTTGATGGAGCACAAATTGCTCTAGCTCATAAAATATGAGGAGTGGGGGAAGGGGAACATCTCTTTAAAGGAATTGATTGTAACTTCGGATTAGGTTAACAGATTTTCACATAATAGGTCTTGTTGGAAGGAGCTCTCTTCGCGGAATCAGATTTTATTACATAGAGTCTTTTTAGTAAATGTGATGAGTGGTAGAGGGCGCGATGTGACATTAACATAAACTTTGCAGGTTTTTTTGATAATTTCAAATGGAATGATATTATTATTATATGATATTATCAAATAAGGTGAAATAGTGAGAATATCAGTGAAAACCGGATTTGATATCTGTTTTCTAACCATAGATCTGGCGAAAATACGAATACATTCACAAATTTTAATTGCAATATTGATGCTCATTCAAGTTGGCTTTGAAACAAAAGAAAACAGAACAAAAGAAAGTTTATCAGTCCTTTCATTAAACGTATTCGTGCGAATTATCACCACGATGGGTGCCCGGCACATTTCTTGGTAAGCGAGAGTCGAGGCGAGAGTGTTTGAATTTGAGTTATCCTGGCAAATGGATAGAAAGAGGAAGTATTTTTTCATGACCAGCTAGGTCACTCGACTTAACTTGCTTAGACTTAAATTTGTTTGAAAGGATAAAAGACGCACAGTCTTTCTAACAAGGCCAACTACAAGAAACGATATGGTGACGAGAATTAGAAATGTAATTCATAGTCATAGCTGAAGTTAAAGCAACTGTTCTCTCTACACAGCAGAGACTCGTCTTTGTGTGGAAAATAATGGCAGACATTGAACATTTACGTTAATTATAATTATTATTTCTTTTATTATTTACTTAATTCATATTTCTCTGATTTAAAGTTTGAATCATTTTTTTGTTGCTCATAATTAAAACACTTAGATTGAGTGTTAATTTTGAACTGCCATCGCCTCATTCACTTTGACATAATTATCGGTTGCTATGTGTTCATTTGTTTCAAATCCAACTTGGATGAATATAAATATTGCAATTAAAATTTGTGAATCTTCGTATTTTCCCCATATCTCTGCTTAGAAAACAGATATCAAAATGCGGTTTTCACTGATATTCTCACTTTTTCATCTTATTTGATAATCTAATATAATAATTATATCGTTCCATTTGAAATTTAAAAAAAAACTTGCAAAGTTTATGTTAATGTCACATCGCGCCCTCTACCACTCATCACGTTTACTAAATAAACTCTCTTCATCTAAAATCTGATTCCACGAAGAGAGCTCTTTCCAACAAGACCTATTATGTGAAAATCTGTTAACCTCTCGGTTAACCTAATCCGAAGTTACAATCAATTCCTTAAAGAGATGTTCCCCTTCCCCCACTCCTCATATTTTATGAGCTAGAGCAATTTGCGTTCCATCAAAATGATGCAAAATTGATACAAGATTACTATGCATGTATTTTTTATGCATGTTTGTTGGGTATATTTTAGGAAAAAAGTCATTTGTCTACTTAACCTAAAGTCACTAGATATAGAAAGTACCGCAATCATCCGCCATTTTTGGGCAAATTTGCTGCCAACTTAAAAAAATTGACAAATAAAATCTGAATAGCTGTCATTTTTTATAACCTAACTTCATAGTACTGTCATGTTTTATAAAAATATATACAGATATCTCCAAACAGATGGAACAATCCTTAACATTAAAGTTACTAGAATCTGGTAACTTCCGCCATTTTTGGGCAAAAATCATGCGTTCTCTCTAACACACGAGCCCAATGGATTGCGGTACTTTCTATATTTAGTGACTTTAACTTAACCATGAATCGTACGCCCTCTAGCGGCGAAGTTACAAACTTGAAAATAATTTCCAGCGATTTCTCTTGGCCCCTTTTGTTAACATAATTTTTTCCCCGAAGCTGTGCAATTAACGGTTCCATAGATATGGCCTGTGACCATTATTAATGGGACACCCTGTACATGGGTCATAGATGATGAATCCCATTCGACACAGGAGGAATCCTTCTTACTGGAAAAATTTGACTTTCTTATGGTTTTTGGTTTCAATGCCTTCCATTAAAGCTGAGTATTGTTTCCATCAATTCATTTTGAAATACAGTCGAAAATTTGCCAATGGTAGGTATCTTTACTTCTATGTGTTTGAACCCAGCATCTTTAAAATTGGAGATTTTACTTCTCCACGACGAAAGTATGGGTTTACTGCCTCCTAAGGTATGGGTTCGAGAAGAGTGCATGGATTAATTGTGTAGACACAAATCATTTCGAGTCGAGCGAATGATTTTCAAAAATTATAAGTCCTGTGCTGGGCGTTACTTCGGATACCATGGTTCGTATTGTTCTGCAGATTTGCTGTGGAGTTGCAATCCGCAAAAGGCACGAGGCGACTTTCAAACGACGATGAAATGATTGTCTCTTGCGGTCCTTCGCGCCGACTCATTTGGGTCATACATGTACCTATCAATCAATCAATTACAAAATTCGCCAATGACGTCAATCGGCCGCGAGAATTCTAATTACGTATGAAAAACGACGGGCGGCGGCGGCGTTCCCAATAATGAGCCGATTTCGAAATAACAACAATGTTGTTTCGCTAGAAAAGAAAAATGAATTAGAAATACAGGCGCCAAGCATTTGCAATAAAAAGGAATGTAAAAGATACAAATACACGACAAGTAGATATTATCTCGCGTTTAACGGCTAAGTAATAAACAGCGAGTAAGAATTTTTGCTCGTCAGAAAATTGCACGTTGTCTTTCCTAGTGAGGTGCTGTCGCCATCCGGCCCCCTACATCTAATAGGCCTCCGGTTATGTGTAACGCGATCTATTTATAGTATAGTCTATTATAAGCTACTGCAATAGGTCTCTTAAACTTGGTGAAATTTAATTGGTTAACTGTTTTATCTTTTTTTTTTCCAATCCCTGTACCGTTATTTTTTGGGCTGCCCCTCGTATACGTTTTGTTTTGGGAAACGTCGTTTTCGTTGTTATTGTTGTTATTGCTAGTCCAATTACGTGATAGGTGCAATGTTAGCGTTTTAAACCAGAAGCGGATGGAAGCCCCACATTCCCCACCTGCTGGAGTGCGGCCGTGGTCAATCTTCGAGCGCAGGTGCTCGCAACAAACGATGTCAACTGGCTTTAGACCATCTCGTACTTAACGTTTGTATACAGTATAGCTCGGCGTTTTTGTGTTCTTTTCGCGTTTTAAATAAAAACTCGTTCGAAGGGGGGGGCGACAGCTAATTTTTCAAAATTTCCTTTCCAGTGCCTCCGCGCGCCGTGTGCATTACACAATTTGTGATTAATTTGTATTTAGACACTTCCTCTTAAAAAATGCGGAAGGCCGAACTTTCTTTCGACATTTCAGGAAACTCGAATTGTGCGCATTAAGTTTGGATTTTAATGGCATTAAGCTCGATGGTAATTTAATTGATCGGGTATCTGTTTGTTCAACGTTAAATACATATTTCCTCAATGACGAATCGTTGCTAGTTGTTGATTGCATGTTAAGTGGATGGTGATACAAAGTGTTTAAGGAAAAATCACGAATTTAAACCCACCGGATCGTGTTTCCGTGTTTTTTGACATTCATTCAGAGAACAGCAGTAGGTGGTCATTATAGTTGTACATACGTCATTTGCATTGTCTTCCTATTATGATGCTCGGTCTATTAACAACAGCACCGTAGAAGTAGACGATTAACGCGTGTAAATGGTGTTTGTACTTCCAAAAGGGATTTAAATCGTCGAGTGTTCGAGATCAATATTTAATGAGCGGCATTTTTAAATGATGGTGACATCGGGGGTGGTCTGGTGTCTTAAAAACGATCGATGGATTCCTCTACAACTAAGCTCGGTGCGTCTGCACGGTGTCGTTACGCAAGCCCATTGGGCCGCCGTGTCGAAATTTCTTCAGGAAGTCGCCAACAAGCAATTCATCTTGCAAGAGAACGGTTTTACTGAATTAACCGAACAGCAAAAAGAAGTGCTCTTGAAACAAGTGCCCAAAAACGATGCGTCGGAAGTCAAAGAAAAACAGTGGCAGGAGCTCGTGGCGAAGGATAGCTCGTCGGTTAACGACGAAAAATTGGATTCGTCCAAATGTGATAACGTAGATAAAGAAATTTGTAGTAAATTCGTAGGTAATAATTTCTTAGAAAAGACTGACGTCCAAAATAGTGAGGCAAAGACTGATAGGAAAAATTCCCTTCAAAGTGACGAAATCGTTCTGCGATTACTTCGCAAGTACTCGAAGTACAGCCGAGGGGCCTTGGCTGACAATATCTTAACGGCGATAGACGACCTTCCCGAAGAAACTCCACGCGTCCGAAAACGCGGCGTTACCCACAAGGAAGAGCGCCTCTACGAAAACTGCAACGAGTGCGTCCGTAGTTCGGACGAGGAAACTTTGGAAAACCAACGCAACGAGCACGTGCTCCGGTGGCTGAAGGAGCAAAGCAAGTGGAACGCCATCGACGCGAACAGAAAATTCAGTTTACCGTGCCCCGACAATCGAACTTTAGAAAATGAGCTCATTCGAGACCGTCGCACCAGCTGCGTTATCAAGACGCACAGTCGCAAGTCGTCACTTTCTTCGGTCATCGAAAGCAAACAGTCCACGAGTTCGCCCACGACCAGTCGAAAATCCAGCGTCTCTTCGCCTTCGACCTCGGACAGTAGGAAATTGTCCGAAAATGTTCGAAAAAACAGCGTCACCTCCAATAGCAGCTGCTCGGAGAGCGAAGAGGGTAGCGTCACGTCCGGCCACTGGCAGAAGATTCTGATGAAAAATTTCGGACCGAAGAAGCTCGAGGAAAAAATTCGAAAACAGCGAAGGGTATGGGCGAGGAATACGAGAAAGTTAAGCGTCCCCGATGTGTCCTTGCAGTTGTAAGTATATATCATTCGTACGGTATTTATTGATTAAACCGTTGAGCCGAGTTGATCAATTAGAAATTTGTTACGCCGATTTCAGTATTCTTAAGATCTTCGTCGCTGACCAGTCCGAAATAGGACCTTTTAACATCTCGTCAGTTATCATATCATTATCGATTCTTTTTTATACATAATTTCGCTTAAAAAAGCACCGTGAAAAGATATCCGTCGGAGGACACCCCCCACCCCCCCCGCAACTTTTCTATATTACGCATGAAAATGAATGTGATTATTTTTGGTCCGCACAGTGAAAAGCAAATGGCGTTCTGTACAGGGTGGTTTAAATTCGTGGCTCACCATTGGAATCTCCGTAACTGTGAGAGACACAGTGTAGGTTAAATGGGGGAAAAGGTGCCCAAAAAAGGCATTTCAAATTTTGGAAAAATCTCTGAAAATAACTGAGATATCACCGAAAAACATCTAGCGTGTTATGGTAATCCTAATAACAGATTCAGATTCTCCGTACAGTGCCCTTAGAAGATGCTAACGGGAACCGTTCATTTCTGACCTTTTAACCCAGGGAAAACGGTAACGGAATTTGAAATTTTCAGTTTTGTGATGATATCTTTTTAAAAATTCGTTTGTATAGTCACAAAAAGGGGCCCCATTTGTTACTACACTGTATCTTTCACCGTTAGGGAAATTCCAATGATGAACTGAATTTGAACCCCTCTGTACAATGAACCCGCTTAATTTTAATAAGCATAAACAACAAAGATGACACATCTCATCAAAATAATATGATTTGAGAAAATTGGCGTATTTACAGCGCCATCGCCGCGCTTAAAACTCGTATAAGAATTGCATTACCCTACGTTCCCTGTACTGTAAAATCAAAGTGAAACAGACCCTTTGAAAGTACCCACCTCTGACAATCCGCTCTTGAGATAGGAAGGATTAGACTTACAGATTCGGTTAAATTGGCAAAGTTGTGTAGTTTTTTATGCTGATGGGTATTCCAATGCAATATTGTGAAAAAAATTGGTTAATTGGTTTCGTAGATAATTGGAAAAAAGTTTCAAATAAAAGTTGCAAGATTCGATGGGATAAATTCAATGGGCCTAGAAAATTGTTTTCAAAACGGCGGTTTTCGACATATTGACATCAACTTTCTTATATTAAATGGACGCCATATTAGATTTTTACGTTGCTCGATAGAGAGAAAAATTACAAAACCAGCGATACTAAACACTTGGATTATAAGGTAGTAGCATGCTATATTTATCGATGTTTAAGGTACTTTCTTAGTAGATGATAAATGGCGAGGTGGCTTTTTACACATAAACATTTAACGGCCATCTGGCATACTTTCAAAATTTACGCTATATAATGCAAGAGGAGGAATTCTCTAGATATTTGCACTGCAAGTTTTGACCAATACCAATAGCTCTGTTTCGTCCACACGATCTATTTTGGCTGTCTAAGTACTCTCCTCTAACAAATCGTTAGATATTCGCTCTTACAGTTTTGAAAAGATTTTGGGCAGAAGTTGCCCTACACCCTACACAGATATGTGCATACCATGCTATTGCGATTCCAGTTTTTAGCGCATTTTTGCAAATTTATTTGTAAAAAGTAGCTTTTAATCTCACTTTGGCTGGCTGGCTGGCAGCAAATGTGGGCGCGTAGAAGAACTCTTGTAGAAAGGCAACGGGTGTACGTGTATCTACAAGGCCGTGTAATTTGTAAACCTTGGGGACAGGGCTACATGATGTGGGGTTGGCGACATCTGGGCGTCGTCCTCGAGCGTAGTATACTAACGTGAAGGTTTTTCAGTTTTTTCCTATCTTCTACTACAGTTTTGGTCCGATTCTTTTCAAATTGGTGTCGTCGGAAAGATGTTGTAAACGCGCACAACTCCTGCGTGGCGGAATTTTGTTTTTTGGCCTAGGGGCGAAATTAACGACCTTTTGCAAGGCGCGCGCGCGCGTCTTCGAGAGGTAGTCAACTTCGGGCACCTTTTACCTTCCGTTGCGAATTCTGTCACGCGTTTTAACGTTTCGTAAATCTCGAATGGCTGTCTCTCTTTCTCGTGTCGCCAATAGAAGCTCGAGCAATGAGAAGTGCCCCCAAAAATTAAGTACTATCTTGTGGAAGGTTTTTAGCGAGATCCACCAAAATGTGGGTGTAATATAAGTATGCACCGAAAAAGGAAATGTGGTAGCCTCCGACAAGATCTAACTGATGGTGGAGAAAAATCTTCAAACGCGAATTGCGGGTGAACGGGACGTCGGAAGTGGGTACCGTCAAAGGGAATGTGGTATCCTTCGACAAGATCTTTTATTCATGGTTGAGTAAAAAGTGGCTAATAGAATACTGATCTGCCACACAAAAATGCGCTGAAGTCCCTTCGATCTCACACGAGGACTTTGATAATTTTTTAACAAATATTTTTATTCTTTGGGACGCCTTGTATAAACCTCTCGCCAGGAAAGATTGCCGGTCATAGAACACTTGATCCCGGTCTACAATCTATGTTTTTCTAAAGATGTGAGTGACTTCCGGGATAGTATCGTGTCAGTTTTGAACAAAAAGACTTTTCGATCAACATTGGCACGATCCTATTCCGGAAGTCGATCGCATCTTAAGAAAAACATAGATTGTAGATCGACACAAGGTGTGCTGTGACCGGCAATCTTTCCTGGCGAGAGTTATATATTAATTTCTTAGTTACAATAGTTCCCACTACCAAATCCGTCTGTGTCCTCCTAGCTCCTCACATACACACTCCTTAAACCCAATTGGAAATGGTTTGAGATATCAATTTGATATTAGAGGTGGAGGGGAGGCCAGAAGTAAGGTGTATAATAACTTCTTCTTGACATAAGATTGATAGTTTTAACTTCGAAGATGGCGCCTGTGAGCCAATTAAAATAGAGCAAAGAAACAAGTAGTAAAGTTACGGTTATGAATCAAAAATTGGCAACACTGCGTAAAAAAAGGGGCGGAGTTATCTTTTTGGAATCTAAAACTAGTCTATTCCGGTTGATGTATATAATTTTGCTGGAACGCTAAAAGATCACAACTAATTCCCTCTAAGTGAAATCTATGCCGTAAGCGTTATACAACGTAAAAGTCCGCAAATATATTAAAGGTCGGAAGAGATAACGTTATGCAAGAGAACTTTTCGACAGTACCCGGTACACACGGTCAGACGTCTTTCTTGTTTGAACGCACGCGAGGAATGCATGATTAGTTACCGACCATTAGATAATTGCTGAAAATCGATAAAAAAAATTGAGGTCGTCTCACTTCCTATTATTGCCATATATCGAGTGTAACGAAAATCATTTCTAAGAATATAACGCGGCACTTTTTAATTGACTTTCACGGTGATTGTTGATAAATATAGGCCTGTAATAAATGGTAAGACATTTCGAAAGCATACCTTACGGGGTTTTTTGGCGCCATTGATTAATTTAGCAAAATTTATACGTACTAAGACGGCGCGTACTTATTTATGTTATATTTGGTTTTGGGGACAAGACTGCTCTCCGCCGTCGTGAGAGGGAAATATTTCTCGCGCTTCGCTGCATTTTAATGCAATTTAAAAGTCTCGCAGCTATTTATAGAAGTAACCCGATTTGTTGATGCAACCTCGGTATTTATTGCCGCACCGGGTTTTGGATCTTCTCTTAATTGATTCATCTACATAAAAGTCGCCCGAAGGGAAATGTACCATTTTTACAAAAAAAAGTTGAGACAAACTTCTTGGGGTCGTCTGACCATGAGAAGACGTTGCATAACAGCTTGAATCTTTAGGTTCAAACTTTGCACTTTTCAGCTACGTAAATACTCTCCAGGCGTCTACCGTTACCCATACAATTAAAAACTCATTAATAACGTTCCGCTTCTAGGAACCTGAATGATTTTTTGGCGACCGTGTACGTCATTTCGTAGCCTATCCTTGATCATGATAATTACGATGGCATTTCGCTTGTTGCTATCCGAATAGTTCAAATTCAAAACTCATTTTGAAGTGCGATCAGCTTTGTTATTTTTTTGTGTCCGAAAAATTATAATAATTTATTCTGTTTGATCGACATTTATTTATTGGAAAATACTCATACTTGATGAGCGCGTGCATAAAATGATGCCGGTGTCGTAAAAAAACTGGTTGACACTTCGAGGAATCGAAACTAGTAGGTATTGATGATTAAAAGTGCATTGCTTCTACATTGTTGTTAAGTTGTTTATGCTCTCTTTATTAATGTTGCAAAACGTCCTCTTATTTCGAACCTTTCCACATTTAAAAATCTTGTTAGGAGCCTTTTTTGAAATTACAAAATACAAATGGTAGGGCCTTCCCTTAAAATAGGCTCCCTCCAAGAGAATTTGAGGACTGAATCGCTTAGGAGGTGATACGACAGATTCCCTGAGAGTCATTCTGGTACAAATTTTCCTTTCGTAGAATGAAAATTTTCAGGATAATGAAGCCTGTATTTACCCCGACCGCATTCAAAACTTGTGTCAAATTCTCGAAGAAATAACTCGAGACGATACAAGAATAAAAAGCCAAATTCCCAGCTACTCTGCATACACTAATTTTTTCCGCTTATTATTTGAGTTTTCGTAAGCTTTAAATACCATTTAAGCGGCTCAGATTGTTTAACTAAGATCGAATTTTGTTTGTAGTACGACTCTTCGAAATTAGGTCGCCGAATGTAGCATTTTAACGCTTGACCAAGTAATAAAAACTTTTAAAATGCCTATTACGAAAAAATTGCATCTTCACATATTACAATTTAAAGCTCTGATGAAGGATAAACAATTTTGATGGATGATATTGTAGTCAGTATACGAGGCATCGAGGCGCCATCAAATCGATGAGTCACTAGCGATAAGGAATGAAAATGAATGCGACGCATTCTTTCCTTGAAATATGATACGCCTTCTAGATACTTCGCAAACGTGTTTAATGGAAGTTCTTACATCAACGCCGAAGCGATGAATAGTGATTTCACGCTCGCGTGTTATAAAACGATCTACTTAAGGACTGTTATAAATTGATTAATAATTCATTGTAAATAAACAAATCATTTAATTAAATTTACGTTACAATATATTTCGAGTCAAAATGAACTGAGCATTCTAAATAATATTTCCTTGTCACTTCTGGTCTAATTTCAAAATTTAAGCACCCTGTATAGTTTTACATTTTTGGATTCTGCAGTCAATTTGATACTTGATACCTGTACATACTGGATTATTTGTCCAAGGTGATTATATAAAATATAATAAAGAGGTATTGGTAAAGACGAGTTTTCCTTATCTAATGACCGGGGAGCGTGCGGGTCAGTCAGTCGACTACGAGACACGGGACAAAGAACTTCGGAAGCGAAAAGTGAGTGCTAAATTACCAGATTATTATTTTCTTTAATCTATATGAGAATGATCAAAAATACAATTGATAATTAAGCGATATGCTAATAAAACAGAAACAATTTGCTGCGGCTAGCACAGATAGAATTAAAATTTTATTACTTTTTGGAACAACCTCGTATAATTATCATGTAAATAATAAATAACGGAACAGTTTGTAGAGTCTCAGAATATAAAAATATCAAGAAGGAGACGGAAAGCTTTGCCTCTGTCTATCACGCTTGCCTGATTGGTGTTTTCGCACGATATATCACAATAGGCAAGAAACATACATAGGAAATACGTTATAGAGAACTAAATTTCACACAGAAAACTTCACAATGGCATATGTCTATTGTCAACCATTTCAAAAGTAAGTTCCACACTGACGTATGCAATGTTTTTGAATGCTTATAACACGTAAACGCGCAGTTTTTTTGTGGAAAATTTAATCCTCTGCGTTTTGAAATATGCGCGATCGTGATTTTCACGAGAAAACTCCCATAATACTTCAGTAGTAGAAGTGTACTGCATTACATCGATGGTAAACGAGATTCAATGTGTGCTTATAACTAAAGATCTCCATCAAGCTAGCCCCCCCCCCCACAATTAAAAAAAAATGTGATTAACATTTTTAAATAGTGCTAGTATTGTGCGAAATTGTGCTGATCCAATTTTCATTTGTGGTGATCTGGAAAATCAGTTTTCATTGAATTGAAACCCGGTAGCTTCTGGAGTCAAATCTCGGGAGCTTGACTCCTAGCTCCCACGTTTTTACAGATATGGAATAACGAATAAGCAATAATGGCAATCAATCAATTGTGCACGATATATATTGCGGAACTCAAATAAGCACTGTTGATAATAAATGGTGCTCGATGCTTATTGGACTGTGCAATACAAATTTTGAAAATAGTCACGAAAAGACTGACACCCACACAAACAAACAAGAAAGAAACCATAGGAAAGTGTTTTAAAAAAAAACCTTAAAGCTGAGAGATGACATTTGAGTGCAGAAGATATAGGGTACCATAAGACTATTTTCGAAAATTTGAACTAATGTTGAACACAACTCGATTAAGTGTAGTGGAATTGGCTCCAATTTCAATTCAAGCAAAACTGATTTTCTAGATCAGCACAATTTAGCACAACACAAGCGCTACTATTTAAACATTTTCATTACACATTTCTTTAAATTGCGGGGACCAACACTTGATGGAGCTGGCAGTGTATTTTCTAGAAATCCTGAATAGCTAAACCCCTAAACATTTCATTATTTATCGTGTAGCACAGTATTGGTCCAAAGACTGATCCTTGTGGAACTCCCGCACTTCCTTTAATATTCATATCATCAACAGATGTGTACGATTCTTTCGTAAAATATTTACTTTCTTGCGAATTAGTTAATTTATTACCTAAGATTGCGTGCGTGTTCCTTTCTCATCCGTTGAGAGACTTAAAAATATCAATACCATTAAACACTTGAGCGGTGTTCTAATACGCAAATTTATTTACTTATAATTTTGCGTAACCCTCCGCCCATCTTAAAATCCGCTAAATAAACGAAACGTTAATGGCGATTTGGTAATGAACCTTGTACGTTTTGCAAAAAGATCTGCAACCTTAAGTAGAAACCGTACAGTAAATAATAGGTATGACATTAGGTAGGAAATATGGCATTTAGCCTTCGGGTTGTTGAAATTTTTGCTTCTGGGAAGAGGTACGCGCCGCATTTTTATGCATCTGGTTCACCTTCTGTCCATACTCTGATTACAATTGAATCGATTTAATCGCAAAGTAACCTTTAAGGTTCGTTTCGTTTCGGAAAAAATGCATTACAAATTCCTATCACTTATCGATTAGACGGCCTTGCATTACCGGGCGTTTGTATGGATCGGATGTATATGACGGGCATTTCCGGTGTGTAGCCCCCAAATTATATGAAGCCCTCGAACAAAGGACAAAGATAATATTGTGTTGGTATTATTTGTTTATATAATGCGACCTTCCGCAAACATGCAATCATAAGCAATTATGGAAATTGATAACTATTGTAAAAGCAACTAGTCTGTAACGAGCTGTTTTCCGCAAAATTCTATTTCCTCTTTCCAGAACCTTCTGCGCTAATGCAAAATAATGATTCATGAAACGATTGAACTAAACAAATGCGCTGATAAACTTTCTATTATGCCTGGTTTTTCCACAAAGCATAATTTCAAATGCACAGAACATGATGTTACAAAGGTTGTTGTTCACTTTGCAATTCTTACAATTTAGAACGAAAATTGCGATATAATTACATAATTTGAGTGAAGGACAGCTGCTACCGTCGCAATTTTCAGAATGTTTAACATCGTATTTTGTTTACGCATTGCTTATGTATTGTAAAAAAATTACAAATTTTGAATGCAGATTGCAAGGTAAGTTTCAAAACTGTCAATTGTCGGACATCAGTATATCTGTATACAGTATGTTTCAAAAATAAGAAAAATAACATTAAGGAAGACCGTTAGGTCATTGGTCAATCGTTGTCTTTAATGAATGAATAATGTTTTTTTTTGTGTATGGGGGATTGTTTGCTATTTGTCATAGGTGATACCATAATTTGGATAACGGTTTTTCTTAAAATCAACAAATCTATCAACACTGACAGATGTGCTAATTTTAACATAAGTAGGTACACATCCGTGGAATGAAACTGTTAATTAGTAGAAACCTACGAAAGCACGTGAGTAAACAACTAATTAGTAAAACTATGGCTAATAAAAAAGAGAATCGGGTTAGCAAATAAACTGCACCAATATAGGCAACGAGCAACAAAGTCACTTCCAGTTGACGAAAATTGACCAAAATTTACGCAATTAGTCCCTTGACCATTATGTACCTATTGCTAAAAACAGAATTGGAAAATTCGAAACCGTTAGTGAGATATCGTGTCCACAGACGGACGGACGTTTGTTGTGCAAATTTGGATTTGTCCCATTCATATACAGTCCACGGTGAAACCAAAATATTGTTAGAATACAGACAGGTGAGTCTAAAGGTACCTTTACACTATAATATATCTCACATGATTTTTTATATGATATGTTATATGATATTTACTACCAACATATTTTTCGTATGAGTTTTAATGTTTTACTTTACACTTGACAGGTTTTTCATACGACTTTAATACAAGAAGTTACGAAACCTATATAACTTCTCTAAATTAAAATGTTCCAAGTTCCAAGATTGGGCTACTAGTTCAAAAGTTACAGCCCTTTGAATTTTCTTTCGAAATTGGTTTCTAGTCTATAACTTTTGATTGAGAAGTCTGATCGAAAAAGTACGAATTGTTTTGGATTCTACGCACCAAAATTAATAAGAAAAAGTGTTTTCCCGAGAAATTTTGGTGTAGTCGATTTTTGGTAAAAAAGGAAGGTTATACACTGCCTTTTTTTGAGCCCCGAAAAAAAAATTGTCTCAGATCGACCCGGAAAAAAAATTCTTATAGAATGTGGCCTGTAGAATCCATAATTTCAAACAGTTCCAAGATTGGGCTACTAGTTCAAAAGTTACAGCCCTTTGAATTTTCTTTCGAAATTGGTTTCTAGTCTATAACTTTTGATTGAGAAGTCTGATCGAAAAAGTACGAATTGTTTTGGATTCTACGCACCAAAATTAATAAGAAAAAGTGTTTTCCCGAGAAATTTTGGTGCAGTCGATTTTTGGTAAAAAAGGAAGGTTATACACTGCCTTTTTTTGAGCCCCGAAAAAAAAATTGTCTCAGATCGACCCGGAAAAAAAATTTCTTATAGAATGTGGCCTGTAGAATCCATAATTTCAAACAGTTCCAAGATTGGGCTACTAGTTCAAAAGTTACAGCCCTTTGAATTTTCTTTCGAAATTGGTTTCTAGTCTATAACTTTAGATTGAGAAGTCTGATCGAAAAAGTACGAATTGTTTTGGATTCTACGCACCTAAATTAATAAGAAAAAGTGTTTTCCCGAGAAATTTTGGTGTAGTCGATTTTTGGTAAAAAAAAGGAAGGTTATATATACACTCCCTTTTTTTGAGCCCCGAAAAGAAAATTGTCTCAGATCGACCCGGAAAAAAATTTTTCTTATAGAACGTGACCTGTAGAATCCAAGATTGGGCTACTAGTTCAAAAGTTACAGCTAGGGAATGCAATCCCGCAGCAAAATCTCAATCCCGGTATTTGCGGGATCGTTAGATGTTAATCCCGCGGGAAACCCGGTATTTGCGGGATCCCGCAAAATTTTAAATAAATTGGCAAATAAGCAATTTTGTGCGGTTAACTTCTGTATTAAAATAAATCGCTAATTATCACAATAAGTAGGTATTCAACAAAGAAGTACCTTCAGGCTAACTTAGAACTCAAAAAAATCACCTGTAAAGCACAAATAGGTGAACTTCTAAAGTGCCTCAAAAATCATAGTACATTTTTAACGAAAAAAGTTTAACAATTATTTTAAAAATAATTTCTCCGTTATGCGTCTCATTAACAAAGCAAACAGAGTTGTCCCCTTGGTCGACATTAAGGATGAGTGTACCCTTATTTGAAAGATTACCCCAAACATTTGAAGGGTTAATTACCAATCAAGACACTATTTGACAATGTGTGTCCGAAAACACCACTACAACCAGACAACCAAATACCAATGAACTCGTAAATATTTATTGCTCGATTTATTGTTTATGTAATTTATTCTTTCATTAGTAACTAATATACCTATAATCATTGATTATACACACCTATAATCAATGATATAATCAAAAGTTTACTGGTTTACTCAAGTATTCAGCTTTTTCAGATAAGTACAACAGCAAAATGCGAAAAGTAACCATAAAAGGGCGGGATCACTTGGATATTTAAAATAATAAGTCATGTCATTTGTCATGCAGAAATAGAAACATCCCTATTCCACGATTTACGTATTATTTCCATATTATTTCCTTATGATTTGTCTTATGACAGCCATAGTACCAAAAATAGTATAGTGTAAACACAAATCTAAATGCTTGTAACTTATCATATGACAAATCACAGGAGAAGTATGATAGTGTAAAGGTACCTAAGCAATATGAATATAGCACCCATATCGAAGGGGGGGGGGGGGCGAAATTTAATTCAAATCGTTAATAACAAAAACAATCAAATTCAAATCAGGCTCTCATAATCACACGAGAATAGCTCTGTGTTCAACCCATACTATAACATTGGGGAATTTTATCTCCCTCATAATCGTAACAGTACACCGATATTTCATACATTATGCCACCATCTCTAACGGAAATGAATATAATTACTAAGACTGTTATGTAGCCGAGCCCAAGAGCTCACGGTATAGAGAGCTCAAGCGCCTGCCGTTTTGTCTCAAATGAAAGCCACCCATCCGTATGGAAAAAATCCTCTTTAACTACCTACGTATCAAAAACTATGATATGCCCGAAATTATCTTAACACTCTGTATTAATCCTCACCCTTCCCCTAACACAGAATTAATCTAACTCCTGAAATCAAAATAGGGTAAAAAATACTTCAGAGCTAAAGGAACTTTACTCAACTCGCAATTCCTATAAACGTACATGGTTGAAACAACATTCTTCATGAAACTTCTATGTACATGAAAAAGCTAATGAGCCATTTCATTTTTTGGAAAATCCCTTATAAAGTCACAAAGAAAATGAAAATTAATTTAGGGAATTTTGGTTTTTTTCTGACTATTTCCGAAAGTATTGCCCAAGTAGTGTTAGATTTAGCTCTGAAATGTGCAATTTTGCCTCCCTTTAACTGTTAATTCATCTTCTCTGAAGACCTAGCCTTTCAGCGAGGGAACACAGTTGTAAAAAGGCCAATTCAGGATTGTCGTGTAATAAGAATTCACCTAATTTTCGTGTAATTTCAAACAATTTTCACGATTACACGCAGACTTCAATGGGCCTGCTTTCGAGCTTGCTTTGCTACAGTGCAAAATAGATAGCCTCCTTTTATCTATTGTATCTCAGTAGTGTACAATTGTTTTTTATTAACATTTAATAACACAAATCTAGGTGGCGCTGGGGGCAGTATACACTGTGTTCTGGACAATGGAAAATATGTCTGATAAGGATTCTTGTACGATTAGGGCGTTGTGCGCGAGTGCACCATCCTGTTGAAACTAACAGTTTCCAACTTTTATTTTTTTTGTGTGCGGTACATCATTGTACCATATAAAAGTATAAAGTTGATGATTATTTCTCTGAAACGAAACGTCGTATTGAAATTCTCTCAACTGTGTCTTGTAGAGCTCAAAGAGTGGAAATGAGAAAGTGTTTTAATTTTTTCAAACAACATCAGAAAAACTTAATTGGCAAGTTTCGGTTTTTCTTCAGAAGTATTCGGAATTTTCTGGTTTTTCTTACACAATTCTTTTATGGTTTGTGATCCACATGACATCCTTATCTTGGACAGTGTGAAGCGTAATTTAAAAAATCAATTTAAAAGAAGAGTCATATGACACCTTGTTTCAAAACTCATGCCTGTGCGAGGGGGGAAGAGTGTTCCCACCTTTTAAAATATTCTATAATGATAAAAACGCTTTGATAACTGGTTAATAGCTACAGTAATACGATTCTAATTAGGCTTTTGGATATGAGTGTTCGGTTTGTGTAAAAAAAATCAAAAATTTCTACCCCATGCCAGCGCAATACTTAAGGTGTGAAAACACTGTAGTGAAAATTAGTTTTTTAAAATTAAAAAATGTGAGCCATTAATTTTTGTTTTTAATGTACCTAAATGTGTTTAATCTCGATGTTTTGTTACTGATGATGAGATGCCTCAGTTAAATTTATATATATATTTACGTGTTTATCAGGGAAAAACTGAAAATAGCAAATTTCGTTTTCATTTGTTCGTTAGCACCTTCTATGGGCACTTTTTTCAGAGAATCTGAATCTGTTTTCAGAATTTCCATAACATGCTAGATGTAGAAAGCTAAATGTTACTACTTTCTGATTTCTTTTGGACGCCATATTGGATTTTTACAGAATTTCAAAATCAAATTTCTGAACAAAATATCCGCGGGTAACTAGATCTTGCATGGTTATAATGTCATGCATTCAAATGAATTTTTTTGACCTCTAGATCTCTTTGCGTAAAAATTCAATATGGCGTCCATAAGAATAAGAAAGTAGTACATTTGCTATGGAAATTCTGATGTGCTGAAATACTTCTGACTACCTTTTCCTTACCGATTTCAGAACCACCTGGGATTATCTGGATTCATTAAATTCTCATTCCACAACTATTTTGAAATGTAGTCTCATTGATCAGTTCTACTTTGTATATGATCTACCAAACGATCTAATTTAAATTTTTGATTTCAGATGGTACTTCCGTAAGATCAAACGAATTGAGGCTGAGAAGAAACTACTTTTACCAGAAAACGACCACGGCGCCTTCCTCATTCGAGATTCGGAAAGTCGACACAACGACTACTCACTGTCAGGTAAACGGTCGCTAACACATATCATGTTGATAATAGGTCCTTTTCAGTTCGCGACGGCGACACCGTCAAGCACTATCGCATTAGGCAATTGGACGAGGGCGGCTTTTTTATTGCGCGGAGGACGACGTTTAGAACACTCCAAGAACTGGTCGAACATTACAGCAAGGATGCGGATGGTTTGTGCGTCAACCTGTGCAAGCCGTGCGTTCAGGTATGTGCGGGTTGTTTGAACCGCAGCTATTGATTGGTTGAATTGGAAATTTTAACAGCTATTGGCTATTGTTGAAACTCTAGGAACTGCAATCGGAAATCGAATACTTATTTGCATGACTCTGTCACGACATCATTCAACTTAACCCATTACATAACGGTATCATCAAAGTAGATGCTTTTTTATGGGTCCACTTTAACCGTGGCCCAGTTTTTGAACGAGTTTCCATAAGAAAGCGTTTTCTTTGAGTTATTGTGTACCGAGTAGTCCTCACGTTACTCGACAGTTTATGATATTGTATTGTAATGATACATTTTTATGCAAAATGTCCAACTACAATATCTATTCGGTCGTGCAATATTCAATTGGATTAATTTTTTAGTGACGCTTGTTTCGCAAACACTAACATATGTTTTCGTTATCTGCAGAATCCTTTGATGGAGGTACGTTTCTTTGTTGTTTGTTCATAATCGAATTTTCACACAAGTAGTTATAGTACCCTCTTCGATATCACATTTTCTTATGTTTTTTGCCTAACTGAATGCGATAATCAATAGCTGGTTAGTTCGTTGCGTTGCACGGTATAGGCATTGTAAAGCTCAATTTTTAGAAATAATTGTTCATGATGCCGTTATGGTGCGTTTACTGTCTTTTACTTTCATTTTTTGTCCATACTATTTACAAATAACAAAACCGGATAATTACGCAGGGCGCAGCATTCTAATTGTAAACCCTAACAACTGTAATTTATTTTAAAAAAATCATTGTCGTCTTAATTGTTTAATGATTCTATAAACAGAAAGAAAAAATTCATTTTTAAGAAGGTAGCGGTAGAAAGCATAAAGACAGTTTGATCTTCACTGTGATTAGTTAAAACACGAGTCAGTATTACACTAAAAAATAAAACGAGTGACGAATTCTGTCTGTTAAGGTGGGTTCATAGCTCTCCGTTTATCCGTTGCGTTGTTCCGTCAAACGGATAGTGCAATTTGTTAAGGTTCATAGCAATCCGTCCATATCGTACGTTTACAAGGTATAACCATAACCTAAATTTTATTTTGTACTGGACCCACCGTGATCTTCAGTACGTAGAAACTACTATCAGATTATCACCTCGAAGAACGTAATAGGCGAACAGTGTTAAATTTGCTCTTAAACGTCAACAATATAACAAACATAACCTTACTCTCGTTAACAAACGGACCAACGGAAACGTAAATGTTCAATTTCAACCAACTTTTCCGTTGTAAATGGACGAAGGACGGTTTAAAAATTTACTGTGTTCTGATTGACTAACGGACAAACGGAAAGGTATGAACGGAGAGCTATGAACCCACCTTTAGAAGTGTCAGTTACGAATTAAACTGTCGAACTGTCACTAGCTGTCAATTTCAAAGATCCAAGCGTGATATCGTTTGATTTATATTTATATTTTTCAAATTTTGTGCCGTTTTATATTTTTCCTGTGTGTGTCGATCTTTAAACACAGCGCCATCTACTACTTTCTTTTAATGAATGCAGTATAGTGCAAATGTAGGACATATTTTCTGTAACATTTTTTAAACTTCATAAATTTAATAAGACATAAAGGAGGTGGTTCTCGCTTGCAAATGTAGCTTCCAAACTATTGTATCCTAACAATTTTTTAAACACACACTGGCCATAGTGCCAAATAACATGTATGTTACATCTCTGAAATGAAACTATGAAACATGTCACATCTCAGGAACTATAGATCGTGTCATCTAAAAAGGGGCGGAGGGGGGGGGGTAGTGTAACTTCCCACAATGTTTATTGTTCATTTCAATATCGCTGTGGTATGAATAAAGATAGGTATAAAGCTGGTAATCATGCGCGCCCTCCCAATGAATGAGCGAAATGTTTATAAGCGCATAGATTGGGGGTCTAGAGGGCGCGCATGATTATCAGCTTTATACCTATCTTTATTCATACCACAGCGATATTGAAATGAACAATAAACATTGTGGGAAGTTACACTACTCCCCCCCCCCCCCCGATTTTTTTTTAGATGATACCATTTATAGTATACATGTAAATGATTACGACACATTACGTAGATGTTTAATATTCGCTCACACAGGCAACGTTTTATTAACAATAAAATTACCCTAGTTTGAATTAGGGGGACATTTATGTGGAGGATAGAATTTGTTTAATTACTCGTAAATAAATTTTTTAATCTGCTGTTCATAATTTGTTTTTATGTATTATCAAAGTGCATTATATTATGTATCTATTGCTATCTGCAATGGTGTGCAGTCACTACACCACCTGTCCAGATAGGTTAAACAAATCGACATTACAACTTATAATTTTATGATCTCTCCTCGATCACTTCCAGCATCTGCTATAAAGACTTAAAATTTCTCAGTTTGAGAGACTTGGTGGCTTTGATCAATTTATGACTATTTTCAAAGAATTACACAAAATAGAAGCTATGTAGGTTGCACAAAGGATTCGAATAAACACACAATTTATTAATTGAATGGCAATAATAAAAATTTATTTCGAAACACAAAAAATAAAGCAAAATCCACGAAAGAAAGCTTACACAGCTTGTTTGGACATAATACCCCGCACGCAGACGGTCGATAATTAAAAAAATCTTAAATTACATAGTTTCTTTAAGAATGGAAATAATCTGGTCGTGAAAGGTTTGCGGTATTCAGGCCCACTTATTAAAGACACAAAAATACTCGCTGACGGCGTCAGGAAACTTCACTTCTTCTTTATTCAACTGAACTCAATGGCCCATATGAATAAAAATAAGCAAATGGTTATACTTGCAAAATTCAAAGTAAATATTAGTAACTGCCCCTTTATACTGGTTTGTGTAGCACCACTGCACTGCGTCCCATCCTTCTGCTTAGCAGCACTGCTAAGTCGCCCAGTGCGAAGGAGCACTTACGAGTATTTACTTTGAATTTTGTAAGTATAAGCATTTGCTTACTTTTATTCATATGGGCCAATGAGTCGAACTGGTTTGATAAATAAACTGAAGAAATTTTTCTTGGCTGCCCGGATGGTAGTGGTAGAATTAAACAAAGTGCTGGATATTTCTACTTTACAATAATTTGGTACCGTTTCATATTTTTACTGTGTGTGTTTATCTTCAAACCCAGCGCCATCTACTACCTTTTTATAATGAATGCAGTATAGTCACTTTTCTATTGCAAGTAAAACATCTCTGGATTATTGCTTATTGTTACATGTAAGAAAAATCTCCACTGAAATATTTATAATATTAAATGCTATGAAACATTTCAAGTGCAACGTTTATGAAACATATAATCCTATCATGCCGTTTAGTGACTCACCACAATCTTCAAATTTGATTCGTTGTAATTGAATGCTGTACCATGTGTTATTAATAATTGCACATTTACTGTTCTTTATTATCTTAATGCGTGCCATCTTTATACTTCCAACTCTTTGCACTTCAACTTATTCATAGATGGACCAGTAAATATGCATTGGTTTAACGGAAGAACACGAACGAAAATCCCCAATTCCGTATGTAATCCGTTCGAAATTTGTATTACAGGTGGAAAAACCGCAACCGGAAGGCTTATCGCATCGCACTCGGGACCAATGGGAAATTGACCGAACCTCCTTGAAGTTTGTAAAGAAACTCGGTCACGGGCAGTTCGGCGAAGTGTGGGAGGGTATGTGGAACAACACCACGCCCGTCGCGATAAAAACATTAAAACCTGGCACTATGGATCCGAAGGATTTCCTCGCCGAAGCGCAAATAATGAAGAAGTTGAGGCATCAGAAATTAATTCAATTGTACGCAGTTTGTACAATGGAGGAGCCGATTTTCATCATAACCGAATTGATGAAGAACGGCTCGCTCTTGGACTACCTGCAAGGAAAAGGCAAAGTACTTAAGTTGCAACAGCTCATCGATATGGCCGCCCAAATAGCGGCCGGTATGGCATATCTTGAATCGCAAAATTACATTCACAGGGATTTGGCAGCCAGAAACGTTCTTGTCGCCGACAGTAATGTAGTTAAAATTGCCGATTTTGGTTTAGCACGACTCATTAAGGTGAGTCTAGATCCTATTCCCTAGTATCCTATCTCGCTTTCCTTTTCAGTTCCCTTATCCCAAGCTTGTCCTGTGAGCATTGAAAGTGATCGGAGTAAAATCACACTCATTGTAGGAAGACGAATATGAAGCGAGAGTCGGCGCACGATTTCCCATCAAATGGACAGCTCCGGAAGCTGCAAACTACAGCAAATTTTCGATAAAATCGGACGTGTGGTCATTCGGTATCTTACTTACCGAGCTAGTCACTTACGGTCGTATTCCATACCCAGGTTAGTACTTATTTGCTCATAACCTACCACTCAATGTTTGCCCTCAGGTATGACCAATGCGGAAGTATTGCATCAAGTGGATCACGGCTACCGCATGCCATGCCCGCCCGGCTGTCCGAACGCTTTGTACGATATTATGTTGGAATGTTGGCATCGGGACGCGATGAAAAGGCCTACCTTTGAAACCCTACAGTGGAAGTTGGAAGATTTCTTTACCATGGAAGGTTCGGAATATAAAGAAGCGTCCGCTTACTGAGGCCACGCCCACCCCCCATCTGATTGGCTGCGTAACACATTGGATATGCATTACCATTAATTAGATGGGAGGTGGTTTTGTCTACATTCGTATTAATATTATTACAAAATATTATAAAGAATTGCGATGAAATCCTGACAAATAATTATTTAAGTTATACTCTCAGATGAGTTGTTATGATATATATTGGATACTTTATTAAAAATGGAAGCATTTGAGACTGAAATCGTAAACAAATGCGAAACTTATTTGATTTTAAATGATGTTATACACCACATTTTAGTAACAATTTCTCTTTGTGCAGATGATTATAGTTAAATTGATTGTCACGGATACCTCGTCTCGCCTATGTAATAGTGCAATACTATCTGTATTATAAGCGCACAATCGAGAAATCTTGTATAACTGCCATTTTGAACATATTTATAATGTCTTGGCTACGATTTGGAAAATTGTACATAATTTATGTAAAACGATTTGCTCACGAGCGAATCAATTGACATTTATGCTTTAATGTTACAAAAAGAAAATGTAATTGTGACATATAAAACTTTTTTATAATCTCGTAGAAGCTTTGGCTAAAAAATATCTGTCGATCGTCACATTCCATAGATTTTATTTACGTTTTGCATCACCAAAGCGGTTCAGACTTTTCTCATAAAAAAACGTTCTTTTTGACATCGCAACGTACACATCAGCATTAAGAAATTGGTATTAAAACATTTATTTATAATTGTTCACATTTATATTTTTTTGTATCATACACTTATTAAGTAATAAAATTTTATTAATATTGAGGGGGTCTTTTCTAACTGGGTTATTTATTAATAGCTACTAATTGTAGAATATCGTAGACTTGCCTGGAATTTTCTTAATTAACAATTGTCTTTGGTGCTTACATAGGTATTTGGAAAAGTTGTAGTAGACTGCATGCTTGTGGCAAAGGAGGATGCTGACATGGTGAAGGGGTTTAATACCTACTTGTACATGTTTCGCCACAATTCCTATAGCATTGTTTTGGGGGAGACTTACCAGGTGGTTGTTCGACATGATGTATCTGCTAGTTTTACATCAAGTCCCTTCAGTTATGAGTTTTGGCTAGACATCACAGGAAGTAAGGGACCAGTCAGCAGATTTACTTGAAAGAACCAAACAATTATTAAGGAGGGTCACCAAAAAAACCAAAACAGTAGGGTTGATGGTTAAAAGAAATCTGAGATATCGCTGAATTTACTATTGATTTAAAGGAGTCATTTTCCCGCCTCATTGGTGGAAAAAACAAACTTATTTTATAAATTCTAAAATTTACCAAAGAGATAGTTGTAAGCAATTGCTTCCCTATACCTAGTGAAAGTACTTCTACTAACATCTTCATCTTTCTGCAAGATGGCCCACCATCCCATACATCTAGAAACATGCTAACATACCTATTATTCAATGAATAAGGAATACCTTATTCATTGCTATTATTTGCAAGAATACGTAAAGTATATTGCCAGTTTTATCAAACCTACAGTGTGACTCAAATGGTTCTATCGTAATCCGCTGTTGAATTGGTAAAACAGTCAAAAATTTTTTTTAGAATTAAAAACTACAGTTTTGTATCTTGCCAAGTAAAAGAGATATTGAGGTGATCCCCTTATCTCGAATCTGGAAGGGTATATGCCCTTCCAGATTTGAGATTAGTCTCTCATTTATTTCTATGTCACTTTCTTCTGAATCCGAATTGCTAATGTTTATTATGCACTACATTCATTAGATCACTTATTCCATGCTATTTTAATTTCTGGAGGACATTTTCTTTTTTCGTTTTTCCTATATGCTACATATTTACCACATGCAGTGCAGTTAATTAATGTGGAGGTTTTTTAAAAATAGGTTGATCAGGGTCTCCTGCAAGTGGTTCTTCTCACCACTATTTGAGGAACGAAGTGATACATCCTTTAACAAGTCATAATTGAAACATTAAGGCGCAAGTTTTTATTATTTTAGTCTTATATACATTATACAAAGCGAAACAATCGACAAATGTTAAAGAAGAATAAAAGGACAAATGCATCAACTGTAATATTTACTACAAGGCAATTTTTGTTTATAATGTAGGAACAATTGGAAATAAAATCTGACAAGAGCACATATTTAGAAAAACTCAGACTAGCAGTATATAATTTATATAAAAGCGTAAACTAGTGCCATACTAACGAAGAGGTGGGTCGTCATCTTCCAAATCCTGCCCAATCATAACCTCGTCATAATTACTATTTCTTTGGTACAATTTACTTATAAAATAGTCGGCTAAATGATACTTTCTATTAAAATATATTCCAGCTATCACAACCATAATTAAAAATACAGGGATAAGAATTCCAGCAACCACGTGTCCGCTGCCATTATCCTCCTCTTTATTTACAAGACTCGACGACTTCGCCGTAGTGGCATCGCTAGCATTGGTGCAGTAAGTCTCGTTGATCTTTGTGTAGCCCGGCAAACACTCGCAGTAGCCGTTGTTGGTGGAATCGTTCGTCGGCACACAGAGGAAAGTTTCGTGACACTGTTTCTCGATAATACTTGAACTATCACACGCTTGCTTACCTACAAGAAAACGGTAATTAAAACTGGCATTTAACGAGTCGAACCTCTAACCTAATGACGAATGTAAAATAAATAATAGGATTACAGATAAATCCAAGTACGATACGGTCACCATTCTGTTAAATTACATTGTAAAGTCTGTTTATATGAAACGAAGGTAAATGACAGTCGCTTATCAATTGATGATAGATAACAAAAGCACCGGTGAAAAGGGAGTTAATTCGTTGAATAACCTCCAAGCGACAAGATACGACAATTGATGGGACTGGATGAATTCAATTAAATTTATCATGCACTCAAATTACAAGTAGTTATCCAATTTAATATTCCGCTCTTAAAAATGAATTGTAATTTAAACATTTGTTATTGACAGTTATTTTTTCTAGTTACAGGTTTCTACTTTATCTAGTTTTTGTTTTAAAACAGTTGCTGGTACAGGGTGTTTTAATATTGAAGTTCCAATAGCTTCAGACGCCATAATGGAAATGTGTAAGAACTTTTTTATTAACTTTATTTCCAGAATTTAGTGCAATGACCATTCCAAGGTGAGCAATCCTCAAACGGAGGATTACTCACAAAATGGAATAAATAGACCGGTTCGATATCGCTCAGTTCTATAGTGCGGCGGATAAGGTGAGGCGTAATACATAATTAATTAAAGAAAGAGTGCTTAGCATGCTTTATTATATGTAGGTATGTATACATATGGACTATGTTTAAAAAAAACGGATCAAACGTATGGAATAGATAGTTATAATAGGCAACCAACTCTACACGATTTTGATTTAATTTTAAAGAATAATCAACGTCTGCTATGGAAACAGGGACTCTTACAAGATCCTCTCGAGTATATTCTCCCTTGTGTTTTCCTCAAATTCGTGTCAAATCCTATTAAGTAAACAAAATTAAAGACAAAATAAAATAAATTTTAAAAAAGTTCCTCTTACACTCTCTTGAAATTCGCACCAAAACCTTCTCAAGTTTCTCTTGAATTAATTTTTCGTTTTCAACTTCATTCACTCCGGCAGTCTCTCACATGGGAGAATTGGGAAGCGGCGGTTAAATCCACTAAATTCCACATGAAAAGGTTCATCGGAGGCAGTACGTTGATCTTTGAGGAATTATTGACAGTATTGTGCCAAATTGAGGCATATGTCTCATTTGTGTGCCGTACAATAAGAAGATTTAAAAAGAAGACCTATTTGTACTCACTCCGTGACATCTCGTTAACGGAATACCGCTTCAGATTCCGCCAGATGACACCGATCTGACAAAGGGAATTCGTCCCACCACAAGATGGAAACTCATCCAACAAGATGAAGAGGTATTTTTGGAAAATTTGGTCCACCGAACATCTAAATACCTTGCAGCATAGGGGAAAATGGAGTAACCAGGCTGGCTATTTAGAGATTGACGATATCGTCAAAGCTTTGAAAAATGGGCAACAATTTTCGGTAAAATAATCGATATTGCAACAGCGCATCTTTTTTTTGTATATAGGTCACCATTTTGATTTCAAATATCAAAGCCGGAAGCGATACGTCAGCTTCGATTAGTAAATATGGAGTAACATTTTCGGCGTCCAGAAATAAATTACGGCGATTTTTAAATGGAAACTTCATTTTAAGCCTTTCAAAGTTCTCGATGGTTTCGGAAGCGGCTCGACGAACACATTCGTTACACTTACCAACTCTTGCAAGGTTAGTTGTCAGAAATTCTTTACCGAAAAATTGTTGACAACAAAATTTTTAGATGAGCGCCTTTCTTATGAAGTGAGGATGGCCAGGACAGGGCGGATGCCCCAGGTGTAGCGGTTGGTGTCATGCAGTCTGAGTCAGGCCGATATATCAATTCGGTGTCTGACATAATCGGAACCGACGAGATCGAGTTTCTGTTAGAAGACATAAGAGACCTGGAGCCGACAAATATTAATCCTGAAGATATTCAGGTATTGTGCACTTGACGTCAACAGTAGTCGTGTCTTTTGTTTCTTTCATTTTAACAAACGAAATCGACAGAGTGTACCTACGCTCATGCATACACACGTTCTTCCTACATGTACCTATTTAGGACGTTTTAGTTGTAAATTTCGTAGTTAATAAACTTTTCGTTTTGTTTCTTTTTACTTTAATTATTCTCTCTGTGCCTTGTGAAAGTTTTTTTAGTTGAATTTGGTGTTATCCTGGGAAACGGATTTAAAATAGGTATTTACAGTGCATGCAGTTGAAGTGTATTATGTAAGTATTTGTCCAAGTATTTATAATCCATCTGTTAGTACTTGTTTGGCAATTTGTTGTAGAAGACCATGTGTATATTTTAATTTGTACTTTCAAGTTTGAATTCATAGTTGTCAAATCGGTACCTTCAAATTAGATGGTATCGTTTCTAAAGTTCATTACTAGCATTTACCAATCAATAATTAACGGCCCAAATAAACCGAGACAATGACTTTTTAAACAAATAAGTACGTTCACACCATTTTGAAAGATTAATTTGTAGCAGCATTTGATAGCATTCCGGGTGCATTTTTATTCACCCAAGGAAACTGTGCTTTGACCTGATATGCCTCTGCAAAGTCGATGCTCTTAATGAAGAGGTCTTTTCATTCGATAGCTTTAGCTCTCTGGATGGGGGCATTTTTGGTACAACCTTGGCTTCAGAGACACTCAAAAGGTGTCTGTCACCCTTACCCACGTTATTGGAGCTAATCTACTGTGTACCAAGTACTTTTAATGCCGCCTGGGTATCTGTTACTATCAAGATCTTTCTGTTCTCTCAGCCTGGAACTTGGAAACGTTACGGCCGAGATGGAGTGTCCTTTTTACTACTAAAACCACACACAGAAGTTTGGTCCAGTGTGTAACTTTTAGCTCAAGAAGAATGCAAATTAAATTTATTTAAAGGCGTCCTCCTCAAAAATCTACTTTTTCAGTGGAATTAATTGTTAACTAAATTTATTATAAGGATTGTCATATTTTTAGCACCCGCACGTTAGTAAGGGAGATATTGCAGTGGGGTCCCCCACTTGTTTGACGGAAATACACATTTTGAAGCACCAGGAATCCGAATCAAACAATATCTTGATGATGTCGGTCTGTCTCCCACTCTCCCTGTACTCTTATTTCCGGCTGATCTGATTGGAACCAAATTTGGTACACATATTCTTAGTCATAGAATGGCAGAATCGCCGATCGCGTATGCGTAGGTCGCAGGTGTGCGGGTGGTATCTGTGCTAGCCAAATTTGGTAACTGTCTTCAAGTAAACAAATAGAGCTGACTGCCCGTAATTTAGAGTAAACAGAAGTACACGCTTTTTTATCGTCGCGAAAACAGGAGCAGCAGCCTCATTTACTCGTCGACTCCAGTATTTAAGGAAACGCCACATCCACCATAAAATAAACTCCTTTTTAAGAATTTTCAAATAAATCGCCAATCACAACGGAACCCGGTCATTTATCCAAACAGGGTTTGTAAGCTTTTCTTTCAGGAATTTTGTTTTAATTATCATTTCATGTGTTTCTGAATAAATGTGTGTTTATTCAAATCCTTCGTGCGATCCGGATAGAGTTTTCATGTTACTTTTTTCTTCTTTTGTCTAACAATGGTGTCAAGTGTTCACCTACAAATCATGTATGAGTCAATGGGAGTCGGATGGGACGTACACTCGGTGAACGACATACCAGTTATCAGTCAAATGTTTTCTTGTATGGGTACTAGGCCCGGTTTCGCCAGGTATCCTTGCCACTAGGACCGTTGTGGCATACATTAAGTACATTGTCGTTGAACTGAGTTCGCCTTTCAAAATAGTTAAGGTGAAGAGTCAAAGATGACGTTTTTACGGCGTGGACAATTTAGACTAAAAAATATAATGGTCGATATTCTATTTGCACACTATTAGAGTTTAAAGTTTGTACCTTTAAATTATTTAAGTACAAAAAAAATTTATACGTGGTCCGTCTACGCGTCTTCGTATATTTAAAAAAAAAGAGAACGTCGAGAAGTTATTGTACCGCTTTTAATTTCTCGCTCCGCAAGCTCTAGAAGTTGATTTTAGCATACAATACCCTTCAGCACTAAGTGTTCAATGTCCATGTTCCAGGAACCGGATGGTATGAGTTGTGTGTTGCAGGACTTTGAGATAGCGGGCAGCAGAACGGGGGCCCTCAGCACAGACTGTGCGGGCGGCTGCGAGTGCGAAACTCCTCTCGGGACGATTAACTCGTGGGATTCGCACTCACACTACCGCCATCGCGCTGCCTCGCCCGATCTGTCCCTATACTCTGGAGTCATCATCTACTTTGATCACACTCACCTCAAAACGGCCACCGGACTAGTTAGACTTCTTCTAGTTGTACGTAAAATACACGCTCGTTAATTTTGTAGTGGGTTGGGTAACATTTCTGTTTCAGATATCGACAATTGCGTGTTTAACATGTTTGTGTACGTCTGGAACAGTGAAAGTCGGTCTATTTATGTTACCTTTAGTCGGACGCCTTCGCCTTATGATGTTTGTAACGTTAGTCAGCATGTTCGTAACCTGCCTTCTACTGTTTCTCGATATTTCCCATATGGTCTACTTGTTTCCGTTTAATTGGGGTAAACTGGTGAGTACCTATCTGTTCTAACGTAGGTAGTCGAACACAAATTAATTTTTTCATTTTTTACAGAACGCGTATTTTTACTTGAGCCTTAGTGTATTATTCCTCGTAGCCGCTTCACTCATCTTTCATATGGTATTCATATCAGAGGCCTTCACTTGGGTACCTAAATGGACTAAACATCAACTTATTATTACTGGTGTAAGTAATCCATGTAGAATAGGTCTTTAACTTATTACAGCTGTGTGGTGTGACTCCTACACAGAACATTTCCTGTCTGTTGTGAATAGTGCAGTTCAGTATTTAACTAAAATTCACTTCCACCATAAAATATAATCTCTGTCCTCGTGAATTTGAATTTGACACGTGCGTTAATTAATTTTCGCCTGATAATCACACTTCTTAGCGCAAACGATAAATTACGCATCTTCAGAAATTTCTAAAAGGAAAAACGAATACTGAAGTACAAATTCAAGCGAAACGATCACATTTTGTGTTTATTCGTAACTAACCCACCAGATGTGCACTAAAGAAAAGAAATAATTTCACATTCAGGGTGACCCAACTTTATTGAAGGTTGAAGCCAAAGTTTTCACAATATGTCCAGTGTTCCAGACAAAGTGTTCACTCTAGAATAGTTTGCTTCCTCCCAAAAATCCTAGGGTACTTTGTTTTCTGTAAATGAATGTTCCAGGGGATAATTTTTACAGGGGTAAATATTCGGGAGGGCAGTTCGAATTTTCCCACACCATTTTTAATCAGTTTGATACAGTTTTTTTTCTCTTTCCAACCACGTATAACAAGTTATCATTCAAATAAACCCATAGGACGAAATATCAAAGGATATTATCACTACTTTTTTTAACGATCATTTATTTAGAAGTTTAGGGATTTACGATTTACATGTATATTATGTTTCCTTATGTCTACTTTTAAAAGATCTCCTCTGAAAGTCGCCTAATTTTATGCATCCAAACTTACGTCTAAAACAAATAAAGATCTGGCTGTCATATTAATCAATTTGATTATTGCTGCCATCGAAAATAAATCTCTTACGTTCCTTAAACTGTTACCGGCACTATACCAATTGGCAATATCAACTTTTTCTTCAGTTAGGTATATATAGGTACATCGCACATGAGCGAAAATTAAAGTATGGAAGCCAAAGCAACAAAATGGAAATTAATTACTAGGGCAGTTACATTGCGCCGTGTATTCTTATTAAACAAATGTTACATTGTAAAATGACAATTGGGCCCCAATGCTAGTTTTGTTTCCATGGCAAACTATGAAGAAAAAATGAAAATTGTAATTTCACCCACGTTTATTATTTTAATGATAACTTGTTATACTATACATGGTTAGAAAGAGAAAAAAAATTCGATGAGCCGCTTGTGACCAAGAAGCAAAGAGTGCACTTTCAAATTTGTTTCTTTCGATTTTAATAGCCCATATGGACATTTTATGCCTCTGTGATGCCATGGAATTTTATAATACAAAAACTACGCCAACATCCGTCATGCCATGGAATGTCTGCTATAAAACAAATGAAATTCTATCAAAAAGTATTATATTTAGAACAGAGAATTCAACATAAAGAAATACCAAATTACTAAAAACGGTTTCCTAATATAACAATTTACAATAAATGTCACCATTAACTGCAAGATAGTAACCAAGTCGATCATAAAATCCATTTCGAATTGCTGCTAATTGATAACTGGATATTTTTTTGTTTTAGAAAATTCCATGGCATCTAAGATTATTGAAAAAGATGCGGGTTCTATTTTTCCAATTTTCCCTCTTTATTATGCAAAAAATTGAAAACTAATACGGTTGATTGACGTAAAAAATTTTTTTCTACAAAAAACCTTAATACATTTTTGCTCTAAAATAATTTGGGGAGCCAATAATCGCATGTTATGAATTTTACATTGAAATCCCTATGATGCGTTACGCAAGTCACCACCCTGTATATAATTGTATACAGGGTGTCAATTTTAAAACTTGCAGTCGGCCATATTTTCCAAACTAAAGAAGATATTGAAAATCGCGCAAAACTTTCGGGGGAACCAGAATGACATTATTAGTGACAACCCCTCAGCCCCCTTACCACCCCAGCCCCCCCTCTTCAAAAATCCTAAATGGCAACCCCATACGTGTGACACATCGTTGGAAAGCTACTGAAAAATGCTTTCCAGTGGGTACCAATAAAGTCAATATTCATTAAGACAATTTAACAAAAATTTAATAATTCGTTACTAATATGATTTAATTGTTTGCAGTCTTTAGGATACGCATGTTGCGTGGAGTCTGCGATTTTAACTATCATCCAAAAATGCACAACGTCCCGTTACCAACCGGTCGCAGAGGATCCAAGTTTAAATCTGCAAGAAAAACCGGCGTCGCCAAATCAATCACCGGAGCACAAAATGAATCAGTCCGTGCACAATTATAAACCGGCCACAAACTATGTAGCGTTAGCGTCCACGTCGAAACAGTCGCCTCCGAATTATCTCGACGATATCCAGTGAGCGAGGCGGTTTAGAGAAAAAAATTGCCTTGAACGGTTTGCGAAGACTGTTGTACGAGTACGCGTGAGATGTGATTGTGAAAGTCGCTTTATTCGGGAACTACGTACTATCATTAATATGTGACAGTCAGTGTATGTAAAAATTGTATTGAAAGGCGCTAACGGTCGGTATACGTAAATGTTTGTTTTCCTTTTTCTCAAACACCAGACAATGTAGAGGGAATCGTTACCTGTAATATCAAAACGATTAAGTTGAACTAACTGCCATTAGATTTAGTTGAATTATTTTAGACCTGTAGAATTGTATACTACATTTTATACTTCCTGGATCCGTTAACGTAATTTTAGTCACACTGTACATATAGATCGACTTATTTGATGAACTTATAATCCTTAAATTGTAAAGATTGTTTTTAAGAGAAATTTATGGGTTGCTAATTAGTTTTAGAGTAAATGTATCTATTTTCAATACATACAGGGTGTTGATTTCTGTCGACCACTACCTCGTCTATTTTACCATTAGCTGATGTATTACGAAACTCCTGACGTAAGATACTTACCTCGAAATCTGTGATAAAATTGAGATATCATATCAATGTTTCCATGCACTTGTAATCGGGCTGAAATTAAAGTACAATACAAACAGAAAATTTGTTATTAAACAATGGCGGAAAGGAAAATTGTCGGACGCAAGTCGAATATGTTTTTGTTACGAAATCAATTTATTTTATGCGTAGAGTCCGTATTTCAGGTGCTGTTGTTAATTTCGATATTGCTATACACGACAAACTCGCAATGCAAAGATGGACCTTCGTGGCTTCCCTATTTACTGACGGTTTGCTTAGGGATACATTTTTTTTTCTCTTTGCTATTATATTTGATATTTCCCTTGAGATTAATCCTTCATTGCAGAATGCTCATTTCTAATTACAGGACATGATTATACATTTTTTGTTGAGCTCAATCCTATTGTCCCCGTTTTCGTTGTAACTGATAGTTAGTTTGATTAAAAAAATTATTATAAAGGAGTTGGGAGTGTGTACATAAAAAAACGCGTCAAATTCTTGACACAACAGCTTCTTAGCTCAAATCAAAAGAAAAATGTCTTAAAAAAATAGTAAGTGTAGGGAAAAAACGATTCCCCCGAAAGATTATTATTTCCCGTTTGAGAATAAGATTAATCAACAAGTATAAGATACGGTTTTTTGAAAAAAATTAAGTTACCCTACACTTCATCATAGCATCATTAGATGCGCCCCTCTACATGAAGAATATTTTAAATAAATCATTTTTTGATATCTCCGCCACAATCGACTGTCTCAAGATAAATGGGACACCCTGTATACAAATTAATTAAGTAACATTTAAATGAATATAAGATTGGTAGTCGTCAAGTAACGTTAATTCTCGTATTTGAATGGCTAACAAATCGTAAACTTTGCCCGTTAATTAAAAAATGTAGGAGACTTATTTGAAAAAACAGTTGTATGACGTCACGGCGTTAAAAACTCAATATTTAAATTACCTAGTCCAAGGGATATAAGTACAGGTTTAAAAGTCTCGACTGTCAAAAATGGCCCCGAGGTTTTTTTAGCGTAAACGTAATTGTCCTTTAAGGGGGAAAAGTCCCAGTGCACCGATTAGTAAAACTTGGAAAAGCTGAAAGAGTTTTATGCCAGCGATTGTACGCAATCCTGTTCCTCCGAATTTAATTGGTAAAGTTGCTTGACGCCGTTTATGTTGGGAGATTGAATATCTGCATGAGATTTAAGCGGAGAGATGTATCAATTATAACTATTAAATAGGGACATCTCCAAACAGCGCAATTTCTGAGAAAGTACGTAAATTTTGGAATAAACAAACTTCTTTAAAAGGAAATATCCAATGAATGTGGGAAGTCATATCTTGTATATAGTTGGTTGGCCAACATTTTTTTTTATGTTTCTTTTCGAAAGTTCTTCCAAAAGCCTCTGTTTATAACAATTCCGGGACAAATGGTTTGAAAATTATTAACTATTTGTTCATTGATGAGGCTGGTTTGAAGAAAAAAAAGCTTGCAATTGGAAAGGCTGGAAAAGAGTTGATGCTTTTCTAGAATCAGCGAAAGCACAATGATCGAAATCTGGAATGTTCAGATTACGAGAAAGAACTGAAGTGTTTTGATGTGAGACTTTGGTATAACAGGCATAACCGGCGGTAATCACGAATTCAGGCCCAAATTTGAAACCAGGTGCAGGTCTGCATTAATGAAAGAACTTTTTGCTTATATTAGGTCACTAGACAGGATAGTGCGATTATAAATGTCAAGTTGAGGTCTCCTTCAAATAATAAAAGAACTACAAAATTAATCGTTTACTAATTTCTTTTTCCATTATAAATAATACACGAAGAATCTTAAATTAACAACAAATTGAGCATTATCGCCCGTATGGATGTATTTGAGTGGCACTTTTAATGTTGGTCTTAATTGCGGATGGTGCCTTGCTCATCATTCCCTGGGGAGGTTGTGGGATTTGGCCTTGACCCGGTGGTGCGCCAGGACGGCCGGGTCCTTGTGGTGCGACCATCATGCCGCCACTGCTTGGGTTGGGCTGTCCATTAGGATTTGTTACCATCTTAAACAAAGTTAAACAGTTAACCGAATAAAAAGGTATGTACATACCTTAAGCCCTTTTCCCATCCCTACAGCTGCGACAAGCACGTGAGTATCTGCGACACTAGAGTTTTGTTGCGTATTCCCTCTGGCAGACGATTCTACTTCCCACTCTTCCCTCGCTTTATTTACGATATCCCATACGTGAGAGACAACTTTTTGATATGCTGTTGCTTGCTTCTAAAGGCCAAAGTTGGGTAGGTGTGCATATGAATGTGAAGTGCAATACCTGAGCATTATCGTATGTGAGATTTGTCGCTTTATGCTCCAGCTGCAACATTTTATTTTCCGCTAACGGTTCCAATTTCGTACGTAAATAATCTGGAACCAAGTCGTGCGCAAATGTGATCACCCGCCCCTCGGTACCTTGCACCAACTGCTCGTCACGTTCAGGCGATAACATCAGTGGTAGCACAGTTAGATTTCTCAGAGGTGGACACTTATCGTGATTCATCAACTTTGATAATGAGGTGAGCTAAAAGACAGAAATTTGTGTGAATTGCAACTAAATTCGGCTACACACATGGCCTGATAATAACGCATAATTGTCCAGAAAGGTAGGCCAATTTAACGTTTCGTATTCATTCTCTACTTTGAAAATCATTGAAGCAACGGAGGCTTTCAGGTCATTTATGCGTTGAATTATTGAATCTAACGCAGATTCTAACTGCTTTTCTTCCCGAGCTTGTTGCATTTTCATAAAAAATTAAAATAACTGCTTTTGCTTTGTGTTTATACTTTATACTTTAACCTATAAAAGATATTGGGCAGTGTCTTTGAAGCCGCCTTCTCGACACTAAAAACAAACGCGACTCTCATCCAAAAAAATGAGAATATTCTCCATTCGATTTCAAAACTCAATTTTACTCTCTACGTACGGGACAAGTAGTAAGATAGATAACATAAACATTTAATATAAACGTAATTAAAGTCGTCCTCATCCCATAAATAGTCAACCTTTTAGATCGACCGGGAAAAACATTTTGTTATAGAATTTGGCCCGCAGAATCCATAATTTCAAACAGTTCCAAGATTGGGCTACTAGATCAAAAGTTACAGCCCTTTGAACTTTTTGTCCAAATTTGTATTTTGATTGAGAGGTCTGATCAAAGAAGTACGAATCGTTTTGGATTCTACGCACCAAAATTGGTGAGAAAAAGTGTTTTCCCGAGAAATTTTGGAGCAGTCGATTTTGGTAAAAAAGGAAGGTTATACACTGCCTTTTTTTGAGGCTGTAAAAAAAATTGTTTGAGATCGACCGGGAAAAAACGTTTTCTTATAGAGTTTGGCCCGTAGAATCCATAATTTCAAACAGTTCCAAGATTGGACTACTAGATCAAAAGTTACAGCCCATTGAACTTTTTGTCCAAATTTGTATTCAGTACTTTTGATTGAGAGGTCTTATCGAAAAAGTGCGAATCGTTTTGGATTCTACGCATCAAAATTAGTAAGAAAGTGTTTTCTCGAGAAATTTTGGAGCAGACGATTTTGGTAAAAAAGGAAGGTTATACACTGCCTTTTTTGAGGCCGTCAAAAAAAATTGTTTGAGATCGACCGCGAAAAAACGTTTTCTTATAGAGTTTGGCCCGTAGAATCCATAATTTCAAACAGTTCCAAGATTGGAATACTAGATCAAAAGTTACGGCCCTTTGAACTTTTTGTCCAAATTTGTATTTAGTCTATAACTTTTGATTGAGAGGTCTGATCGAAAAAGTGCGAATCGTTTTGGATTCTACGCACCAAAATTAGTGAGAAAAAGTGTTTTCCCGAGAAATTTTGGTGCAGTCGATTTTTGGTAAAAAAAAGGAAGATTTGTTTTTTTTTGGATTGCAATGAAAAAAGGGGCGCTATAACTTTTGATCCACGCTTTAGATGTTCAATTTCCTGGATGATTTGGATTTGGAACGCCAGTAGTTTGCAAGATTAAACAACTATTTGGTTTATTTTGTGGTAAGATTGTTGCACTTTTTAATAATCTGTTAGTCTCCCTCCAACCACTGCCGTTTAAGAACCAATCTTCCCGACGACTATTGGGTTAGTCCTAATCTTGCCATTCTGGGGTTACTTACCTTCGCCAACAGTGTTTACATGACAATTTCTTTAGGTCTATAGGCTGCACCAAATGGGGATTTATGATTAAAAGGTGTTACAAGCGGAGATGAATTAGAGTTACATTACTGCTTAATCAATTTCATTAGTAGGCAGCATAAATGGAATAGAGACCTTTATTTTGCGTACGTAAAAAGAACTTGAATCCTTGATCAACTAATGGTTTTATTAAGTGTTATTTATTTATTTAATTTGCAAATTTCAAAATACACAGAACAGATACATAGTTGGACATTTCAGTCGATAGTTCACCAGAATAAAGTGTTGGTTGTTGTATTTTTGAAGTTGCCTGAAAGTTTAAAATGCACGAACGGTTTCTCGTTTTGTTATGAAGTTAAATCTACCTCTCGGTAAACTCATTTTAGTGTGCTATAATTTCCACGTTGCACCACAGTACAACTGTCACAACGGTCAGACTGCCTGTATGGAAGTTACACAAAAATCTGCATTAAGAGATGGATTTATTTTAAAAAACTCTTACCTCTCGCCTTTGGAACAATGCCAAAGATTTTTAAACATCACAGTACTGACAGAATATAATTTCTAAAATGATTTTTATTGCACTCTTGAATGCAATTCGAATGAGAAGGACTGGATACCAGAAGATTTTATAAAAATACAATTAAAAAAATTAATTACAAAAAATATATAATTTCTGGTTCTAAGAGGCGATTTATTATATTTGGAGAATGAGATACGAAATTTGTAAATTTTTCAAAACGCTTCAAATATAATCGATCGCCCGATAACGCACAGAAATAAAAATTATAAACAAATGTTAGCAACATCTATTTAAAAAATTTGCCAGCAATAATTAAAAAAAAGTGTAAATCTAATAAATTAATATAATATACAGTTTTGTGGCCCAAGGTACACTTGAAATATGTTTTTAAAACATTTTAATCAGTTAACGATTAACAATAGCATTACCGTTACCCTTCTTACCATACCCTCAATTTACAAATAGGGCTACTTTACAAGTCGTAGCTTACCGCCAGCAATGGAAACTTTTCATTAAATCGCGCGCGCGCACTTTTTTCGATCGAACAGTTTTTCTCTAAATAGTAGTAGTTGGCAGTAAAACGAACACATGGACCGTACCTACGTAAAAAAATATTCCAGTTTATTTAACAAAAAGTTAACAACCGTAGGGTAGGCTACAAATCGTAAAACGTTATTCTGTATGTAACACAACCAAACGTACCTACTGAAATGGGTTGTTAAATACAAACGAACCGATAGCCTCAAAAAATTAAAATGATATATGAGTCAACCATTGCTAAAAATGTGTGAATTTTTACAGAACCGTCATTATTTATACAAATGATAACGTGTGATGTTCATAATATTGCGTTTAACATAAAATAGATATATTACAACACCGGGGTTACACATCTAACACTACTCGTATATAAATTTTTAACAATGGCCAACGCGGTGAAGCGCTAATATCTAACTAAACCTAGTCTGGCATTTTTTATGAGTGCATTCCGCTGTTATACAACAATTCTGTCACTCTAGTTTTGCTTACAGCACCGAATGGAATAAATGTAGAAAACTTTTCCCTTAAATAGTTAATAGTAGGTAGTAGATAAAAATTACAGATCTAAGTTTACCTGAGGCCTCAAATTCACAAAGTTTTTTTTTGATGGAATTTTCAGGTACGCTTCATATGACACAATTGTTGTATAAAAGAACGAGTAAAAAAGTTTTACGAATACGAAATAGTGTTATATCACAAATAAACAAATTTTGTTACAGTTTTTGACGAAAAATTGGAACATAACAAAACGTATATCGTATAATATTTATATAGATATATTTCTATTTCATAAATACTCTATATTCTATTCTCATATACTTTATACATATACATCTCTTTATATATATATTTTATTTATAAAACCATGTGTCACCAAGTAAAACTTAACTAAGGGCACTGTTATAAAAAATAGCGTAACTTTGTTATTAAGCATACAGTCTTCTATGTTGTATATGTTAGCTAATGAGAAATCTAAAACTAAAATGACGTTATCATATATTTCGGTATACTTACGTATATAGACACAGTCTAAAGCTAGTTGCTCAGTTACGCTAGTTTTTACGACGGCGAACTATATATATTTCATATTTATAATATTTATAGTGTATGGATTTAACTCTTAATGTGTATAGCTAGTTAATGTTAAGTGGCAGATTACGATAGTAAAATGTTTTTTTTCCTTATCCTTCTTTTAAGAAACCGCAGACATTCAAGTTTATCAACATAAATCAGCACCAAGGATTCAAAACTCAGAGAACCACATAACAACACACTGAATAGGCATAACAAACAACAAACAAACAGTTGTACTTTGAAATCAGGGCCTGGTTCTAGAGCCTCCGCAGTTTCTTAAACGACTCTCGAGAGATCTGCAATTTTTACTTACTATGTCACAACAATAAAATTTATTCTCATATTAACGTAATTTATATTTATTTTTATATTAAGGCCGATACATTCAGTATGAAGGAATCTGAAACAAACTATCTCGCATTAATACGTACACCTTTCTATATTAAGAGTACAAAGATATCGTAACAGAACTAGATTACATTGTTGTGGTTGTCCATAAAAAAAAACAGATTGGCCGTATTCCGAATTGTCTAAAAATTATGGAGGTTTTGGAGCTTCTTAAGTTTGACGAGTCTGATAATATTCACAATAAACGCATGTGGGTGGTAATATCGAATCTGACTAAAGTTACGAAAACTTCTCTGAATATTCTACGTATGTAACGTTTATGAAGATCCCTAATGCACAGAATCTGCTGAACAGTCCTGACCGTTCTGTACATTCTGATGATTCTAATGGTGGGTTTATACAGGGTGTCTTAAATTGACTAGGATAACATAGCTATCTTTGTTATTATTAAATTGGCAAAGTTAGTTTTTGATGCTGATGGATATTCCGATGAGATATTTGGAATAAAATAAATTCAATGGACGTAAAAAAAATTTTCAAAATGGCGGTTTTCGAGATATTGACATTAACTTTCTTATTTTAAATGAACGCCATATTGGATATCTTACGTCACTCGATAAAGAAAAAAATTACAAAATCAGTGATACTAAATCAACCTTGCATTTTTGCCTCGAAGTGTGCAATGTATTTCTTATGGCAATAATTCCATGGCTGATTGTGATTGAAAACACATTCGTTTGTTTGTCTTGCATTGGCATAAGACCTTAAAATAAGGACGTTGATGTCAATATATCAAAAACCGCCATTTTGAAAAAAATTTTCTACACCCATTGAATTTATCCCATCAAATGTTGCAATTCGAAACTGTTTTCGACAGCTCTCTTTGTTACTAATATATTGGAACTTTTTAAAGATAGCGATTTTCACTTTTTTCCAATACGAAACGATTTACATATTTTGTTCAAAATATCACATCGGAATATCCTTCAGCATCAAAAACTGCACAACTTTGCCAATTTAACCGAATCTGTAAGTATAATAATAACAAAGATAGCCATGTTATCCTACTCAATTTAAGCCACAAGGACACAACTTAAGGCACCTCTAAAAAGCATTATGCGGGTCACTCTGTAATTGGGTCCAAGCCTGTTGAGAACCCAGAACAAGAGAGGGATAATAAATAAATAAATAAAGACACTCTGTATAATCATTACTATTATAGTTACCATACCACAGCTGATTCGTCCGCCATTTTGGAGCCCACTGACAATTAACGCTGACAAAACGTTGCATGTCCTGCATGTATTAGTGATAAAATAAATAAAGAAAAATCATCGATTTTTTTACATTTATTAATGCATAAAAGTAAGATCTTACACCTTAACCAGTTTTTTGTGCACAGTACTGACTGACAGTAAGCTCCAAAATGGTCTGCTATCGCAATCAAGTAGTGTAATTATAATTGCTATCATCAAGTCATTAAGAAACAGCCAATAGCAACACATAATAAACCTTTGATTCTATTGGCTATGTCTTAATGATAATAATGATTGTATAAACCCACACTAAGAGAAATTATAAATAATCAAAAGGTTCTGAATCATCAGAATATCTGTAAAAACTTGCATGTACAAACGATTCTGTATGTTCTAAAGATTTGGACTATACCGAAAAGTCCAAAGGAGGTTCTAAAAATTCTGTACATAGTTCAGATTCTAAATATTCCAAATACCATTTATTTTGACCAAAACATGGCTGCATTGAAGACTGGGACGCAAAAGCGACACCTGTCTGATAGTAGAACTCCCAAGGGAAGTGGCTCGAAAAAGGCAAAAACTGGAACCGCGAAGGATACCAGAATCTTTAGCGAAGCAGCTACAGGCTTCAGAATTCTCGACAGAAATACGTTTTGTCCATTGAGGGAGTTTCCGCCCAAGTAGAACCGGAAACAATCTTGAAATTTATTGAAATCCAAAACGTTGGAGTTACAATCAGTAATTGGCGTGTGGTAGACAGGAATGAGGAGTTTGAATATTGGAACTGACACAGCAAATCCTACTACTAAGGAATGGAAACTACCTATATGACATACCACACTTTCTAGGCGCTAGAGGGAGTCTATAGACATTATTGTTTAAAGTCACTAGATATAGAAAGTACCGCAATCATCCGCCATTTTTGGGCAAATTTGCTGCCAACTTAAAAAAATTGACAAATAAAATCTGAATAGCTCTATATTTAGTGACTTTATTATTGTTATGAACCGGTCCAAATGAGAGAAAATGGAATCAATAGGTTAACTATATCCTAGGTAGCCTATATCACTTAAAGGTTACTAAGTGTATACTCCATTCTATACACACCTTAGCAATGGAGTGGTTCCAACAGCTGTGTTCGGCATCCTCAAAGATAAAATAATGAACTGTGTAGTATGTCCATCACATAAACACAGAAACTCCCAATTTGCAAAGGGGCAAAGCGAGAGTAAAACAATGCCAAACCAGACAAAAGTTCTCTTCATTACATTTGCATTTGTATATGGAATCGCCCACATCACTGAAGGAAAGGAAATGAAAGCTACTCTTAAGACAATAACATGAATCCGATCATAGGAATATACAGTGCGTACATTTTAACTCTGAACATGCAAAACTGATATGTTAAATTCTAAATATATATTACAAGCAAAGAGTAACTATAATAAGAGATCCAACGGTATACAGAATAGTGTTGCATACGTATTGTGTGTTGCCTAACAAATTTTAGTGCTTTTTCTCAATTTTACTGGCGTACGCTACGCCTAAGGGGCTATTTCAAGGCAACTACTTGTTTAGAAGTTTATAAATATCATTGCAGAAATAGCAGCGTTGCCAAATTTTTAGTGTTTGCTTGCACTTATTTAGGTATCTATTATTCCTTGAAATGTATGATGTTTAAAGATATTTATTGTATAAATAATAAGAGAATGAAAGATTCCCGGAAAAAATGTTTCACTTTTTAATTTTTGCTGGCCAAACAATATAATAAAAACAAAATAAACTGCCTCCATTGGATTATAGTTGTGATCGAATGGTTCAAATCAGTTAAAAATGATATCTGTGGACCAACGCAACCCTACCTCCTTAAAAATGGGTTCTTTGCGATAACTGAAAAACTACTTGGCCGATTTGGACCATATTTTTACCAGTCGATGTGACTAATGTCCCCTTTAATCTCATTACATTTCACTCCGATCGACCCACGCATTCCGGAGATATAAACCCTATATTTGGAGTGGAAGAAAATGTTGTTTTCAAAAATAAGAACATACACTGCATTATCAATCGTTTAGATGGATGAATCACTATAGCAGAATGCATGGTGGCTCAAGTTGAGCGGCAAATTTAAATACATATACTTGTGTTTTTTCCGCTAGCCAATGGTGACTGAAAAACATGTGTACGAAGCTTAGTTGCTAGGAGACCGATGCGCGCTAGTGCTGCAGCTTAAAATGCGGGTCGAGAGTATTTTTTTAATTAAATTGTTTAAATGAGAATAACGTGTAAATATTTAATTAAATTTATTCGACGGGTGCAGATTTATTAATTTATTATTTAACTGCACTATATAGTTTGACTGATTATTGGATTAGACTGATGTTTTTTTTTCTGAGGACATAAGGATTATTGCATTGTAATGATTGATTGTTAATGATTAAACAACTCAGCGTATGTAGGCATCTATACAAAATTAAAGCAAACAAAATTTCCTGTAAAATAATCGCTATGCTCATCATAAAATCCAATTTGCTAGTGCATTTTATGAAATATATTGTCCACTTTAATTTGATTGTAGGAGACAATCTAAAAAGGATGGATAATAACAAATTTAATTTACATTTTTACAATTGTGTACCTGTTATTGGTTATTCAATTAAATAGTAATTACTGTCTATTCAATAGACGCCAACTAAACAGGAAAATACCAATGTAATTAACAATAGGTACTGAATCGTTGCTGATTTCTTTTATACTTAAGTAATGTTTTCTAATTATATCGTGTCCACATTTTATACAGCCAATAAGAAAGAAAATTAAATGTGACAACCGCGCAAATATTTTAAACCGAAATTCTATAAAGAATTCTGTAAATTTTCAATACGCGCCAATATTTAAAGAGGCGGTTAGTTCTGGCCACCTCTACGCGAGGGCCCGCTTTTGGAATCCTAGCGGGCGAGTTCTTATAGCCAACACGCGTTTATACCATTGCGCTGTATCTCTTATTATGGATACTCTTTGATTACAAGTCAATGTATTGATATGCCTGACTGTTATGCAACCCACCTTACACATAGAGGTACAAACAAAAAATGTGTAGCATTTGGCCGATTTGGTTTTGCATTTGCATACATTTTATTCGGAATATAATAAATAACTCAGTGACGTTTATTGAAAAGATGATAGTAAGAAAAATTGGTTGCATATTTTAAGGGATATTTGCCTTGTATATTTAAGAATTCAACATAGATTTGTATGTTCAGAGTGAAAAATTATGCACTGCATGTAATAAAACAAGGCAGGGCTCTATTAAAAGTATTGTCCAAACAATCATGGTCAAATCAAATGGCACATCCATCCACAAAATGGACCTTAATACAAACTAGGCATGCCACAAGATACCGTTTCCAGAAAGATTCAAGACCTTATTCCGACTTCCAAAGAACGTAAGATAAAGAATACCATAACCCTCACCCAAGAGCTGAGAATAATAAACATGCATCGATAACAAACACCGCAAATGGAAAGAAAAGTTCTAAAATTCCAATTATCACCACTAAAGCGCCGACCATCTTTGAGGGTGCTAGTCTAAAGTGATTTATACTTCCAACAACAGAAAAATAAAATGCTTTTACTGCTTTATATTATTGCAAAATGAATTTTTTTTTATAACTTTATTATAGTCAGCAAATTGACCTATCTGAAATTGTGTAAATCTTACCTATGCTCTTACCGTGTTGCGCAAGGCTGCTTTCTACAGTTCAGGAGAAGATGAAAATTCTCAACTATCTACACTAAAAAGTTCTTTGTGAAGTGCTGGAAATTCTAAATGAGGAGCGGATCGTTTTAACTTTCCTAACGCGTCCATATGTAACATACTTATTTCTCTACAATAAAAAAAAAGCATTTGCAGAAATACAACAAAGTACGATTAAATTACCTTAGTGTAGGAATTTTAGTCAACAAGGCATCACAAACAGTCACATCACCCTTGATAGGAAGCGAATGATTCTTTTCAAGTTCTATTCTTAAAGCACGTATAACTGCCTGACTAAGTCGACTGATTTCACCTATTCCCTTCAAGCCCGGCCGATCTAAAAGAAAATACATATTGAAAATGGAGACTGAAGTGGTGCAAGGGGGCCGTCTGACCTGGTGATAAAAGCACACACGCAGAGTATAAAGCAAGTTCAGTCTCTGTTAATTTAAGTTCGGCTATACTCTTGGCAATTTCAAACACACATGTGACTAATTTCATCTCGGCCGTATCTGATGTAAAGAAGGCGTCTTGTGGCAACATTGTATCCCCATACAAAACGCAATTCTGCGATAAGTCTAAATATCTTGACATTCGCAAAATTGCTAACTCAAAGCTGCCTGTTTGACAAAAAAGAAAAAAATTAGTACGACTGCGCCACCTGTAACATCGAACATTTACGAACCTGCTTTAAGAAGTACGATTTGATCGTCTTGTGAGAGTTTCATAAACCCAGGCACCATCTTCGCAAATTCGATTATTTGCTGAATTACTGTCGTAAGTTTTTGAGCACATTCGAGCCAAAGTTCTTCGTGAGCCATATTCTTATAGTACAGCAATCTTGATAAGTCGTTTGGCTTACGGAACATTTCGTGTATATGTTCGAGGGAATACAGGCATGTGCGTGCGTGTGCGTCTGATATTGTCTTCGCTAGCAACTCGGATATCTGGCTGGGATCTGGTGAAGAACAATTTTTTAAATACGTAAACTCTGATATACTGTAAAACACAGACACGATTTTGAGAACGTTAAAACGCTAAGTGGAGGAATCATAATCTTTTCACCTATCCCCATTCTAAACATCACCTATTCCCATTCTAAACATGCCCAAAGTGCAAAGTTGTGATATGGGTAGTAACTTTGTGATGTTGATTTGACAACACAGCTCTCCCAACCCCAATAATGTAATCATTACTCATTAAATTATTTTTTTAGTTGCTAAAGACTGTCAAAAATTCTTCAAGACTAGATCTCTATTGAATTGACTTTATTGCATTTTTCTCCCATTATCAGAATAAGTGATATCTTATTTTTTCTAGTGGCCATTAGCGCCTTGAACGTTTTTTATTCTGAAAATCGTGCCTGTGAAAAATCCTATATTTTATTTATTTTAGGGATGTACCATACTTTTCTTACAGTTAAATGGTGTATGTTACTGGTACAAGTTGTAATTGCACAGAGATAAATATGGATCACCTAGAGAGAATTTCTTAAATTGAGTCGTTTTCAGAAGCAGCTTGGGATATCTAAATTCTGTTCGTGCCGATCGAGATAAAAAGTTAGCACACCAACCCAAGCGAGCAATACTTACTACCACTTCCCACTGGAAATTTTTATTTTTCCATTTAATACTTCTATAGTTCATACCATTTCTTACGTGATATTTACACATGTATTCCCTTAAGAGGGATAGAGACAGCAAATAGGGACACAAAATGTGTTTGTATGATAAATAAAATTACTTGCAATTGTGAACATTATTTGTAATAGCCCTGTATATTTTTAAATTGGAGTATCTTTAGTTTTGAATCCATTAGTATTTTTTCTGTTCTTGTGGTTTGATAGCCTGTCAATTTAAAAAAGGTTACCTTTTGGTCCAAGATATTTTCCAACAAAAATTCAATTCAGAACTATTACGTATAAATATATACATAATTTGTCAATTACAATATAACAGAGATGAGCAAAAATGTGGAACTGCTCTCGGGAGTTTTAAGAGACATCAGAATGAAGTTTGATAGGTAAATATTATAGTGATAAATCTCTCAATGTTATATTTTCGTAATGGTAAAAAAAATGTTCTATGAAATATATATTAACCATAACGGCCACTTATTGGGGAAAGTGTACATATACAAAGTCTTTCTTTTAAAGGGACAATTAGCCTTATATGGGAAAGTGGAAATAATACGCTTATATCACAAAAGTTCTCGGAAATAAACTACTTTTGTAAAATAGTGACAATTTTGTCATACTTAAATCTTACTCTGTTATCTTCTTTTGTTAGTTAGTTTTAAATGTACCTTTGTATGTTGTTTGTAATATTTTTCTAATGACGTCCGTAAGTGTGCCCACACGAATAACAGTATAATAAATATTATTATTATTATACGTAAAATTGGTAGTTTTGAAGTTATTCACATTTTTCTTAATAAAGGCAAAAAAAGAAAAGAATTAAATACACATAGAAGAACATTAAGAGACTGAGATTGGAAAGCATAAAGGCTAGGCGTCAAATCCATAGACCTAGGGAGTCACATGTGTGGACTATTCTTGCAAAGCGACCTATCTTCAAACAAAATATCAAGCTTTCTTCCAACTAAGCCATAATTGTGGGCCGGAGCGCGGTCTTATTGCTACCATATCTTCATCCGTTGTTGAAGAGGCAAATTGCAAGCACAAAACAAATCACGATTGCCATGGAAATTTCAATGAATAATATCTGTCAAACCAGGCAGTGGTCTTCTTTTGAATTTTAAGTTATGGCTTAATAATAATTTATGGAGAATACCAAAAGAACGTAAATTGTACTTGAAAAATCGCCAAAGTTCGGGAAGTTTTACTGCCAAAAGGGCCAGGCAGAATACTGTAACAGGAGATATACAGGGTGTCCCTAAAAGGTCTGTACAACGCGCTACCAGGGGTTCTTGGTATCAAAATAGGACGATTTAACCCAACTTACCTCTATCCAAAAGTGCCTCGGTAAGGCGCTATCTACCGCCAAAGATTTAAAAAAAAAATCGTTATTTTTATTTTATCGGAAAATGGTTTTGCCGATTAAAATGAAATTCGGGATGTGAATGTCTAATGTAAAAAGGGTCTTTGTGATATCATCGTTTTGATTGTAGTTGCTATGTAGGTGGTAAAATACTGACCATCCACATCTGAAGAGGTCTAAAACTTTTTAACTACTATTTTGACGGTTCTGAATTTTTAGACACTGATAGACAGTTTACTTGCAAGCATTTTTTGTCTCTTGATGAATATCGCTATCTGTGATGGTTTACGAAAAAAAAAAAAATTTAGGCATGATGAATGGCATGCACCATACATGCGATTGTTCCTCAAAAAATCAGAAGATGGCTGTGAAACCTTAGAGTGGCGTAACGTTTGTTTGTTGTTTCTTAAACTTGAACAATTTACGTTTTGCTTGAAGACTTAAAATTTCATTGTTAAAATGTAATATGGCCTTTCAATACAGTAACGCAGAGTTAACTGATATGCTATTAGTGTTTGGATACTGTCGTGGAAATGGTCGCCAATGCGTTAGGGAGTATACTCACAGGTTTCCAAATCGTCATAGCCTACTTCTTGCTTGCACTTATGGTTTTTGAGGAACAATCGCATGTATGGTGCATGCCATTCATCATGCCTAAATTTTTTTTTTTTCGTAAACCATCACAGATAGCGATATTCATCAAGAGACAAAAAATGCTTGCAAGTAAACTGTCTATCAGTGTCTAAAAATTCAGAACCGTCAAAATAGTAGTTAAAAAGTTTTAGACCTCTTCAGATGTGGATGGTCAGTATTTTACCACCTACATAGCAACTACAATCAAAACGATGATATCACAAAGACCCTTTTTACATTAGACATTCACATCCCGAATTTCATTTTAATCGGCAAAACCATTTTCCGATAAAATAAAAATAACGATTTTTTTTTTTAAATCTTTGGCGGTAGATAGCGCCTTACCGAAGCACTTTTGGATAGAGGTAAGTTGGGTTAAATCGTCCTATTTTGATACCAAGAACCCCTGGTAGCGCGTTGTACAGACCTTTTAGGGACACCCTGTATACTGCATTCATTATAAGAAGGTAGTAGATGGCGCTGTGCTTGAAGACAAGTACACACAGGAAAAATATAAAACGGCACCAAATTATTGTAAAGTAGAAATATCCAATACTGCAAACAGAAATAAATCTTTGACATTAACAGCTAATGACACTTCAAGAGTTTAGTTGACAATAAAAACTAACAGCTTGCAAAATTCGCCACTCGTTTTATGTTTCAGTGTAATACTGACTCGTGTTTTAACCAATCACACTCAAGGTCAAAGCTTCCCTATGCCTTTTATCGCTACCTTCTTAAAATGAATACAGTATAGATATGGTAATCAATGTTTTGGCATTTTTTGAAGCGCATCCAACCGCATCCATTAACGATGATGCTGGAAAACATTTCGATATATCACGTTTATCAACGGGACAACGGAAAACCCTTACGTAGTGAGAGAAAAATGTCCCAAGATGTGTGGCGTTTCGTTGTCTTCTGTGCTTTGAAAGACGACCAAGTTTTTTGCTATGTTATCTATGAGGAAAATTTAAATGAGGTTCGATATTTTGAATACAGCTGTGGACAATACGCTTGACAATTTGCTTCTTCAACAGCGGATCAAAGTCTGGTACCAACAGGATGGCGCTCCGGCCCACAATTATAACATAGTTGAAAGAAAGCTTGATACTTTGCTTGAACATAGATGGTTTGGCAATAATGGTCCACACATGTGGCCTGCTGGAATTTCTTGTGGGAGCATATTAAACAAGCAGTCTACAAAAATAACACAACACAAGAAAATATGTTGGAACAAGTTCATAATGCCTTCCGATTCTTAAGACCGGATCAAATCAGGGCAGTAACACGAAGTACCCAGACCATATCTGTCAATTTTTTTGTTAAAATACAAATATAAACGGTCAAAGATTGCCATAGATATTGTTTAATAAACTCGCCTTTATTTTCAAAAAGGAATCTAAATGTGGAATAAAAATGGCATTTAAAATAACGAAGTATCTTTTCTACTTTCTCATAGAAGGCTAATTGTCCCTTTAAAAGAAAGACAACACCCAGCTTTCATTTCCATAATTGGTTTAAGAATTGCCCTAGTAATATATTCCTTGTATTTATCTTCGGTTTTTTGCTTAGATACATTTTTCCATTTTTCTTTCTCCATTTTTACCTCTATCTTAACTTTCTCTTCCATCATCTAATATATTTTCTAATTTTACTTTGCTGCTATTTATACATTCCTTGTAATTTGATTTCGTCTGCATTTTTATGTCAGTCTCTCTTGGGCCTTCCGCTATCTCCTCTACTCTCATTGCCACCTGTGTTGCGGTAATTTCTTGTTGTTTTGTGTGAGCTTCCGTTTCCAATTTTATTTTACCTAGAACCATGTAGTTTAGTTGCTGTATATGTGTATCTAGTCCTCTTCCAGTTGTCACATCTAGTATCTCGTAGTATATCTCTACTAATTCGTTATTAAATATTAAATCTTAAAAACAAAACATTGAACAAGTTATTGTAGGTCTTTTCTGTATAATACTGCACACGGCATGCTAGATTTCATAAATTTTGTAGTACAGAAAATTGATTCCTCTTTTCAAATATCATAAAAAACATAGGCATTGCATTTGAAAAACTAAAGTTGCATCGATTTCCGGTTAAACCGGAAGTTTGCATATATAATCAGATAGATCGTAATGTCACATATAAAATTGTATTTAACAAATCTTTTGTAATTAAAAACCATAAATAAATCACTTCTTTATTTATGAATAACAACAAAACCCAATGATCGAGGTCACGTTTTACGCCTTTGCACAGAAATGGGATTCTTGTACACGAAACTATGGCAAACACAAATCTCTTTGCTGTACGATACTATACATTTTTTTCTTGATGTTAAAAAAGAGACAAGAAAATGCATAGTGTCATGCAGTCTTAAAGAATGTCTCCATTCCATTTCCCACACAAAAGTCTATTGATCTGTTTCCATATGGTTTTCTTCATATAGTCCCAGTACCTCCAATATGTCATTGTTGTTTTTTCAATCCCACAATTTGTATCTCCTAGTACTAGACATCTCTTTGACTATTTGACCAAATGGTTTAATCCCCCCCAGTATTACTCTTTTGTTTCTACTATCTCATCCTCATTTGGACCACGTTAATATAATTGTTGTCATTTGGCTCTCTTCCCATTGAAACCCGTCTTTATATTGTTGATGTTGTCTGAGTATACATCATATTGCTTTCTTTTTTGCTTAGGATATCTTGTTTTCGTTCGGTCTTCTCGGTTTCAGTTATGACAAGTGCATCCGAATCTTCTTTCTCAAACACCTGCTCAAGTTCTCACTCTTTCGCGTTTATGCTTCATATGTTCTATTTTTGTATTTGATTGCATTGTCCTATTACCTTTTTTATGTTTTTTACGTGTTTTATTGACCTTTTTTGTCTGCGTAGGAGTTCTTGTGTAAGAAGAACTTCTTTGATATTATGTTAGTTCTTCTCTTGTTTTTCAACCCCTTTTTCCAATTCTATCCCTCTTTCCTCTAATTTTTCTTTATCCTTTGGCCACTACTTCTCCTTTATGTTTAATTTTTGCTGAAGTTTGTTCTTGATCCCAAACTTTTTTCACATTTTTGTATACAGTAAGTTGCATAAAGATATACCATTCAGTCAGTATAACGGTAAACAAACGTTCCTAAAAAAACGGTATTAGCGTACTTCTATTATTCAAAAGTATTTCGCTACCTACTTCAATTAATCCATATGTATGAGCCTCTTTTGCATTTCTAATAAAGTACCTAACTAACTAAAGTTGTGAAGGTCAGTACAAGGAAAGAGCTTATGTGAGTTGCCTACATTTTCTTAGGAAACAAGTTTCCAAAAACAGTTTTTCATTTGCTAATTGTGTAGGTTTTCTTTTTCAAGATCTTTGTATTAAGGCTCATCTCTGCAATTGCTGTACAACTTTGTATTATGTGTTGCCTATCCCTATTCCCCTTAAGTTACAATATTGAGAAAAAAGATTATAAGGAAGTGATTCGAATTACCTCCTTTTTTATCTTTTTACTCAGACTACAAATACACAAGCAACACAAACGCAACCGACAAATATTCTTTTACAAATACATACATCAAACTTACTGGGTAATGACACAGGTTCGCAATCATCACCGCTTCGTTGTTGGACATTTTGAGTATTGCCTTGCCGTACATTTGTCTGTTGCACGTTAGGTGAACTAATAAACGTAGTACTGTCAACGTAACCCGGAACCAAATTATCTTGAGTTGCACCCTCTTGTTTAATAGATACCATTGTACCGCCGGACAGTGTCGTATTAGAAGAAGTTTGTGTTACCCGTTTAAAAGCGCGCGTGTCTGATATCGAAATTGTTTGTTTTCCACTACCACCACCACCACCACCACTTCCACCATTACTCGAATTAACATTCCCTACACCATTAACCCAAATTACATTTTGACAATTATTTACAGATCAATATTTAAATTATTAATAAAAAGTATACAATACCCGTCGTAACAACATTTGCCATTAGACTTCCGGTATCGCTTAGCGCATCCAGGCTCGGTCGTGGATCGTACGCTGTCGTGCTATCTACATAATCGGCAGATATGTCGTATCCCATCGAGTTTGCCTGTACTTGATTCGTATTCGTGTAGTACGTGGGCGTGTACGTACCGACCTCACTGTTGTAGGCGTACCTTTAAAACGAGAATAAGAGACAAACACTAAGTAGTAGATCTAAGCCGATAATTACCCTCCATTATAATGTAATTGATCGCTACTAGATGGTGTTTGCTGTTCGAAAACGGAACTGTCGGGTGCCGAGTCGCTTTGCGCCCTTAACTGTGCTCTGTGAAATCGAACTTCATCTTCCACTTTCTCCCTCTGTTTTTTTGACATTCGCCCAAACTTTACCGCTGTAACAATAATCAAGTTTTTAATGCATTAATAAATTAAATAATGTAGTATTTTTAAGATGATGATAAGTAAAGGTTTCAATAATAGTACTTCGAAGTTGTGCAAGTAACATAACTCGCAGGCGCGTTCCAAAGCGTCATTGTACACAAATTTCTGTTATAACCAAATCATTTCAATCTAATATCTAATTAACAGAAGTCAAAAATCTTTTCCTGAAACATTATTTAATATAACACAGTGCCACAGTCACACAATAACACCATGAGGTTAGGTAAGAGGCCACAACTGTAAATCTTTTGACATACGATCTTTGGTAAAATTTAGTTGCTAGTACTCGTGTCTTCATGGAATTATACACTGTGTCCAAGATAAGGATGTCGATCATTAGGATCTCTGAAACTATAGAAGATACGGCGATGGTCAAATTAAAGAAAAGTCGCGCAATTTATTATCACGCATTAAAGAATGAAAGAAATTCTGATTATTCGAAGATATGCCAGAAAAACCGAAATTTGCCAATTTCGTTTTTTTTTCTGATGTTATTGCGACTTTTTGAGCTCTACAAGACACTGTTGAGAGATTTTCAATACAACGTTTCATTTTGGAGAAATCATCAACTTTATTATTTTATATGGCCCGTAAAAAAAGTACACACTGTATTGAATAGTGTTTAATACGAATGCAACGATATACGGGACACAAAAAAAGCAAGATTATGTAGTGAACCTGGAAAATAGAAAAAAAATGTTGATAGGTATTTTTGCACGATTATGGCGTTGTGTGCGGGTGCACCATCCTGTTGCAATGAACAGTTTAGGTAGATTTCTATCAGTGTTCGCAATTTTGTTCCAATTTGGCGGAACTGGCTGATTCACGATCTTGACCAAGATATTTATGAGTTACACCAACCCTTAAAGTTTGGTCGAAATTGGTTCATAATTACGAAAGTTAGTGTTTCTTGGAAGTACACCGATAAAGCCATAAACAGAAGCATATAAATATACTGGTACCATTACAATAGGTACCCAAAATGCTACGCAATACGGTACGTACTTTTTTTACAGTCATTAAAAAAAATTAAGTTGATGATTTCTCCGAAACGAAACGTTGTATTGAAAATCTCTCAACGCTCAAAAAGTGGCAATGAGAAAGTGTTACTTTTCATTAAAATGCCATGAAGGGTAGAACGTGTTCACCCCCCGCCCCCTTCCCTTTTCAAAAATTTTACTGAGCACCACTAAAAGCATGCGTACAAATTCTGAGACCAGTTAGTTGTTTCATGTAAAAGTTATGCGCGTTTTACAATCAACCTTACATCACATGAAATAATTTTATTTGGACCACAGTTTCTGAGATTTCACGCAACGTTGGTATTTTTAAATGCAACACCCTGTACATCTTAACGTCAATTATTTTTCATTTTCCCAATCACATTGATGTATCACAACCAATATTTTTAGTGCTCTTTTGGCTTTTGCAAATTTATTTGTAAAAAGGTAGCCGGCCAGCTGGCGGCAAATACGAGCCCATTGAAGAACGCTTGTATAAAAACGAGGACTGTACATGTAGCTATCGGGGCCGTGTAATTAACTTTAGGCCTTAGGGACGAGACTGCATGATGTAGGGTTGGCGACATCTGGGCGCCATCTACTAAGCGTGGTGATTTTTCAGTTTTATCCTATTTTCTTCTGTAGTGTTGGTCCGATTGATTTCAAATTGGTGTCGTCGTCGGAAAAATCTTGTACAAGCGCACAACTCTTGCGTGACGGAATTTTGTTTTTTTTTCTAAGAGTAAAATTAACCACCTTTTGCAAGGCGATGGGTAGTCGACTTTCGGTGCCCAAAAGCTCGAATCATGGGTCTCTTTTTCTCGCGTCGCCAATAGAAACTCGAGCTATAAATGCCCCAAAAATTGAGCGAAATCCACTAAAATGCGAATTGCAGGTGAACGGGACGTCGAAAGCGGGTACCGACAAAGAGAATGTGGTAGCCTTCGACAAGATCTTACTGACAGTGGAGTCAAAACTGGCTAATAGAATATTGATCTGCCACACAAAAATGCGATAAAGGCCCTTCGATCTCACACGAGAACTTTTTTAATCTGAGCCATGAAAACCTTATTATCACCCGCATTGGGGTAAAATATTCCCCCCCCCTTCCGCTTTTTTTTACGGAAATACACTTTTTGATGCACCAGGAATCCGAATCAAACAACATCTGGATTATGTCGATCGTCTGTCTGCTTGTACTCCCCTTTCCGGCTAAACGGCCTAAACGATTATAAACAAATTTTGTATACATATTAGGCCATCGATTATTTTATTTTGTTTATATTTGTATCCATTGATACCAATCAATAGAAATGAAGTATGATATATGTTACGATACCTACATCAATGTAATCAGGAAAAAGAATGCAAAAAATCGACGTTAAAATATAGTGTTCGATCTAAAAAATACCAATTTTAAATCAAATCTCACAAAAAGTGGTCCAAACTATTTTTGGCTACTCCACTGGATTCTACGTAAAAGTTTCTAAAATAGACAGTTTTACCTTATTTTATCTGTTACATCATGGGTAGTAAGATATGGTAATATATCAAAAAGTCAAACTTTTCGTTTTACCCTGTATCTTAGAAACAAAAATTCTGTTTGCGGTATTAATAGTTTCCTAAAAAACTGGCACATGGTGCTGAAAACCGCAAGTTCCTATCTTTAAAAACAGCTGTCATACACTTCAACTTTCAACCACAATAGGACACACTGTACATCTTTTTTGCATTATAGATTATCGAGTAGAGCTTGCGTTTATTTTATGAGATCGCAGTGCTTGACTGGATGTATGAGTATACAGATCTCATGGATATCATTGAAGTATAAATTGTTTATAAAAATTCACTTTTATACAGGGCCAGTTTGTTTAAAGCGTGACAAGGCGATATCTCGAAAACGGTCTTTAATATTGTTATGAAGTTTTGGTAACTTAATAAGGATATGAGAGGAAAATTCTAACATATTTAAAAAAAAAAATTCTCAATTTTTAGGGTTCGGGGTAACCTTGCAATTTAAATGATTTTAAAATTCGAATCTACATAAAAAAACTACGTATACGCTAATATTTTTTTGTTTAATTGCTTCCATGCACATACGTAGTTCTTTATGTACCTACATTCGAATTTTAAAAACAAAAGAGCATCATTTCAATTAAAATGTCAAATTCACTCTCCATCCCTCAAAATGGAGAAACGAAGAAATATAGAAACCATGTTAAAATCCCCCCCCCCCCCCCCCCCATATCTCCGGAATCAAAACGGCTAAAACTAAAACAACAAAACTACGATGGCTAAGAAAACGTTGAAAAAGATGGCGATCGAAGACAAAAACAACAAAAAGTAAATTATTTCCCGATGTTTATTTTCATGGTATTCTAAATTAAAGGTCTGAACGAAAGGAAGTTTTCTACCAACTACTGCCCTTCTCCCTCACCTTTTATCAAAATGGCAGGGGGGGGGGGATTGGTTGTATCCTTCATTGGGACGCCTGGAAGAAATATATCCATCAAAACTATTTGCAGAACATAGTGTCGAAGAAGGGGAAATATTTATGTGTAAAGGGCCCCCCTCCTCATTAATCATCTGGCAAGAAGGTGAACATCGATAAACTTAGTATGGTACAACCTTATAACAGTTATAACCCAATCATTTACTGAGCTATTTTGGTTTAAAAAAATGCACAATTTGTACTTGTTTATTTCCACGTCAGTGCCTTGGCATTTTCAATTATTTCCCGTTTTTAGGCACAGATCTACACAAAGAGACTGTTAAACTTACGCATTTCATGGTTAACACATTTAGGTATACAGTAACTTTATACGAAACAGTGGCAACAATAGAGTAGTGCGTAATTTTTGATTAGTTGTTGAGATCGGCGGCCATGTTGCATCGAGTTCCTGCTACATGTACTATTATTATACAGAGTGGCCCAACGAGAAGTATACAGAGGACTTTTAGGGTATTAAATTTAGAAATTTCGAAAAATCCTCGAACACCTCAATTTTGTATTCCAGAGGGACAACTTTTGGAATACAAATCACGAACCCAAGTCTTCACCCCTCTACGTAGGGAGCCCCCCCCCTAAAATTTTAAATGGAATCCTATGGCACATGGCACATTATTTGAAAGTCAATTTAATCGTGATTACTAATCTGCTTCGCTTTTTTAATTCTATTGATTCGTTTCGGAGATATTTGCATTTGAATTGGTTTTTCTAAAAAAACCAAAGCAAATGCGATGTAAGTCACCTTGTATTAAAAAAGGTTTAAATTGTGTAAAAAATAACAAATAACTTTAAACACACAACATTTATTTCAATAAATGCTCGAATTGCCTTCCGCCTGCTTCCATGCAATAATAAAGATTTGCTTCAAAACGCTGCCGTACATGTTGCAAGATTTCAGGGGTAATCGCTCGAAATGGTTGAGTTATACCATAGTGTATTCTATTCTTTCACTATGGTTATACGTGCTCGCAACCCTTGTAATGTTCCGGGCGGAGTAGCATAAACTTTATTCTTTAAATACCCCACAAGAAGTAATCGAAAGGACTTAAATCAGGGGAAAACCCATTTTAAATGCGAATATCTCCGAAACGAATCAATAGAATTTAAAAAACAAACCAGATTCGTAATCACGATTACATTGGCTTTCAAATAATGTGCCATTTGCCATAGGATTCCATTTAAAATTTTAGGAGTTAAGCTCCCTACGTAGAGGGGTGAAGACTTGGGTTCGTGATTTATATTCCAAAAGTTGTCCCCCTCGAATACAAAATTGACGTGTTCGAGGATTTTTCGAAATTTCTAAATTTAATACCCTAAAAGCCCTCTGTAAACTTCGAGTTTGGCCACTCTTTATATTGTGTGTTGCCTACATTACAATGAATTTTTGATGCAACATGGCGACTGGGCGAAGCTACAAAGCTCGTACAAAGTACCTGTGGCCATATGCTGATTGGTTTATTTCCCGATTTTGTACTGGTGTAAAATAGTAACTTTGATCCCATATGAATGCAACTAGCGTGTACTATTATCACTGATTCACGTGTGGGTGTAAATTGAACCCCTAATGTTTCCAACTCACTGGCCGCCTATGGAATTAATAAGGTCTCCAAGGCAATGGTATTTTTTTAAACTTGAGGAACGAGAAATTCAATTTTTTGGGAGAAATACTCCCTTTGATGTCAAACCAGATTCGACAGCCGTGGAGTGCAGTTGTTCTTCCTGAGAAAAACACTCAAATGCCATGATTACATCAAGACATCTGTCAATATTTTCTTTTAGTTGCGTTATAATGCTCAACGAGCGCACGAAGTCCAACATGGACGGTAGTGTTGAATTGACAAATTTGATGCTACCCTCCAATAAACTGGGATATATCTACACTAAACGCTCACACACAACAATCTGTTTCATCAATACACAAACAAAATGTTTTGACAATCAATAGGAAAGTATTCTAGAGATAATAAAACTTACCGTCTCGACTCATGCCCAGTCGCAGACATTTTTGAAGGCGACAGTATTGGCAGCGATTCCTATTGACTCGATCAACAACACAGTTCTTATTTCGAGGACACTGGTAGTTCACAACCGAGCTTTGAGATCTTCTAAAGAATCCTTTGCATCCTTCGCAAGTTATAACGCCATAATGAACTCCGCTGCTTTTATCGCCACATACTTTACATGGGATTATTTCGATTTGCGCTGGAAAAAAAGAAAGAAAATGCTGTAATTTTCAGTGGTTCATCGATAGAAAGTCGACGAAAATAGAATGTAATATACGCAAAAATTATTTCCATAATTAAATTCCCGAGATTCCTTCAGGATGCAAATATTTTAATAGTCATCGCATCTAACAAAAACTAAAAGTACTGTTAAAGATTATTAAATTACATTGAAAAGTTGAATTTCCACCCAATGGAATACGACCAAATCAATTCCTTTGAATTGTTAATTATTTATCAAAGATCAATAAATACACAAATACGTCTTTAACATTGCCTTATGGCTTATTCTTATTAGATCATGCTTGAAAATGAAAATAATTCTGATTTATGAAAATCAGACTGCACTAATTTTGCACATATAAAAAAATCAAGTGTGAATTTGTGACAACGTAACGTAAGCAAAAAGGGCAAGAGGACGATATTTGTCAATTGACGTTTAATACCTCATTATGCATGTCCAGAACCCCCGGTACTACCTTCTCCCTCAAAACAGCCCTCAGAACTGTTCCATAAAATACCAGCAAATATTTTTCTAGACCCACAAGTTTTGGGAAAACAATTACAACCGGGGGATCTGAGGAGTATGGAATACTCCTTCCATGAAAAGAAAGATTCGATGTTTCATCCCCTACAACTGTCAGTATCAGTATCTTCGTATACTGGGAGATGTTCCATACCCCCAAACCTCCCGGTGCCACCATCCGGCTCAAAACGTATACCGCTCTAGACTCTGGTAAGACTTTTTCATCGAATCTTTTGCTTCTACAGACTACTGGTGTTATGTTCGATGATCTCTTTCACAAAAATTATAGTGTAAAATGGCATGGGCACTACGTACAGGTATTCTATTCCCCGCAACCTCCTCCTCGTGCTATATTCTCGAAAAACGACGAGTATTATGTATTACACTCCCCAGGTTCCTGAATTATGATTAATAATCCCTCTCCAAAAATTTGGTGTGGGTACGGGTACTATCACAGATTACCCCTACAAACAAGTTATCTGTGAATTATTTGTTAAAGTATTGACATGTTGTAACGGGCGATCAAAAATGAGTTGCTGTCGAGTCGCCTTTGGAAGTTCAAGTTAAGTACGATTTCCCATGTAAACAAAAATTCCAAAGGTAACTCGACAGCAACTCATTTTTGATCGCATAGTACCTGTCAATGACACCAACGCTAGTGTTTATTAATTGACAGTTGCCATTTGTCTATTGACGCTTTCTGATTGATAATGACACTATTTGGACAATAACAGAAAGTGAGTGTCAACTGACGGCTAGTGAGCGTCAAATTACAAAAAAATTATCAAAGTCCTCGTTTGAGATCGAAGGGACTTCAGCGCATTTTTGTGTGGCAGATCAGTATTCTATTAGCCACTTTCGATTCAACCATCAATAACAGATCTTGTCGAAGGCTACTACATTCACTAACCGCTTCCCACTTTCCTCGTGCACCNCGCAATTCGCGTTTGAAGATTTGACTCCACCATCAGTGAGATCGTGTCGGGGGCTACCACATTTCCTTTGACGGTACCCCCTTCCGACGTCCCGTTCACCCGCAATTCGCGTTTGAAGATTTGACTCCACCATCAGTAAAATCGTGTCGCGGGCTACCACATTCCCTTTGACGGTACCCACTTCCGACGTTCCGTTCACCCGCAATTCGCGTTTGAAGATTTGACTCCACCATCAGGAAGATCGTGTCGGGGGCTACCACATTCCCGTTGACGGTACCCCCTTCCGACGTCCCGTTCACCCGCAATTCGCGTTTGAAGATTTGACTCCACCATCAGTGAGATCGTGTCGCGGGCTACCACATTCTCTTTTACGGGACCCACTTCCGACGTCCCGTTCACTCGCAATTCACTTCTATTGGCGACACGAGAAAGAGAGACAGCGATTCGAGATTCACGAAAGACGAAACGTTAAACCGCGTGAGTTCGCAACGGAAGGTAAAAGGCGCCTGACTACTTCTCGAAGACGCGCGCGCCGCCTCGCAAAAGGTCGTTAATTTCGCCCCTATGACAAAAAACAAAATTCCGCCACGCAGGAGTTGTGCGCGTTTACAACATCTTTCCGACGACACCAATTTGAAAAGAATCGGACCAAAACTGTAGTAGAAGATAGGAAAAAACTGAAAAACCTTCACGTTAGTATACTACGCTCGAGGATGACGCCCAGATGTCGCCAACCCCACATCATGTAGCCATGTCCCTAAGGTTGACAAATTTCACGGCCCTGTAGATACACGTACACCCGTTGCCTTTCTACAAGAGTTCTTCTACGCGCCCACATTTGCTGCCAGCCAGCCAGCCAGCCAGCCAGCCAAAGTGAGATTAAAAGCTACTTTTTACAAAAAAAATTTTTTGCAAAAATGCGCTAAAAATAATTCAGAAATGGCCCTTCACTAATTTATCTCCAATCATTAACGCGTGTGAGATCAGTATCAAAAATTGGATTAGTATAAGACCCGAGATAAGACCTGAAATAATTTTTACAATCACCTGCCTTGTCTTGCGTATTCGTTGAAATCGAAAATCAAACTGATGAAATAATCGTAAAACGCGACACCTTGAAGGAGGGGTCAATGGTAACGTATACACAATTTCAGATATGTAATTTAATACTATATCTTCTGCTTTTACACGATACCCGAGCGAGGGACACATTATCAGAGATCTTTTTTTGATTTAATAAGAAAAAAACGTATTGGGCACAAATTGTCCAAGCTAGCTATTTCCGTCAATCCCAAATAAAAACATATATTGCAGTTTTTGAAGCGTAAAATGTACCTACATATTTTAGTTTGGGCAATGCGTTTTGCAGTTTTCCCAACGAAACTAAGTCTGCAATACCAACCTCTAATAGAATTCGCATTTCTCGATCGATCATCGTTTTGCTGTTGAGGCTGTTGATCAAGTAAACTCTGAGTCTGCTGCTGTTGCGATAACGAGGGTGGTGGTGTGGTAGATTCCGACGAGGAAATATCACCACCGCCACTTCTTGTATCTCTTCCCGAGCCGGCCGACCAATGATCATCACCTCTAAATAACTCTTGAAGAGAGTCCATTGTACCACACAACAACCGTTCGTTTGTTTCCGCCACGCAGAGTAGCAGAACGTTGCATGGCCAAGCGGGCCGACTTCAGGCCGACCACAGAAAATTGTAGAAAAAAAAAACCAAAGTCCTCTTACATTTAAGTACGCAGTTTATAGGTATAGAGATTTCTCTTATGGACGGAATAGTCTGTTTATAACACTTTTTAATTCGCTTCACTCGATTATGTGGAGGCGCTACATTTTGTTTACTTAACGCACGAGTTTCTAAAATTTTGCTTTGCGGTTTGAAAACGAACGATTAATTCGTATACGTCGATCTCCATCCTAACCTAAACATGTGAACACTTTCTTTAAAGGTACGCAAAAGGATTGCAAATTATTATTCAGCGATAATGTACGTATGTAACGGGGCGGTTGAAGTAAAACTACTTTTTAATAATATCCCACTCACAAAACAAACACTGATAAGTGAACTATTTTTGATTAAATAATACGAAAATTAGGTGGGAGTGTCAATTATGTTTTTTTTAACGTAGGTACCTACTTTATTTATTAGTTCAAAATACGGGAAGTTAATGATAACTTAATATGGTTCATGCCTCTTTATTCACTACTTATCGAATATCGACGCGTGCAATCAATGACGTACCAAGCAATGCAGGATGTTATCCGAATGAGATTGGAAAAAGTCGAGGAAAACGCCATTGTTTCAATTCAAAAACTCACTACCAAACCATGGAAGGAAGAGGCGCTTTATTGCCCATCTAGCAATTAATAATAAATTCCAAATGTCCAGTAACGTAAAATATCTTCAATTCCAGGAAAGTACAAAAGTATCAGAAGCAGTCATATTAAAAAAAAAGTTCATTCTTTAATAATACCCGAGATAATACCTCACCAAAAATTAGTGCTGTCCATAAAAAAGTGACTCTTAGTTCTGTAGACGCCTCGGTAGACACATGCCACTATAAATAATTTTTAAGAATGTAAATTTACTTAAATTTTTGATTGAAACCGCACTTGATATTTGCAATAGAAAAAATATTAAATACCCCCTATATTTAAATGGAATAAGACTATATTATACAAAGTGCCTATTCTGTGTTGTAGTTGGTATGAAGCACCTGTATTGATTTATAACGAAAATATCACCACAGTTCACTAAATCGTAACGCCTACTAAAAAGTAACCCGCCCAATTATATAATAACAACTCTCACATAGAAAAAATAATGGTAATTATGATTTGGGACGCAAAGGGCATTTTTGGCATGTCCAAAAACGGCTAAATTTTGGTATAGGACAGTACCTATGGATGAATTTATTGTACATAGAATTTTACTTAGTATCTAAAAAAGGAATAATCCCTCTACATAGGGTGTTAAATTTAAAATAAGCAAGTTGGCATCATACAACAATTGTAGATGCATTCCTCTTACTGGCAATAATACACCCATTGTTAAACTTTCAAAGCGTTCGGAGGTGTACTTTCCGTGATATACCTAGATAACCGGCATTCGTCGTGGGGCACCCTATACAGGGTGTTTTTTTGGGAGCTTTAGTTAAACTTTTCTGGGAAAGTAAAATAGGTAGGTTTTTGAAAATTTGTACTTAGGAGTTACGCTGAAGGCCGAATCGATATAAAATATTTTCAAAATGGCCGCACTTCCGGAAACACGTTATTTTAAATAGCAACCCCAATTTTTTATTGGGTTTTTGAATTCTGCGTGAAATTTCAATTCTTTTGATACCCACATAATGTCGATATATGCCATTTATGGTTTTTAAGTTATTTTGACTTTAAGAAAAAAAATGGCGGATGCAGACGGTACCTTGATAATTGATTACTTGAAAACGGTTGTAGTCATGGCAACCCATTTTTATCAGTGCATAGAGAATGAATAGGGCTTTCTTTTCGTGTACCTAAAAAAAGTTAAGTTGCGTACAACCGCACCTATGGAGATCCAAATTTAAAAAACTTTAAAGTCTATAAACTCAGTTTTTTTTTTAATGGAATGACCCTGTTCTTAATATTGCATGAGAATATTTTGATATTACATGTTCCTATAGCTATCTTTAACAGTTTCTGACTTATTCCCATTTCATTGAATTGATCTAGGAATTAATGCGATTTTTTTTGCATTTTCTTTTTAGTAGTTGGCCATGATTTTATAACAATCGAATTTTAAATTTTTAAATAATTCATTCATAAATAAGTTTTTTGTTAAGGACGGAACATTTTTGAAAAATCTAGACAGAGTCGTTCAACTGAAATGAGAAAGCCCTATTCATTCTCTATGCACTGATAAAAATGGGTTGCCATGACTACAACCGTTTTCAAGTAATCAATTATCAAGGTACCATCTGCACCCGCAATTTTTTTTCTTAAAGTCAAAATAACTTAAAAACCGTAAATAGCAGATATTGACATATGGGTACCTATCAATAGAATTGAAATTTCACGTAGAATCCAAAAATGCAATAAAAAATAGGGGTTGCCATTTAAAATAACGAAGTTACTATCTACTTCCGGTATTTCCAGAAGTGCGGCCATTTTGAAAATATTTTACATCGATTCGGCCTTCAGAGTAACTCCTAAGTACAAATTTTCAAAAACCTACCTATTTAGTTATTTTGACTTTAAGAAAAAAAATGGCGGATGCAGATGGTACCTTGATAATTGACGAGATAATTGATTCCTTAAAAACGGTTGTAGTCATGGCAACCTATTTTTATCAGTGCATATAGAATGAATACAGCTTTCTTTTAGTGTACTTAAAAAAAGTTATCCAAATTAATGAAACTTCAAAGACTTAAAAACTCAGTTTTTTTTAAATGGAATCACCATTTTCTTAATATTGCATGAGATAAAGAATCGAAATGGGCATATTTTGACAATACATGTTCCTATAGCTATCTTTAACAGTTTCTGACTTATTCGCATTTTATTGAATTGACACTATTTTTTTCGAATTTTCTTTTTAGTAGTCGCCCATGATTTTATAACAATTGAATTTTAAACAATTCTAGTGACACTAATCCGTCACCTACTGTTATAGGTTAACATGTTTTTCAAAAATCGAAAAATGACTCGCAGTGGTTTCACCTATTTTGGAATTTAATTGTTATTTATGGTGAAATGGACAGAATCGCGGCACATGCTTGCCGTACATTCATTCGAACACTGAAACGAAATTGTATGAATTTTGGAAATGTACTACAAACCCTTGAAGCACAAGCTCTACAAGAGAATATTTAAGAAAATGAATTGAATTGCAAATGCAAGATTAACAAAATAAATTCAATGCAAAATATAAAAAACTTGATTGTTGCTAGAACAGATATCGCATTATCTCTCTGAATTTAATTCATACTTATACGTTGGTTAAGAAATTCAGTTGAATGACTTTGTCTAGATTTCTCAAAAATTTTCCGTCCTATATCCTTAAATAAATGACTTATTTAGTCTAGAATCAATGATATTAAAGTATCCTTTCCTTAATTTGTTTAAAATTCGATTGTTATAAAATCATGGCCAACTACTAAAATGAAAATGCGAAAAAAAATGGCATCAATTCAATGAAATGGGAATAAATCAGAAAATATTAAAGATAGCTATAGAAACATGTAGTATCAAAATATTCCAATTTCGATTCTCTATCTCATGCAATAGTAAGAACATGGTCATTCCATTTAAAAAAACTGAGTTTTTGGACTTTGAAGTTTCTTAAATTTGGATCTCCATAGGTGCGATTGTATGCAACTTAACTTTTTTTTAAGTACACTAAAAGAAAGCCCTATTCATTCTCTATACACTGATAAAAATGGGTTGATAACCGTTTTCAAGTAATCAATTATCAAGGTACCATCTGCATCCGCCATTTTTTTTCATAAAGTCAAAATAACTTAAAAACCATAAATGGCAGATATGGAGATGTGGGTATCAAAAGAGCTAAAATTTTACGGGTTGCCATTTAATATAACGAAGTTACTATCTACTTCCGGTGTTTCCGGAAATGTGGCCATTTTGAAAATATTTTACATCGATTCGGTCTTCAGAGTAACTCCTAAGTACAAATTTTCAAAAACATACCTATTTTACTTTCTTAGAAACGTTTAACTAAAGCTCCCAAAAAAAAAACACCCTGTATAATATGATGAGGTCTAAACTTAGTTTTGCCAAATTTAAAAAAAATTCAAAAAAATTGATAGATTTCAATTAATCAGTAGTGCCTTAATTAAGATCAGAAAGGGTACTCTAGAATGCAGGTAAATCTGATTCCTGAGAAAAAAAATTAAGGAAGAATCGCACGTTTTGGATCCCATTTGGAACCTCTATTTTATTTGGGAAAAAAGGTTCTAAATTGCTTACAAGTTCAGCGATAATAGATTAATAAGTGCTTAAAACACCCTATATAGGCTACAATAAATCAGCGACCACTGGAAACAATCCTGAATGTATTTCTAGCTGGTGGACTTCCTGGAGACACAACAGATTTTTGATCAACCCAAATAATTTATAAGCGAGCCTAGGTTTGAATAATGAACGTTTTAATTTGAAATTGTTGTGCAAAATTTGAGCAAAGGACGCGCATATAAAACAAAAAAGATGCGCTTTTTAGTGTGAGACCCACATAAATCCATTTTTATCCATAATCACAAAAAATTCCAGCTCTTAAGCAATAATGTTTTATTAATGGACGGAAATTAAGAAAATATAACAATACCATACGCTCGTGGAGGTGTCACTTTGATTAGCATCTTCACTTTCTCACAGAACTTCGTTAAATTATACAAATGACGAAAAAAACGGGAAAATCGGCAAGCATCTCCGTATAAAAAACGTGTGAAAATTTCGGAGGTCAACGAACCGAGAGTCTAATAACATGTATATGGGTTTTCAAAAATTCGAAGGGAAATTAATGAAAGATTCAATTTTAGCGGCCGGTAGATACATCCTCTTTAATTTCTCGCATCGACCGTTTAAATTTCCCAATCGTTCGCGTATACAGAGGGTTGTTTTTAATAGAAACAATTTTCGAGATAGTGGCGCAAAATATTCCGGGGTCGTTGACTTGAAAACAAACTGAAACGATCCATCAAAAACTCTCTTCCTTGTGACAGTTTTTTTTGCTTCTCCCATCGCAAAAGTTGTCGAAGAATTTTTGGATTTATCGAGAAAGGGCCGCACTCGTGCACGGAAATTGCCTTGCAGTTTTTGCAAAATGCAACGAGCGGCACACAAGGCCGTAATGAACGCGTTTATTTAGTGCAAACCCATTGGGCACCCAAGCGGTTTGTGTTTGGAGGCGCGGCAAAGCCATTGAACTCGAGGTTGTTCACCGCCGAATATGGCTCAACGCAAGATGCAATCGTTATAAAAGCGCTGGATTAGCAAATAAATAATCTGTTTCTTAAGGAACTATTTACAATCGGCTAATTGCTGAATAAAACATGAGGAAAAAAGAATTGCGTGCTAGCGCAAAGGGTGCAATTTTTTGCAATCTAGCCACCTGAATCAATGGAAAGAGACCCGAATGATGTCCAAACAAAAAAAAATGATCACTACAAACATTTATTTTTAGATAAATGTCAATGACCGAGGTGCGATAAGTAACAACAATAGTAGTTTAGTGATCTTCAAATTTTAGACAAGTTTACGTATATTTGTAAATAAAGCAATTAGGGGAGGCTAGGGTTTGGGGCGGTTGTAAATTTGCAATCCTTTAGAACGTAGGTATGAAAGTTTTACGTACGATACGTAAGTAATCCAAGGTTCACTTATTTTTAAGGTAATTCAATTCGTTTTAAACACTACACGCGAACATCTGAGCAAAAATCGTTATATATACAAAAAGTACGGTAACAAACACCACCTTCGGACACCGTTAAAAATACGTCACTCCGCTATCGAAAAAAACTACACTAAAATTTCGCAAACACGCGCGCCGTCCGTCCCCATCTCATCCCGGAAAACTCGACGACGCATATTTCGGAAATATTTAAGAAAGTCTTGTCGCAGCAGCAAATTGTCCATGTTGTATTATATGTGTAGTAGTAATACGGGAATGTACTTGAAGTACGGACGTGTTGTCCATTTTGTATCTCTGTATATCCAACAATTCCTGCTCGATTCCTGATCCGGAGAAAAGCGAAACGTATGTCGCAGCCCCCGGAACCGTGACGCAGGGATACCCCACTCTGGCTAGAGAGTTCAACGACCCACCTTATACACTACGATGATGATTATAAGGACCTTTCGGACCCAATCGGAACTTATCGATACCGCTCGCAATTTTCAAACAAATTTTTTTCGTTTATTTCGTTAAAAATTTATTAATTAATTACGCCCGAATAAAAGAGGTACCTATCAAATACCGGACTTAAAGCGCGAGCGAAATTTTCCTAAACGTGTCTCTTTAGCCAAATAAATTCCGAAAACAAAAAGAGTTTAACGACCTCCTCAAAATATATTTTTATACTCGACTCACAACGCCTGTTGAAACCGACAACTTTGCCTTAAAAACTCCCTTTCATCAATAATTGTCCGGCAATTACTATTTTCCGAATTCGCGAAATACCTCCATCGGCGATGACGCCAATAATCTAACGCAATTTTGACTTTTGACATTTGAAAATTGAATGTTTTAATTCATATTTAAATCTAATTAATTATAATTATGTATAGGAAGAGGCCAGTGAAAATAAATAAACAGGAAGCTACAGAATCGATCAATTAACTCTTTTAGTTGGTTATCTAACTCGTTAACATCTCGCCAATTGTCACTACATTTACATTACGTAATTTGTACTAAAATTAAAAATAAAATTATTACGATGGTTTCCGTTGAAAATGTAGCACTTAAGGCTCCTAAGAAGATTTTCTAGATTTCCAAGAAAAACGTCTCGCTGAAGTCGGTAGGAGTACCTTTTACCCTCTGCGGAGGATGCAACTAGAAGGGATGTTCATATCATGCAATCATAAGCTTTCGTATGAAAAACGACCGGACGCATTTTTGTTAATTCCGTCTGAATTACGCTAAAAAATCAGTCAGGATCAGGAAAAATCCCCAGAAAAAGAAGGGTCTTCTTGAAAAATGAGAACGTAAAGGACTGTAAACGTGTTTTTGAATACCGAGCGGTGTGGGGGATATACCCTCAGAAAAAGAAATTAATGGGGCTCTGAAGAATGCGATTCGATCGTTCGTTGGCTTCCTGCAAAGACTGCATAACTATTTTTACGGGAAGTGGACACCCACGCGACAGTTTCGAAAAGAACTTAAGAATGATTACTAATTAATTAACTTAAAAAAACTGTTACCACGATCTCTAAAAATCAGTTTTAATGAAGTTATCGTATTCTTTGTCTCCAAGATTTTTAAGACAAGGCGAGTTATAGTAATAGGAAAGTTTTAAATAGGTTTCCAAAAATGTCTAGTAGGAGTCTTAGAAAACTTCTGGGAAGGTTTCAAAATTCTTCCAAAAGACTCCTAGAATAGGAAAATTTCTATTTCGAAGTAGATACATAGATAGATTTCCAATACCAATTTCTAGGATTTTTTGAGAACGGCCTTACGTTAGTTTTCAAAAGTTTCTAAGGAAATTTATGATTTTTTTTATACATTTATAAGAATAGTTTTAAAACTAATTATCAAGAAGATTTATTTAGTAAAAATCCAAGAGGTTTTTAAGATCCCGATAACTGTTTCCATGTTTTTAAAAAAATACCTAAAAGATTTCTAAGATGATTCATTTTTTCTAACAAGATTCAAGATTCTACACACGCTATCTTTAACAGGGTGTTAATAACATGGTAATATTTAAGAGGGTGATTTTTTGGCAAATTTTATAAAAACCTCCTATCAACAAGGTGTTATAGTTTTAAGACACAAATTATTTTTTTATTGTCATTCTCATACCACTTTAAATATTTTTAAAAAATTTGGTGTACGTGTTAGAGACATTTTTTAAATTTCCATTACCATTTCCATTTCCCCATTCAATTCAAATTTCATTTCTTGACTTTTTGTCGTACGACTCGCCGTTTTCGCATAAAAAAATTAAATCCATTCATTTGTACGCTGTTTTGAAATTAGGTAGTAGGTAATAAGAATTAAAAACGGTCTAGTAGGTACCTAATGAGCAGCTTTGTTTTGTTTTGCTAACATAAACACTTTTGACAGTTGTCTAACTCGTCTAGTTGTCACGTATTTAAATCATAATAAATAATTTTAAAAAATATGGATCAATATACGAATTCTGAGTTTTGAGATATGTATTTCATGTATGGACTTGCTGATGGTAACGCACTGGACTGGAAGCTTGCCTAGCAAATAGAAATATTCCGGATGCACGAACATTTTCAAATATTCGTAGAAGATTGTACCAAAAGGGAAGTTTTTAACACAGATGATAATCTAAAAGGAGCACAACGTACTATAGAAACTGCAGAAACTGAGGTAGCGGTTTTGAATTCAATTGATGAAGATCCAGCATTAAGTACACGAAAAATTGGGGAAAATTTGAATATCTCACCTAGGCCCCGGACCTTAATTCATTAAATTTCTTCCTATGGGGTCACCTCAAAACTTTGGTTTGCAGCGCACTAATTCATACAGTAGAACAGTTGAGAAATGGCATCATAGTGGCTTCTGAAACTATTAGAACCACTCCCGTCATTTTCCAAAGAGTAATTACATGAGTCCATGAGAAAAAAAAGCATATTTTCAGGAAGCGATCCAACACCTGATTAATTTATTTCTTTGTGCGTTCAGGGCAATTTTCTGTTACCATATTACAAAATGTATGTAGTTGTTTTTTTTTTGTGAAAATGATGAGTCGGACGATGTCAGGCAATCAAACTTGTTGTAAACTCCAAACACAATTTTTATTTTAAGAGAGAGCAATGGAGTACCACTTTTTCCTTTCATTCTAAAATAGTCCAGTACGGACGCCACTGTTAGAAATAAAAAAAATGTTTTTGAGCCAAAAAATGACAATAAAAAATTAATTTTTTTCTTAAAACTTTAACACCTTGTATCTCAAAAGTTAAGACGTTTTGGAATATAAAACTTTTTTCAAACTTTTTTTTTCGTCGATGTCGCACTCTGCTATTTTGCATACCGATCGATACATGCGGTAAGTCACTCGCGTCGTACCGTGCCGATGTCTTTACATTTTTCATTACTGTACGATGAGTTTCCGTTATCTACGCCCATATCGAGCGTACGAAATCACGGGGGAACATCTAGTTTACTAAAAAAATAATTTCCAAGTAATTATGAAAACTTTTTCCGTGAACTGCCTTTTACTCTTATATTGACAAAATGCAACTATTTGAAATTGAGAAAAACTTCTTTTATAAATCGGCTGCTTAGAATCCAAAAAATTAAGTTGCGTGGCGCTTTTGTGCCCTTTAGGTCCAAAAAATGCAAGATATCTAACATGACCCCAACAAAAAATTCACAACTTTATTTGTTGAGATATCGATTTTTTTGTCGAATTTGAGCCACTTGGCAGCTACAGGCAGCTCAGCTCTCTTCTCTCGAAAACAAAAAACCGCACGTCAATATCTCAAAAAATAAGGAAGTTGTCATTCGAAAGAGGCGTATTTACTTTTTTGGGACCCTAAGGAAGAACCCAATGACGAATCTTTGGTCATTTTTGAATTCCACGCACCAAATTTGTTATAAAATGTAATTCTTTCGATTTTTTGAATAAAATTCAATTTTTCCGTAAAAAATTCCTTTACTTTACTGTAGAATTGTAACGTGATTTATTTATTTACAATTAATTAACAATAAATTTATAACAGTCTCGAAATGGATTAATATACCTGTAATTATTATTAATCAGCAATCACTTACAATTTATAACATAACACGAACGGGAGTACTTCACTTCGCATCAATGTTAGGAGTAACTACACGCGATTCAGTTCGGTTGTATAGCAAAACGCCGCCGGTCTTTCGCGAGCACTCTCGAATGTTCTACAACAAAACACGTCATATTTCCCGAAAAGAATGCGTCACATTCGCTCTGGTTTATTATCGCCGATCTTTTATGGCGCCTCGATGTATATCGGGATTTCTAAAATATTGCCTACAGAATGTAAGCTTTTTTATATAGGAAGATTTCAAAGAAACAGATAAGAGGCTAGCGAAACGTAATTGAAAAATACCGTAAAATAAAATGTGCCAAATTAGGCACTTGCATCTGAAAATTTCTATGAAAAAATTATTCCTTTAAAACTGTGTCCAAAGTAAGGATGCCTATCACCGGGATCTCGGAAATCGTGGAAGATGCGAAAACAGGAAAACAAGAAATGCAATTATCATGCTGTACAGAAAACGGAAAAATGTCGAGTACTTCCGCTATGCCAGAAAAACAGAAATTAGCCGACTTTTTATTGGAACAGATACAAAAAAGTAAAAACACTCTCATTGCCACTTTTTGAGCTCTACAAACTAGAGATTTTCAATACAGCGTTTCGTTTCGACAGATCAACTTAATTTTTTTATATGGCCCGTAAAAAAAGTACATACTGTATGTAGCATTTTTTATTACGAATTCAACAACAAAAAAACTTTCGAAACTGTTGGTTTCAACAGGATGGTGCACCTATCGGACTTTTTTGGGAAACGAAAATGTTATTCTAATTCTATAGAGTCATTTCGTTATGGTTATCAGTTGCTCATTTTTATGTGCTAACCTTTTATGATAATTGTGTTTTTTTTTGTAAATTTACACCAATCTAATTCGGTTTATGTAACTGATCAATTAGTGTACTTTTGGAATGCATACATAAATAAATACACGCAGATCTACAGTTAGAAAACATTGCGATAACCAAAAAATAAATTATAGCGTAGACTGACAGACAGACTGGGGAAAAATAAACTTTCGTAAAAGAAGAACAGTCATTACATCACAATGTAGATCAATACCGTACGTAACCGTAAAAAAACAGAATTTTAGATGAGACTTTAGAAAATTCAGTCAAATGAGTGAGAACGCCCACGAATTTCGCACGAAAATATCCAAAATAATAGAAAATCGCATTATTTGCATATTTTGAAGAGTTGCGCGCTTTCCGTCGAGAGTAATGCGGAGTGATTAAATAATTTAATGACCGCAATGTTGAGGTGTATTTATTTTAATTAAAGAATTGTCAAGGAGTTAACAAAGGCAGAAAAAAATGATTTAAATAATAGACAAAGCCGGAGCGTACACAATCGTGAGAGCGAAAAACATCCGAAGGTTGCCGAATTCACACATGTTCACGTAAGTGGGTCACTGAGGCTATGGACTTGCTTTCGGTCAATGCACCGCTACTGGCCGGCGTGCCGTTTGCCTTGCCGGACTTTGGTCGCAGTCACTCACCGCCATCGGCCAAGGATTCTTAATTCAATTCGACGCCAATTTTGAATTTCGTTCGCTTATTTATTTATTTATTATTAAACACCCCGCTTGCGATACAAATTACGCATTCCTTACGTCACCGTAATACGTTACGCAACGTAAACAAAACGGAATTATCTGAAAATTTCAAATCACGTAAAGATCATTCCGATCAATGTACAGGGTGAACCGTTTGATGTTTCTCGACACATGCATAAATGAGAAATGGAATTAAAAATTATAATGAAGCTTTTCAGAAGGAAGTTCCGTTGGGCAGGTTGTAATAATAATATTCTGCTTAGCGGCATATTGACCTACTAAAGTCTTCATGGAATTTTTTTCATTACCGGCTGGTGTATTTTTACGCCTTAAATTGGCGTCGTAGCCAAATTGATTCGATTGCTTTTTTGGGGACAGAATAGACGCGTGCCATTTCGATATGCCTATTCTACCAGCTAATCGATGCGGAATGCTATTTTTGGGCCGCGATAGCTTTCGACGGTGGGTACAATTTTCGCGCTAATCTAAACCGCGAAACTTAATTATACACCTCCAAAAATATAATACCGCACTATTTTGCACGCAATTTGCTATCACACGGCCCTTTTTCGCAAGCCACTAATGATTATTTTTATTCTGCCAAGAGCCGTAATGAGCGAATTAAGATTTAATAAGCACCAAAAGATGTAAATCAAAATCTTACTAGATTAGTATTAAATCATAAATAATAAGAAAATCGAAATCTGTGTAACTATACTTTATCTTTAAAAAAAATGAAGGCTGGAGGAGATGCAGGGCGTACTTTAAAATTACATAGTTTTTGATAGATATTACATTAACCCTCGGTTGTTCAAATTGCCAGATACACTCGGCAATTCGCATTTTGATGGATTTCCCTAAAACCATCCACAAAATAGTACTCAATTTTTGAGGCACTTCTCATAGCTCGAGCTTCTATTGGCGACACGAGAAAGAGAAGCCGCGATCGGAGCTATTAGAATCTTTTGGGCGCAACAGTTGTGCACATTTACAAGATTTTTCCGACGACCAACAACCGGGTCAAAACTGTAAAAGAAGATAGGAAAATATCCACAAATCACCACGATAGTATAACAGGCTCGGGGATGGCGCCCAGATGTCGCCGACTCCACATCATGTAGCCCCGTCTCTAAAAGTTGTTAATTATACGTCCCCAGTATGTACATGTGCATTCCTCTTTCTACAAGTGGGCTCGCATTTGTTGCCAGCCAGTCAGCCGGCCAAAGCGAAATTAAAAGCTACCTTTTTACAAATAAATTTGCAAAAATGCGCTAAAAAGCGATGTTTAAAAGTTTTCTGAGAAACATGCCGCGAACCTGTCACGATCATGTAATATGACATTTGAAATAAATTGTGTCTACTTCCGCCCCAAATGGATCTCCCACCGTACAGAAAATATTTTCAATCAACTGAGAATTTGGAACAATAATAGCCTGCAAAATTTGAAACATGGTTAACCAACGGATATCGTATGATCGAATCTGAATGCAGTCTTAAGAGGATATTAGAGTTGGATCGTTTCGGTTATTTCCCCGATCTTAAAACCGAATTCACTTGCAAACTAAGGGCCCCTTCACACTACGCGAATTCGCTTCAGGATGCTGGCGGAGCATACAGCGAAAAATCCGCATGGGTTAAAGACACTTCAAAGAAATGAAGTCCTTTTATGTCTCTAGTGTTTAGAAGAGGGTGTACGCAATACCGAAATTTTCGGCGTTTTTTTCTGACTCTCTTCTTTCACAAGAAGGAGAGTTTAAGAATTTAAAGTAAATTAAAGAAGGTCAATGCTTTACTAAAGATCCATACATAATTACGTACGAGTTCAAAAGTGCTTTCTTTATATTATTGGGTAAATAAAACGACCCTTGATTTCGACGAGAAAATACAAATAACTTTTTTTGTATCAATATTTTGAAAAATTGCCTTAATGAAACACGAAAACCGTGCAACCGAACCGTTTATTTTTTAAATTGCGAGGTTGTCACAGTAGCTACTATTTGGGAAAGGTCAGTGTGGTTAAGCGTAATCAAAGTTTCTTGGAAAAGGAAGCAAACATGTGAAAACCGTTTTCAAACATTCCTTCCGCGTATCAAGACAATGTTTGGCCGTTTTCTCAATGAAATTGATGCCAAGTTTTGCACTAACATCGTAACCAGAAAAAGAGCAATATTGATCTTTTTTGCACATATTTTTAGCGTAATTGCAACAGATTAGGTTGGTAAGATATAGGGGCCCCAACAAAAAACCGTACTTACAGTGAACATTTTCAGTGTCATCTAGGTTTGGATTCGTTATTTTCATGTTCAAAGATATCCAGGTATTAAATTTCTTGGAGATCGTAATTGTTTTCGCACCTAGAAAGAGCCTTGGTAACTTCGTTAAGGCTCCCACAGACAGACTGTACTGCTATAGTTTAACGTCAGCTCAGTTGATTGATCGAATAAAGCAATTTAATTGGTCAACACTCAAAAATTCTCCAATCAATTCGATCAACTAAACTGAAGTTGAACTGTCATGGTACAATCGACCCTATAGGAAGAAGCAATGCATATTTTGGTACCTTTGGGAGCCTAATTCCTAAATAAAACATTTTGAACCTCCAGTTTATTTGCAAAGAATTTTTTGGCATATGTAATTGTTTATTCCCAAATTTATTTTTTTAAACTACAAAGCGACAAGAGTGAAATATTATTTTTGCAATAATCGACAGGAACTAATTTGACAACCCGATTTGTACACATTCTAAATTTGTTTTAAGCTAAACGATACGACCTAGAAAGTGCTTTACAAAAAAAAGACAAGGCCCGAAGCAAGTCCTTGCATTTTGCAATACGAGATCGTTGACTTTAACGTAAAAAAGGTACTTGTGTTGAACAAATTAAAAATAAATAAATCTTCCTTTGTCTTCGGCGCGTTCATTACGAGTTTTAAATAAATACCTAATACAATGGGAAGGTGCGGTGTATTCACGATATAATGGAGATGTTTTGGGTGATACATGGGCGTATTTGAATGATACTCTTTTCACGACCAGATGGTTTTAGTTATGATAAGGCACTTTTTCTACAGTCACGTTTTGTTGTCGGCTCGATACTTGGAATGAAACGCGAATTTCGAAATTTCTCACAGCTCCACATTCCTGTTCATCTGCAGGGTTATTCACGCACAACTCCCCTATTTCTGTTCGTTTCGCTTTGTGATAGCAACGGTATCGTTTTTATACCTTTTAATTGACTTCGCATCGTGAAAAACAATACTTTTTCTCATCTAATGCCAATTATACAGCCTAAATTATAATCATTTGTGTATGACTCATCACTTGAGCATGTTATGGGTGGTAGTTTTGGGTAGTTTCGATCGTTAGAAAACGAAATGATCTAGAAAGTAATACTTTCCTCGAATAAAAATTATCTAGAAAAGCGGACACTCGGTTTTTCCATTTTACCTCTTCGTGTCATAATTGTAAGTAAAAAATGTAGGTCACTCCATAACTTTAATTTGAATCTCGACAATTTATCTCGCGACAATTTTAACCAATTACGTATCATTGTATACAGCCTCAAGTGTGTTTATTTATTTATTTTCTTAATGAAGTTATACCTACGTGCATGCAGTTTTTAAGATTTCACCAATTTATAAATTGTAAAAAGCGAAAAAAATTACACTTTTCGTAAGAGATATAAAAGAAAGTTGCAACCTTGCAAAATATTAACCATTTGAGGATTTTTACGTTGCTTAACGTAATGGCTTTGGTTAATCACTGCATCAAACTTTGTCTATGCATTGTTAAGCCAATTAGTTTAAAATTATTGACCTGTAGTGCTCTTGAAAAATGATCTATAAAATCTACTACGTAACAATTTGTCTGGATTAATGATGATGAAGCCAAAAGGGACCAAAACAAACATTTTTCAAATAAACCCTTGAAAAAGTTTAAAAATTGCATTTATTTTTTAATTTTTGTCTCGAGAACCACTGGACGATTGTTAATTGGGAGAGAGCTCCAGCATGTTGAAACTATACGGTGCCATAAAACCAACGGTAACTCGTCCAAGCAATTAATGAACGTTAAAATGTTTTTAATAAGTTAAAATATGACACAGAAATATATTGGGTGTTCCATAAAAAAACTGAGATATGCTAATAAGATTCTGTGTAATATTCGACCTATGCCAGGTGTCCAAGATCAAATAAACGGCGCGAGGATGTCTGATACCATAAAAATTAGATATCAGTATTGTATCGCAATTTTGCGAACGCCATCTTGTATAGAATTATAATAGTTGCAAATGAAAACGTGTGTATTTTACGGAATAGAACACCCTGTACATTTTAATCTAAAATTATCATATTAAATTCTCTTCCCCAAAATAAAAAATTAAAAAAATCCATATTGATTGAAATAGATTCAAAAGATTTAAATTTTTTTAATAATTTTATTGTATTTTTTAAATAATTTTTGAATATCATCCCTTGTGTGTTATATTTTTTTTATTTTATTTAGCCTAACCCCGTATAAGTACTTACTTTTAAAACGGCAGATCAGTATAACGAATCTTTTGTAAAAAAACATTTTTCAGCAATTTTTTAACAAAGAAAATAAGAGTAATTATGAAATTGAGCCAACAAGAGGACGTAACATCCTGTATTACTTTTTTCATGTCACTAAAAATTACGGAGATACCCTATAAGTGTCGAAAATGGACACCCTGTACCTACTTATTATAGCTATATACATGGCGTAGAATTGGTTTACGCACCATAGGTATTTCAATGGTAATTTTATATTGAAATATTTTCTCCCCTAATTACTTTACAGCAAAGTTGTAAATAAATTGTTTGTAGACTGTAAAATTCTGCGTCTATTTATGTATGTGCCAATTTGTAATGTTTTGTTGTGGGAAATCGGACAAATTAAGGAAATTATAAATTAGTATTTTAGGAAAAAATCACTCGTGCCATGAGATTATTGAAACAAAAATTCGTTCATGCAGCGTGATTTTGACACAAATGCTAAATTCTAATTTATTTAATTTTTCCGGTTTCCTAAATTTAAAAGCAATAAATGAGGACATGCGAAGAGGCAGAATTTTTGAAGTTACAAGAAACCGATTTACAGCTTTGCCCAAAACTAATTAGGGGAGAATATAATAAAGAAATTAGGATTGAAATCCCTAGGGTGCGTAAAACGTTTCTACACCCTGTATACCTACACTAGCCAATTTCACGAGCAACAGCGATGTTATTTTGCTTCGACACCGAAACTTTTCACTCTATCGGTAAACAGGGACAGCAATTAAGATCTTTCTCCTAACTATCAAGACAATATGTTCTACCGTTTTGCTAACGAAATTCTTGAAAAGTTCTTGCACTAGCAACGTAACCCACAAGAGAAAAAAACATTTGAGTTTTAAACTCCCGCAATTTTTGTAAATATCCATTCTTTTTTATTTTTTAATTTTTTTTAAAACAAAAGCGCTACAGATAATAATTTTTTTAAATCACAATATAATAACACCTTTTGTTTTGATAGTTTTGTTCTCTTTTCAAAAATGTAACATAATAATATCCTTGCATCGGAAAAATTTTGAGCAAACTACGGAAAATTGTGCGTAGGTGTATGTATTTCAACAACGTTCAAATCAGCTCATTAATCTAGTCACCCATGACCGTTTTATGCTCATTTAGATATTGAAACAATTATTGATTGCGCCTTCAAGGTAGTACGTGAACTTGAAGAAAAAAGTTACTAATTTACATTGGTTAACATCCATTCCATTCCATTCTAAAAAGGCACACCCGGTACCAGAAAGGTAATGTGTGGACAGGAATTATGGGAAACCAGATTTTGGGACCTTATTTTTTTGGAGTAATTTAAGGTGACCAGACGTACTCTTTTTAAGAGTAATGTTCTCTTTTCTGACCTATTGTTCAGTGTACTCTTACTTTTTAATTAAATGGAAAAAATGTTCTCTATTTCGCAAAAGGGAAACAACAACCAACGCTTTGGTTCGCCTTTACTAAAATTAAATTAAATAAAAAATAACACAGTCATTTGCCTCGTAAGAGTCGTAACTCGTCCTTGCGCACCGAATGCACGTTCAGCACTTTACGGAGGAATTCGGTGACCCTACGCTATCAGTTCGCTGTTTAGCCGTTAAGTGAGCTATGACGATGACGTCCCTGAAACGTGAATTTTCATATTGCACTGCACTTGCTTCTATAATTTTGTGGTACAAACTTCGCTGTCTTAACTTAAAAAAGTAAATTTACTTTGTGTTTACTTTATGCCTTGCGATATGCGTACGTGGTATATGCATTTTTTAAATTTTTAGTAATTTTGAAGGTGTATTTTCAGTAGCGGTGAGTGTAATTACTCTTCTATCACCATTTGAAGAGCCTGAGAACTAACCCTACGTCACACCCGATCGATTATTGCAACACCTGTTCGTTGTACTCTTTTAATATCTAATATTTCTGGTCACCCTAAGTAATTTAACGGCTCACATAAATTTTCTACGATTTGAGGTAATTCCTACATTAGTTGTTTTATGAAAATGAAAACGATCCGGCTATTCCCCCCACCGCGGAATATGGGTCCTGCAAGACGGGCCCCTTGACATTTTGGAATTAATGTCCACCAGTATTTCTAAATCGTTGGATAGGAAAATGAGGCTCACTGGTGTTGCTGCATGGTACTTGCTCGAGTCAGTGCCGAATTCACCCTGTCAGGGAGCCTACGCAATGCAATTGTCGGGGCCCCCCTTTCCTTCACTTCGCCAATTTCTTAGTTTTTAAAATACATTTCTTCTATCTCAATGCAACTAACTATACAGGGCCGTTATTAAAGATGGACCTAAAGCACTCACGGTCAAACCGTTTGAGATATAGACATGAAATGAAAATTAGAAAACTTCCATTTGAAATTATTTCACATATTTTGAAGTTCAAAATTTTTGTTGACATATGGTTTTTAAAGTGCTACCGCCATCTTGAATTTTTTTAATGGCAACATAGGTCATGCGATACGTGATTAGAAAGCTTATTTTTTCTCTTTTCTACCACCTTAATCACTACATGGTATTAATTTAGAGAAGAATGCAGAAAAATGGGAAAACCTCGTCATATGCTTGGCTGGCTACCTTTAAAAGTTTAAAATTAACAGAACGTCAAAATTTCAAATGTTCAAATAACATTTTCTTTCGATGAAACATTTTAGACATTCGGTGACAACCAGCTTATGGGTAATTTGACAGTGCCCGAGTGCCTGCAGGGCAGCCAATGGTGTACCTAGAACTTTTGCTGTTCGGGGCGGTCTCCATTTTGCCGCTCTCTTGTTCTAAGGATATCCCGACTTCGGTTGTAGCACAATTCGCGCCCGCATAATTTGCTCTCCGGCAATTTTCACGAGGACAATTCGTTCCCGGGCAATTCGCGCCCGAATAATTCGCACACAGACAACGCTCCCAGGACATATCGCTTCCGGAAAAAGTGCATGTTGAGGTCAAATGGTTTATGAAATAATGATAAATTAAATTACCTACATAGATTTTTCACAAAATCAGGTCAAAAACAGTTAATTTCACTTCATTAACCGATTTTCCAGGAATAACTTTCGGGAGCGAATTATTCGAGCGCGAATTTTTCGGGGCAAATTATTCGGGCGCGATTTGTCCGCACACCCTCAATTCTCCTGAATTTTCCCCACATATTTTTTCTCCTTTTAGCTCGACGTCCAGTCGATATATCCAACACTTCACGTGGAGATCTAGTGGAGGTACACCCAGAAGGGCCACCATGGCGACGGAGAGGGTTGTTCGCAACGCGCCCGTGCAACAAGGCACGTTTTAGTCTTTGCACATGATTACGGAGTGGTAAAATTGTGGAGAGTCTGGTTTTAGGCCACCAGACAATTGGTAGATCTATAATCACCGCAGTGCACAGCCACAGGACAGCCTTCGGGGTGTGCCCCAACTTAAAGTAAACTTAGAAATACTCGTCATTAATACACCGACTGTGTAGCTCAGTGGTGGAGCGTTGGGCTACATAGCCGGGAGGTCGAGTGTACGAACCTGGGCCGAGGTGAGAATTTTTCATCTGTGACAGAGATGAAAATTTCGTTAGATCAGGTTCGAGCATTCTGGCGGCTACTCCGAATTAGGTTATCCTGCAATTTTCCTAATTCGTAAGGTAAGCACCGGAGCAGTATAAAACAACTTAAGACCTTCAGCAGAGGCATCTCTAAAAAGCATTCTGCGGTAACTCTGTAATTGGATGAAAGCCTGTTAATGACCCAGAAAAAGAGAAGGACAATAAATAAATAAGTGCCTTTACTTGTTTCTCAATAACTAGATGCCCATAAAACGGTCATAGGTGACTCGAGTAATGAGCATTGTTGAACATTATTGAAATACGCGCAGTTTTTGGCGGATTTCTAAAAAAAATTCCGATGCAATGGTGTCAATATTTTACATTTTTGAAAAGAGAATAAGACACTATCAAATGATTTGGCAAAAGATATATCTTTCATTAAAAAAATTCACAGATTTCGCAATCTATGCCATCGGAGACGTTGGAAATGATAATTGTAAACGCCATAAATAATTCTTATTCGCTTAGTAAACCTTCTGAATAATAAGCGTCATAACACACTCGTAAGTGCGACAACTTTAGATTGGAATTTGGAATTAACAAAACAATTGAGTATCCGCCACTTTTCCTTAACCTACCGACCGCGGTCGAGTACAATCGTCACTTGATACGACACCGTTGTCTTTTAGCCTCGAGTTAAACTTATAACTTTGTATCCATATACGAAAACGTAAACATTTCCAATGTTAAAAATGTGTCTGTTGCGCTTTTGTTTTATAAATATTTAAAAAAATTTCACGTGATGAGAAATTAAACACCAAATAACTTTTATTTGAAACATTTTTGATATATAGGTACAAAGATATAATACAAATAATACGACGTGGGGAAGGTTTGGTGTTTTCATTTAGTCAATATATTAGGGCTACAATTTATGGATGGACGTTATTAATGAAGTGATGAAGGCCCTCTATGAGAGCCTTCATTTTGCACAATACAGTAGTGTATCCCAATGTAAAATTTAACTTATTTTTTGTCTTAAATAGCCATTTGCACCGTTGTTTAAAAGTATCGAACATAACATCTACTTTTTTTATTTTTTAAAATTTCATTCTTTTTTGGACAAGTGAGAATATCTCGCATTCGTTCGAAATCTCCCTCAATTCATTGAGATCCCCCTCCATTGCTCGAAATCCCGTATCTTCGCAATCTTATTTATTTATTTTATTTTCCCTCTATTTTCATAATTAATAATAAATCTTGCCACACTATGGAATACCAAAAAATACTAATTAAGTTGTTGCTCATCGAGAATGTACGATGAGTTATGTGAGCGTTCAAGACTCCGAATTACTTTATGGAGGGAGAATCTGCCAGAAAAGAAAACTAGGAATAATCTCTGCTATCCCTCGAACAAGTAATAAACTTATTGTAACAGAAATTGTAAATAATAAATTCGGCAACTTTTTCTTGACAAATCGAATTGTGGTTACGGGATAACGAATTGCGCACTTAAAAGGTGATTTCACTAGCGTTTCTCCCAAGGTAAAACTGAGCCCATATGGTAAACTCGTGATAGCCGAGTGTTATCATCAATCACTTATCAGATTTTAAAACTCCCACTCGTTAATAGGTACGCGTTTTTAGAAAAACTGATTGCATAATTGCCGTGTGTCTCTTCGCAAGGTAATGAAGCGAGACGTCGCTCATACGTGGAATACCTGCAATTAATTTCTATATAGGTACATAATAATTATTCCAAACTGTATCTGGTGAGACTACGGTGAATCGTACATTTGCGGACCCCGATGTCCTTGGAAAAAGTCTTTCAACTTGTGGCCTACTTACACACTGCTAAACTTCGTCTATCGTAAGAATGAAGCGGCATACCGTTTTATTTTTATGGCGTCCGCTTCGCGAGGTGTGACATAAGACCACCTTCACTTCTGGCCTGCCTGCCGCACTGTTGGCAATCAACTGCACCGCATGCATACTGATCTAGCAGGCCAATTGTAGAAATCAAAATTTTCCCAGAATTTTTATTACCAAACGTGCGAAGGATTATCGTCGAAAGTTTTTTTTGGGAATACAAACGTAAACAAATTTGTTTACAAAGGTTCAAGAGAGTTCTCTTCCAATGACTTTTATTTATACTCGCGCACACACACACACTACGTTTAAATATTTTAGTTAATTGAGTGTGTTTTTGTTACAACATTTTAACACCGGAACTATTTTATGTCTAGTAGATGTATACTTAGTTGTTACGTTACATCAAAATGAAAGTTTTTTTTTTAATTTATAGCTAGGTATCATACCTCATCGCGCGTAATTGACAACTTTTTTCCTTACTACTCGATTCGTTTTGCAATAGGCATCGCCTTTTTTATATAGAAATAGAAACACACGAGTTTGCGAAACGCTTAAAACCCCGCAGTGTACGCGATAAATATTAATTTGACGCCCGTCCAGGTAAAATATTTTACAAAATCGTGAAAGTTGGCCACTTTATGATGGACAATAAAACCGTCGTCTTCGGCTGACCAAATTTGTGGCAAATTTACGGTCAGGTACAAAATTGACCACTTCATTACTATTGGAAACCTTTTTCCAATTTTACACCGGTCAATTTGGACGAGATAATTTTATTGGCCGTTTTATCGCCTGTCACGGTTAGATTTTACAAGTTTCTCCAAAAAAGCGACACATTTCGAATGTGGCAAAAAAATCGGGTGACGATGATCAAAACAAACTTTTTTCAAGTAAATCGTGGGTCGTTTGCAACCTACCCTTAAAAAATTCCCTAAATATCGAGATGGATATTGGGTCCAAGACTGAAGAAATTTCGAAGAAAAGTACCGGTGATAGTAATCCTCACGTGTCACATGCGATTCCAATACAGTGGCGTGATTGGTGCATAAAATATGCACTCATTGGCAAGCAACCCAATATGTGTGAACATAGCAGTACTTGAAAAATTAAAATTCTGTTAGGTTACCCCTGAAAATTTTCAGTTCTATCGAAGAAACAGACAAGAAAAGAGTACAAAAAAATTGGGTGTCAACTTCAGAAAATTAAATCACAAAATCGGAAACAATTAATGAAGATAATACTTAAAACCTTGTTGTCGTTATAGTTATCGGTAGATCTATTGTGGTACTATCGATGACTATAATACTTATAGGAAATTGTTGATTCCGTTACTCTGTAGATAATGATATCACACCCGTGTTTGTTACGTATTATCAAACTCTGGTGGTGCGTGGTGCTACTGAGAACTCCTAAGAATTTTTCTTTAATTTTGCACCCCCTTGTGGACTTCCATACAAACACGTGCACATCATTATTAACATAACAGACCACCAAAGTCAATAGCCAGGTTGCGGACAGCATTTTCCGTTATGTTAGACGGCCATTTTTTCTTATAACATAAGAAATATAAATTTTTGTAGAAATAATTTACGGTATGAGGGCTTTTTGTACGATATATTTATAAATAGCGGAACCAATGAAAATGAAGTTCTTATAATGTGTCACTGCGCAGTACGTAATCACTCATAATAGTTATTTATATAACAAGAGCGCGAAGTTCAATTTCGCGCATTGAGACTGAAGGTATTTTGACGAGGCGAAGCCGAGTTAAAATATCAGTCAAATGCGAAAAAACTTCGCGCTAGCGTTATATACATATTTTTTCTACTGAACGCTGTTTAGTTCAACTTTGTCCCGTGCGCGAAATACTTTTTTTCACTGTTGACGATTTCGCGCACGTTGTCAAGAGCAACCTTACTTATTAATTAACCGTTTAAAAATCTAGTACTTCGCGTTTCGAAATCCGTCAGAAAATGACAGGTTTTTTTGACAGTTGTAGAAAAAATAACATTTTCCTGCTAACCTACAATTGTGCAGTGACAGTGTTTATGTTGGCGGTAGTTCTTTTCTTTTTAAGAGCATAGTAGTGAACTTTGGACATTTTAACACAATGTAAAATAAAAGTGAGGTTAAGACTCCTTCAAACTTATAAGCAAAATTGACACGCCCAGCACACACCGCAACTTAACTTTGCTATAAAAATGTTTTATACTTATAAACTTATATTATAAGGAAAAATGGCCGTCTAACATAACGGAAAATGCTGTCCGCAACCTGGCTAATAGTAATTTTCTAAATGCGTATAATTTAATAATATTCCTCCCTTCTCAAGTAGAGTATTGTTCAAAATATTGTTTTTCTCGAAGTTCAGGATAGTACCACAAGAGTTCTACGATAACTATAAATTTCATTAATTGTTTCCGATTCTGTAATTCCATTTACTGGACCTTCTCCCTTATTTTTTGAACTTCCTCCCACAATTTTTTGCAAAATTGTATTTTCATTTTAAATGCCTTAAAAAACCTTTAAAGTAGATTTACCTCGAGCTCGAGATTTACTATAGCGTCACATTTGCTACAAATAATCCTATAGTACAAAACGTTTTTTCTAAAAGTGCCAACGTTACTGATTTACATAGGTTTTTTCGAGGGTTTTTTGGTATACCGGGTGGTGCCTAGCGCGACGCAGCATAGGGATTTCAATGGTAATTTCTTTATAGTCAATTACTAGCTCCCCTAATTATTTTAGAGCAAAAGTCTAAATAAGTTTTTTTTAGAGAAAAAAATACTGAATCTGTTCATGCTATTACTCATAATTTTCCGTTTTTCAAAACCGTAAAAATCGACAAAATAAAAAGGTTCATTTTACAATAAATCAAATATGCCTTGGAATTACTTAAAAAAACAGCGATCTCGTTTCATTATTTGCCTTTGACGTTTATTAAATTTATATTTGTTTATAAATTAGTTAAAGAACTGCAAGAATAACCTTCAAAATGTCCGTCAAAACCATCAGGAAAACGACAATACATTCAACGTTTTGGCTGCAGTAGCGGAAAATCCGAATATAAGTTGAGGAACAAATCTTCTTCAAATCGGTTTTTTTTTCTTCGATTATGTAGGTACGTTGGTTCCGGAAAATGATAAACAAATAGTATCTGATGCACATGGAGCATACATTCTCTAAAAAAAACATTACCCTAAAATGCCTTTTATTGCGTCGGTTAGTTACAGAATTAAATATGAAAATCGTTCGACGTTAAACAACGATAACTTATTATTATTATGCGCTTGTAGTTTGTTAAAAGATTCCAAAGCATCACTGATTTATAAAAATGTAATTTTTTATTTTGTCGATTTCTACGGTTTTGAAAAACGGAAAATTATGAGTAATACCATGAACAGATTCAGTATTTTTTTCTCTAAAAAAACTTCTTTAGACTTTTGCTCTAAAAAAATTAGGGGAGCTAGTAATTGACTATAAAGAAATTACCATTGAAATCCCTATGCTGCGTTGCGCTAGGCACCACCCTGTATGTATACTATGTTCGAGCCGGGAGTGCCGAAAAAAACGCTCGACGAAACTTAGTACCAGAGAATCTTTGAACGTGAAAATAACGAATCCTGACTTTCACTGCAATTTGATTTAAAAATCCAAAAATTAATTATACCGACGCATAGAACAGATCTCATAGTACAAGGAACGTCATGAAAAAAAAAAGTTATTTATCATACAAGACGATAAAGAGATATTTTAACCATTAACTTTCTCGATATGGTTAGCTTCCCTTTATCTTCGTGTATAATACCAAACTTTCTGTTATAGCAGAAGCCCTATAAATCATTGCAAAGCTTCTGACAATTGTGAATTTAGTTTAGACGTCACAAATAGCACGCTTAGATTGTTTCCATGTTTCCAAATAAAATAGTAATAGCTCCATTTTAAACAAAAAAATGGTTATGTCACTTTGAAATTCGGAAATTTTATAATTTCCTCGTAAACACCCTGTATCACTAAATCCAAGTTTCTCATTATCCAAGTGTAGCCTTTACTCGGATTAAAATTATTCGTCAAAGATATGTCCTAACAAGGTCGTTAGGCTTTATCAAAGTTTACTTATCTTATGGGGAATTATTCCTAAACAAAATTAAATTGCCAAAAAAAAATAATGAATAGCGCTCAATGTAGAAGTTAAAAAAAATGACATTGAAATATGTAAAATATACAGGGTGTTAATTAAAAAAAAATCTATTAATGTTAAATTTACTACCGTGCCTCTGTTTAATTTGACTCAACCACATCAAATATTAGAGATATTATTAAATATAGACAACGAGATAGACAAGGTATGTGACACTTTTCCAAAATTATAGGAGACAATTCAATGCGGAAGTCATCGAATTCATTTTTCATGAAAAATACTGCTTACACTCCTACCTACGTGAATACTGTCCGTCCGTTTGGGGGTCTGAGATCTCAGTACCGCGTAGTCTGCAGCCTTTCTTATTTAATAAGTTTCATCACAGGAATAGATCACACTAACAATTGCTTAATGTAACCTTTGAAAACTACGGTTTATTTACTTGTATGAGTGCAATGAGTGTAGGGGTTTAAAACCTGTTTTGATGTACTAAAACAAGAGGTGAAACATGAACAAAAATTTAATTTAATTTATGAATAGCGGAATCGGAAATTACAATAAGAAAGTTGTGTCGACTTCCCGGTACTGCAATTGTCGCGTTATTGAAAGTAATTTATTTGAAATTAGCATTTTCAGAAATATACGAGGGATATACTTTTTGGTAGTCATCAATGAATATTCCTTTCAGTTTTTGGCACCACTTGGGAATGTCAAAAAACTGAAAAAATATCAGAAGCTACCAAAGAAAATTTAATTGTTTAAACTTTTGGATATACATTCCTTATAATTAGGATGATATATAACAAAGCAAGAATTTGTTTTTATGAATACCTATATGCGAATTTTCTGATGGTAGTCCAGAACTTTTTCGAAAATTTCACTCTTTAAAAGTGTATTCTTTTGAACATTTTCATGGCATGAATGACAATGTAATTCATTAAAATAAATAATCAACAGTGAAGTACTTCCAAAATCAATTGAAAAATCGGAAACACTAAAGTGTGCCACGAGATCGTTGTTTATTACGTTTCCTACACCTTTGTTTTTGTTGCATATCAAAAAGCCGTGACCATAATCTCCCTATTTTCCACATTGTAAATAGATATCCAAGAAACTACTTTTTCAAATGAATGCACAAACCTAGCCCACCCATTACTCAAAGTCGTGCGTGCGTTTCGAACGCTTTTATACGCTGTGCACCAATCGCAAATATTTGTGCCTTGCAAATAACATATTCGCACAAAAGAACTAATTTACTTCATATTTGATTATTGGTTTTCTCCGGAAACCTCCGACTATCGTCGTTTGATTATGAAATAGAAATAAGTCAGTGTGTTAGTGTATTATGCGAAGCGGAAGGCCTGTTATTGCGAAACGAGCAAAATATTTTCCGATTTGAGCAATTAAGGGCCGTCTCCGACTTATTCTACGAGAACAATCTCCAGATATAACTGTTTTTAAAAAGAAAACTCGATTTAAAATATAACTATTAAGGCGCACAGGTCACAAGTAATTTTTTTAAAGATTATTAAATGGAATGTAAAGATAACATTTCCCATAATTTCAAGTTCAACAAAAATCTATTAAATTATGGCGATTGCCCACCCTTTCCACTTATCCTAGCACACCCTGTATAGAACTACCATTCATTTAAACCTATTCTTTTCAAAACAATTAACTTAACATCGCGGTTTTGGACCAGACTGTATACAATCACAGTAATCCGCTTGAAATTGCATCGCGCAATATTTTGGATTTGTACAACGAATTTTTTTCCCCTTATCGCCAAGTGAATAATGAGGTTTTACGTATTTTTTTAAATTCTTAGGCAATTCTTATCTTGCTTAGTTTATTGAACCGCCAGCTTTATATGGGTCAAAATGATAATTGAATTTTTCTTCGAGTATTTTTGTGGCGATTAATTAACCTTTTTTTTACTGTTGCTCACCGTTAATATTTTATAAAGAAAGACAACCTGTTCGATACCGCTTTGCATAATATAAATGGAGAAAGCGCCCGTTAATTACATACTGTAGCTCTTTTAGTTGCGAGGTTCGGCTTTTCCTATTTGTTAACAACATTGTTGGATATGCTTCATTTTTATTATCTTATCTGCCGTGTTAATTTTAAATTGTGGAATTCATTGTTTTTAGGTAGACATTACTTAAATAATATTTTTATAACCTCTATAGCCTTTTCGACCTAGATTTGTACTTGGTTATCTGTGTTATTATTAAGATTTACAACTATTAGTAAGAGTTGTACATTATGTGAATAAATTATTTTACATATGCTGTGTTAAACAATAATTCATGATGTCTACCTAACATTTAGCCATATGACATTAATTACTTGGATTCTCCGTAATTGTGCGATTTAAAATGCCAATCGAATATTATATTGTCAGCTAACAACAAATTTGCCTTTTTGACACGTACTATACCTAGTTACGTATGTGTACCAGCCATATTTTGCAATTTGCATTTTCCAATAGGAAAATTATCCTAGTAGAAATAATGTACCTACGACTGTAAATTAGCTACCTAGGTATATCTCTCTGCCTCGGTCTTTGCAATCTTCGCAACGGACTGTGCGGGTCATTAGAAGAAAATCTTAATTTGATCCAATGAAAACTTAGGTATGTCCAAATTAGATGGAAGTCTTGACGACGTTTTATTCAACGAACCATTAATTTGTAAGGAAAGTACCTATTTAAAAAAAAAGGTAGTAAAGAAGTAAATATTTAGGAAGACATCAAGTAGGTAGATGTTTAATATTCCTAAGATCTTAAAAAATTCCAAATAGGCCAAGATTTATAAAAATTCCTGAGAAAATTAGTAAATAGATTCTGGTGTTAGAAGTCTTCCAAGATGGTTTCCTAAAATTGCAAAAAAGTTTCCAAAGCACTGTTCTAAGCAAGGAAATCGCACCTGATTAGCTGACATCTCGGCTGACATGTATCATTTACATTAAATTAAAGATTTTGTATTTATTATAATAGCAAGTCTGTTCGTTCGCTATAATTGATGAAGAAATTAAGCACGAAATTAAGTGAATTATAATTTCGAAATATTTCATCCGCAATTACACAATGTGCCAATAATGTAGCATCAATTGATCGTGTACCGCATGAAGCGCAAAAACATTTTCACGCACGACCTATCAGATTTTGAACAAATACCTTTGTAGTCGCAGGTTACTTACACCTTCACGCATTTGTGGAAAGGAAAAGTACCTAAAGCTACTAGTCTGGGAATGGAAAATCAAGGAAAAGGAAGAATTTGTAAAGATCGTTACCGCGATTTCCACGGTTTCTAAGAGAAAGAAGATTCCATGATCCTATGGAATGACTTCTACGCGTAAGAAGGGTTCGAAGTAAATTGTTAGAAATTCTCATTGGTTTTAAGGGAGTTGCCATTACGATTCTAAAATGCGATGAAGAAATATACTAACTGTTCTTCGTAAGAAAATTTCTAGGAAAATCCATTTGTTAGTGAACCCCGAGGTGAACCTTTACTCAAGAAGTTGTCTACTAGCCTATTTCAAAAAGTTAAGGTTACTTCTAAAATTCTTAGGATTTTAAAAAAGAACCCTGGTACAGGGTGAGTCAACGATTGTGAGGAATGATATTTTTTCCAAACATATTTTGAAGTATACAGGGAACGGTCACAAAGTAAGAAACCAAAAGGTAAATTTTTTAAATAGAACACTGTGCTTATGATTATTTTCCATATGCCAAGGTAGGCATCTCGGTAGGCATAATTTCGTAATTTCGTTTAATGGTGGTGGGTGAAAATTTTTGAAAAAAGACGCATAACAAAATCAAGAGTAAAAGACACACAAGTTGACAAATCCACTGTCCCAATTTCGATTACGAAACTAATTTAAATCAGTACTTTATTAATTTAAATACTCAAATGCAAATTAAATTTTGTTTAAACAATTGATTAATTATTTAAACAAATTATTAATAAACAGTATAGATTTACGATTTAATCTGAAACTTGTCACTTCTAAGCTTAACACTAATTCGTACTCACGCGAAATTTTATAAACAAACTAATTTGTTGTTCACAATATCAATGGTAATATATTTCCCTGACAAATGTCGAGAAACTTGTGTTTCTAAATGTAGGATTAATTAACAGAAGCATTTTTTTGTAAAAAATATATTTCCTTTTGAAATTTGAATTTTCCGGAATTTTCGGAACTTCAGAATGGAATAGTACATGTGATTTCGTGGCTTTTTCGAATAAAAAACCCGAAATAAACGGAACCCGGTGGAACTAGAGAAACTTGTGTTTTTAATTAAAGACTTATTTATATTGACGAACATTTTCTGAGGATTCCTTTTTAAATCAAAAATTGGTTTTCTTTTACTTAATTGTGACACGTGCTTAAACAAACCGAGAGCTTGATCAAGAGGGATCCCTACGAAATATCGAGTAAATAGCTGGGAAATATGTATGAAATGGACGAAATTAGAAGAAATTGTGGGGAAATATTAGACAATTTTGGAGAAATAAGAGGAAATTTCAAAAGAATGGGATTCTCGGGAAATCTAGAGAAAATACTAGAGGTAATTTTAAGGAAATAAAAGGTTTCTATAGGGAAGTAACCTTATTCATTTCACATTAATTCGTCCTCAAAACCCTCCTTTGAACTCGGCATAAAGTTAACCTGATGTGAATAATCACATAATTTGTCATTTAAAAAAAATTAGAAAACCCAAAAATCGCATACCTATTGTAAAATGAAAACCCCAATTTGAATAGAAAAAAAATGTTGGCGAAAAAAATACTTTTTTACAGATTTAATAGAAATTCTAAGATGGCGAAATTAATAAAAAAAAACGGCGATGGCTCATTAAAAAAAAGGCTTCATCAATAAAAGCGACCACGAGCTGCGCGGAAGTTCTGTTTGTTTGGCGGAATTTCGGAGGGTTTTACTACAACAGAAACCTTCGCGAGTCCAACCATTCCCAATGTTTCCCCCAACCAGTTCAACGATTTAGACAGGCATAAGAGACAGACAGGCAAACATTCAGTTTTGTTTATATGGATAATAGCCGCTTATCCCGGCGAACCTCGTGTCTATCATGGGGATCTCGGAAACCATAGAAGACACGAAGATGGTCGAATTAGGGAAAAGTTGTGCAATTAAACAGAAAATTCTGATTATGCCAGAAAAACCGAAATTTGGCGATTTGGTTTTTTTATTTTATTTGAATAGATACAAAAAATTAAAAAATACTTCCTCATTGCCACTTTTTGCGCTCTAAAAGAGAGCGTTGAGAGATTGTCAATACAACGTTTCGTTTCGGAGAAATCATCAACTTTGTTTTTTTATATGACCCGTAAAAAATTACACACTGTATTGAGTAGCATCTTTTAATTACGACATACGGCACACGCAAAAAAACAAAGTTGGAACGTGTTGGTTTCAACAGAATGGTGCACCAGCGCACAACGCCCTAATCGTTGCGAAAATACCTACCCCGGATAATGATAGTAGGGGCTATTAGACATATATTATTGTAAAACAGAATATATATCTAATGGTAAAAATTGTGATAAATTGTTAGTTTGAAACTGGAGAAAAAATAAAAATGGAAATTGCTTCCAGAATAACCTCAAATATTTACAATAAAAAATCTTTAAGGACAAAAATAAACAGTCCTGAAGCACTGTGCAAGCGAATGCCTCGGAAAATTTAGTTATAGAAATTTTCTGAAAGAAGATGAGGATCTTTAGTAACGTTTGAGGCCCGAACTAAATAGATGGAGAGTACAGAGTTAAATCAAACAAGAAAATAGAAACAGAGAAGAGAAAAATAACATTTTTTGGACATTTTAAAATAACATGTTTGCTGGTAATGAAAATAATTGTAACAACTTCACCTTTTAACAAGATGGTGCGCCATCCTATACTCTCCGAGGTACGTACGATAACATATTATTTTGCAAGAATACGTTGCAGATTTGACTGAATGACCTCCAAATAGGCCGTTGATTCATAATGAATTTCGTTGACTAATTTTAGGCTGTTTTAATTAGTTAAAAAAAATTAAGTAAAAATAATGTACGCGCTATTACAAAATGTTTCCAATTTTCGTCCAAACGCTTAAAAATTTTAAGGGTAATCTTCCATCAAAATCGAAACCAAAATTATTTAAGATCAAAAAGCGTCCCAAATAAATTTGGCCCACCGTGTAGATGCGCAAAGTACCTAATACCGGAAAGTTATCACTTATCACCCTTCAAAAACCTTAAAGCAACGAGTAATTAATAATTACATATTAAGTATTCTTTGCTTAAAGTCTTATTTGGAACGTTGCAACATTTACAAACAAACCGAAATTTGGAGAGTCTTAAGAAAAAATGTGTGCCTTACACTAACGAACTTCAAAATAAAATTTAATTGTTTATTAAAACTCGTTAACCTTATAAAAGTTGTATCACAACCCACTTGTGAAAATCTGAACGTAACGCCGTATTCTCTAAGTAAAATAAGAATTGCGTAATGTTCACCGAGCACTTGTTGCGCCAATCTGAATTTATATGCACTCCAATAGAAAGAAGTCAATTTATTGATATTCTGCGAGAGTATTATTTTAACGCATAGTAAAAAAGACCATCTGGAAGCCGAGTGGAAAAAATTGACACATATCCACGACGCTAAATGCCAAAGCCGGTTACATCATTTATCGTTATCAAAATGTTTGGCACCTTCGAGTCTCTATTGTTTTTTTTTTTTTGGAAAAAAAACGAGGTCGCCGGTGTGTTTACGACATTTTTTAAATAAATAAAATTATCGGAAGACTCATTCCATATAAGATAAGATTGTGTAAAACGGCCTAAATAAATAATTAGGGAATAACTCACAACTACCTTTAATTGAGCCACTCGACGTATGAGGTTGCTGAGATTGATTTTGAGATTGTTGAACTTGCTCCAATTTTGAACTCACATTATTCCACATATCAAACATGTTGGTAGTAGTCACCCGTAAAACATTTTTTAATTTACAAAATAAAAACGCACTGCAAATCCACAAAGTAATGTCATCGAGAAATTTACTCACAAAAGCACTAACCGAGTCCGATGTCCTGCAGCGGTGGGGTTTCGCTCATATTATCATCATCATCATCCCTGTTCTTCGCCCGCTTGAAGCTGTACATCTTCCATGTTTTCATAATATACAAAGTCCACGAAACTTCCTCATACTGTCCGCGAGAATTTTGAATAAACGATTTGTGGCTGGTTAACTAACGAAAGGGGGTGTAATTGATTAACAAACGTGAGGGTGTCAACTTCAATTGATCCTCGTTTTCTTACGACGGAAGTAACTTTATTATTACGTAAGTGAAGAAGGTGCGGATTCTGTGCTATCTTCTTTAAAGTGCATAGTATTGATTCTCTCAACTCAACTCTCTATGTGCAATCTACATGTGAGCCAGTAGGCGGCAGCGGGGTTGCAAAAAAATGTTCGCATTATTTTCCGCGCCACCTTTATGTAAGGTAAGTAAGCGCACCGCAACATAACCGATAAGAATTTGTAAATAAATAAAAAGGAGGCCGGTTAATGACTTCGAGCAATCAGCCACAAATCGCGCTAATCGTCTCAAACAATGCACCACCTCCTTGATGTTGTTGTCGCGATTGCGATTTTTATAAGAACTGATCCTCACTTTCACAAACGGCACATCTAATAACAAATTTGCGATGAAAATCCATTTTATGAGCACGTGTGCGCACCGACAGTTTGTAAATAATGCCTCTGACCTGGGGGGGAAAAATTTTTGCGAACCTCCGGCGTCGAATGCGCGCAAAAGTTGTAAAAATGCGGGATGCTCCCGGCACAAACTCTAAGTTGGCACTAAACTCGAGCTCAACCACCACCTTCCCAATCCATCCAAGTGCAGACACACACACTACAGTAGAAAGTAGGCATAAGTTTTATGCGGCGCATGCTGTTATTAAAGTCGGTAATCTAACTGTACTTTTTATACACAATGAATGTGATGATGGTACGGTTCATTTTTATGTCTTTGTGGTACTGTCAGTAGGCGAAGCGGCAGACGGATCAATTTTCGAAAAGCAAATGGGCAACGTGGATGCAGGTCTGAAACTGCAATCCATATTTTTATCTCGGCGTGTGCGTGTAATCAACACAACGCACGTGACTTCGACAAATTCAAATTTGTCGCGATCGATAATCGAACGGAATCTCTCTAGTCTACGTTCGATTGTAATTTCGAAGTGTGACAAATTTCAAACTGCAATTTTACGCTTTTTAAGTCCGATTAATTGCAAAACCCAAAGTACTTACCGCCCACAAGCGCCAATTATCGCCCCGCTGATTAGCGACCGATATGCAGTCAACGAAGGGTTCACCCGGTCATTTCCTTTTCGATTTCGTCGCGTACAAATTTAATTTTGGTAATTCCCAACACCTGAATTCCGTCCTTTCGTTTGTGGAATAAGATCTAATTTAGAATGAGACGTCACGGAAAACAAAAAATTTTTTTAAATTGAAGATTCGATATATCAACACTCGGTGGTAGAAATTTTGATAAAAAATTTCCGTATGCCGGTTGCCCATTTGTCGAGGCGGAGGCCCGTGAAATTGGTTTACCGTTACCTTATGATTTTCGAGTTATTGGAATTTTTAAGTTCACATCTATTTCTCAATGTCGAGCCATTATGCTTTGAGACTTTTATTGATTCAGATACATGATGACCAGAAGTTTTTTTCTGATTCTTCGACGGTATTTTAGACATCCCTAAGAAATTCTACAGAAATCTTTCACTGATGCTTTTAAGATTCCTAAATTCTTCACAGCTCCTCTCGAGGTTCTTATAAATCCCTTTAAATTTTTTGTAGAGTATGTGAAAAGCCCAGGAATAGTCGATTATCTCTGTTATTTATGCATTTTTTTAAATAAATGGTGTGCTTATTACAGGATATTATGTGTTACAAAGCGATATTTCGAAAACGGTTTCAAATATTTTTAAAAAATGTTGCTGACTAATAAGGATATGGGGGAACAAATTTTAACACTTTTTTTATTTTTTTCTTTTCTTAATTTGCAAGAGAGAGATGGCACTTTTGTTTTTAAATTTCGAACCTACATAAAAAATTACGTATGAGTTAATATGTTTTGTTTAATTGCTTCCATATGGTTACGGAGCTATGGTTATTTTAGACAAAAGTCGACATGTTAATTTTGTGGGACTGCAGAAAAATTACAGAGAAGCTGCACTAATTTGGGCAGATTCCCAAACAGCTCGTGCCATACAAAAGAGTGGAAACCAGAAGTCGCACAAGCAAAATCAGTTATAACCATATTGCACTTGCACTGGTTTCATTTATTATTATCATTTCATGACTCTTCACAAAATTCGCATTAATTTTTGAAATTGGGAAGCAAGACGCTTATAATAGGTTTTTGAAAACTGTTACTTTTTCTGACGAAGCCACTTTTCATAATTGTGGACAGGATTTATGCTATTTCTTATTAAAGAAGATTTAAATTTTTATTTTTGTTTGGCTATTTTCCCAAAAAGTAAACAAACACACTGGCCGCAGGAAAATCCACACTGAATTCACACAACTTTAGATGACATGAGAGACCGGAATACGTTCTGTCTGCTTACTAGTGATACCCGAAATGTTAGAACGGGTACCAGTACCAAGTTCATTTAGACGTAGAGGAGAAAGTGTTTAGAAGTCCAAGGAAGACATTTTTGAACATCTTTTTAAGCATAACAAAAAATGAATTGTAATTATTAAGTTATAAGTTGTTGCCAACTGGTTCCTTGGCGCACTAAGAGTGTAACGAAGCACTTCGTCTGGAAATTGCAATTGATTATAATTAACCGTATAATTAGTTGAATGAGTTACAGTTAACAGCCTCAGATTAAATCCGCACCCTTAAAAAACTTGAATTTGCCACCGGTACCGTATTTGTAAGACGTCTAATTAAAGAAGTTGTAATTTTTAGATGCTGTGTCCGTTGGAAAAACCGTCGTTCCGCTCATGGCATAGCCGAACTTTATACTATGCGATCAAAAATGATTTGATATTGAGTCATGAGTAAATTTACTTTTCATCCGTACCGTTCAATTTTAGTTTGTTTGAAAATAATTCTACAGCACCGTATTTAAATTTTTTGCATTTTGGTAGTTTAACCGAAACGTACAATTTCTTGCCTTTTGCATCATTTTGCCTTTGGTGTTTAACCGTGTTTAAATCTTTTGCATTTTCGTCAGTTTTATAAGTACCGTATTAAATTTTGGGCTTTACCGTAAATTTATTTTGCATTACGACCGTTTAATTTTTGCTTTTACATTAAGTTTACCCCACAGTAATTAAAGGTTTTGTACAGTAAATCCTACCGCTCCGTTAATTGCAAAGTAACCTTTTTGCTACTTTCCGTTTGATTAATTAGAAGGGAGGGGGGAGGGCGAGATTGTCTCGCTTTCCTACATTTGCTTTCCCGTAGAATCCGTTATCGAATCCGATTATTTACTATTCTGAAAGATATTGTAGCCGATTTAAGAAAATGTAACACCCTATATACCGTTACCAACTATTTTGATACTTTATTGTAGAGATTCTAAAAAATAATTGATGTATCAAGAAACAATTATCACAGAACGTAAGAAACTCAAAAAATTGAAATTTTGCCACCCTGTGTAACAAAAACGGCGCCCTTTAGACCATGTATACAGTGTGTCCCAAATCGGGTGGGATTGCATGGGTAACTTTGTTATTATTAAAAGATAGAGAATTGGTTAAATGAGCAATGTTTTGCAGTTTTGGATGCTTATTTAAAATTTCCTTATGGAAATTCTAAATGTCGCATTGGTTCGACGTAAATTCAAAAAAACTAAAATTGGTCATTTCCTTGAATGTCTTATATCATCGAAAGTATAAGAGATATAAAAAAAAGTTTTATATAAAAGTAACTGTCTTTGATACGCTTAATTTAGAATTGATGTCAAAAAAAATTCAAGATGGCCACTGTTGAGGAACATTTACCAACTTCCTAAAGTTAAATGGGCGCCATATTGGATCTTTAGATTACTTGATCGACTTTTAAATTCTCTTTTCAACGAGCTATTATAACATAAGATTGAAAATAAGATACCAGTTATATTAACGGTTTTTGTATTTTAATCAAGTAGTCTGTGACGAATAAAAAAAAACAAAACAAAATCTATTCGAGGCAACAAAACAATGAAAATAATTACACCAGATGTTTAAAATACTGGCCATTATTAGTGAAACACACTTCAAGACAGTTTAGTTTAGGCAACGTGTTGCCATTGATGATTATTATTATTATTGTAGTGGTAGCTACTTCCACTTTACTTTTATTTTTTAATTAAGTACTTACTTTTATAATTTAATGTACTGTACATAATTCGTGAATTGTGACCTGAGCAGCCAGTTTGTTGGTAGGTAGCATATACACTAACCCTTCCTTCGAAACATACGTTGTCGAGAAAACTCCTTTAAGGAAGTTTATTGGAGAATTTGTAAATAATGGTGAGCAGTTAAAGATCCATCGAAGATTACCGGTCCAATTACATGACTTCCCATTATGCCATAAAATACATTAATTAAAAAAAATATTACCTACTTGATTTCGGCGTGAAACTACAACATGTAGGTTTTCCTGTGACGAGTAGTGTTCATAATGTCGATTTGAACACTTCGCAGTTAGAAAAATAAGATTCATCTGTCCATATACTCGGACTGGTAAAACTGTTAGTTTCGATATTCTTGCGGAATGTGACCTGGGACAATGCATCAATGGTAATACATTGTGTAAAATAAAGCGAAGTGTCTTGAAATGTCTTTAACTGAATAATGGCATGACTTTTTTCGAGGGGATAGTTTGTAGTTATAGCACCATTTGTAGGTATGTAAGTATGGATAATAAGTCAATAAGTGATGTTATAAAAATCAAATTTTTCTAGACCTAATGCTTGTATAAAATTTTGGAGGGAGTTGTAATGCCCAAACCCCCCCTCTCATGAGTGCGTCCCTGATTTTTTTAAACAGCTGATGTAACTATTTTCATTGTTTTGTTGCCTCGAATAGATTTTGTTTTGTTTTTTTTAATTCATCACAGCCTACTTAATTAAAATATAAAACCGTTGATATAACTGGTATCTTATTTTCAATCTTATGTTATGATGGCTCGTTGAAAAGAGAATTAAAAAATCTATCAAGTAATCTAAAAATCCCATATGGCGCCTATTTAACTTTAGGAAGTTGGTAAATGTTCCTCAAAAGTAGCCATCTTGAATTTTTTTTGACATCAATTCTAAATTAAATGTATCAAAGACAGTAACTTACTTTCGATGATATGACATTCAAGGAAATGACCAATTTTAGTTTTTTTGAATTTACGTCAAACCTATGCGACATTTTGAATTTCCAAAAGGAAATTTTAAATAAGCATCTAAAACTGCAAAACATTGCCCATTTAACCAATTCTCTATCCTTCATAATAACAAAGTTACCCATGCAATCCCACCCGATCTGGGACACACTGTATATTTGCATTTCTTTCTTATTTTCACGAATACTATGACCCCCTGAAATATCTGCATGACATTAATTAACAGCCTGTATATAGAATACAGATTGAACCCACAATTATTAAATTTGCAACTATGAAAGGTAAAATTTTGAAATTTGATGGTGGTCTAATAAAAAGGTTTTTCGATCTTCTCGTAGAATTCTTGAAAAATATGTTATAGTTCAGGAAGCCAAGGTTTTGACTTGGCAAAGTAACAAGCGGCATTTTATCTAATTCGGAAACGTTTGGGCTACATAAACAAGACTGGTCTGAAATTTAGTTCAAAAACGAGCTGGTTACAAGTTTTTGAGAGCTAAAATCGCCAAAGTGTGAAGAAATTCAAGAAAGTTTATGCTTTTTTTCAGTTTTTGATAATGTGGCATTCCATGTTGAACAATGAAAACTTGGACTACTGCGTGCCCTTGACCCGGGGTTGTAAGTGTATAGTAGTGGGTTGGGTTGGTAAAGCTGCTCTGACGTAACTCTACGCACGTTTTTTGAAATTAGTATATTTAAAAAAAAATGTTTCCTTGACGGTCCTTTAGACACTACATAGATGCTAGCAAACATCGAAACTATTTCGAATAGGTGATGTCGGTCATGACACCACACAATCAAGAGGGATGTTTTTGAAAAGCTTGTTATCGTCTACAAAGAAAAAAATACGTTTCTTCACTAATAAGCCAATTAGAAGACGGCCCTTACTATCTGCAACATAATACAGTAATATGATTTTTTTCTTAGCAATCTAATCCCGTGTTAAGAAAAACAAGAAAGTGTTAAATTGCGGTTTTCCTCGACGATTACAACCATTTGGCGAATGAAGATTATTCTGGAGCAAACATTTGGCAATATCTTGAACAAACAGTAGGCGAAGTGGCGTATCTTATAATAAGGAAAACCTACTTCCTGCTTTTTTGTTTTTGTTGTCGACAATGAGGTTAGCAATCTGCATTTCCCTGGACCACCTTTCGAAAGGCATTCTTCTACAGCCTACACAAATTTCCATTTGAACTACTGTTGGAATAATCTAGAATGGAAAAATACGATCGAAGGGGAATGCACCCACAGTTATAAATATTCAAATTAAAAAGAACTCCCTCCCAACTGCTATGATCCATTTGAGTGCTACCGTGTAATTTAGACAAGTATAAACATATGGCTTATACACCCCATCCTAACTGTTCCCTCGTATAGAAAATGTAACAATAAAAATGTCGGCGGGGTTGTCGTCTACCTGTCGATGAAGGAAATCCGTGCCTTCCAACTACTGTTTACAGTGTTTTTGCGGCACCGGCTTACCGCGCACCAACCCCTACTTAAATTGTCATACCGACAATTCGAGAGTTGTGCCATTGTTAGGTACGGTCGTAAACATTTACTGACGGGATTTATGACTTTGCTCACAGGTCACCCCTACTACCTAATTATCATAAAGTTCGGTGTCCGTTCGAGACGCGTTGATGATGAACTGCCAATAACAGGTGTATAAATCTATCGATCAAAATTGATAGCTCCAGCCTCATTGCTTAAGTGGACGTACTTTGTAATAAGCATCAACTATCCGTCACGATCTGAAAGTAACGTTTACGTAATGTTATTGAAGCGAACCGCTGTTATTAATCGCGGCATCTCCACGCTGGTCCAAATAGTTCAAATACCATAACCTTAACTACCGCATGGGTTTCGGTTTATTGAGTTTTATTGCTCCATTTAGAAACTGCTCAAAGTGTGAAGAAGGGAGGGTTGTAAAAACGTTTTAAAATTCTTGCCGAAATCAGTTCCTTTAAATCGGTCTAAAATTTTAAGATGATATAGACCTACCCATTACGTTTCGATAGCTCTGTGGCTTACGCGATATAAATAAATTTGTTTATTTTAAACAACTTGTTCATTACAGTCCTTGTGTGAGATCGAATGAAGTTCAGTGCATTTCTGTGTGGCAGACCAGTGCTCTAAAGGCCAGTTTTGATTCCACCATCAGTAAGATCTTGTCGAATGCTACCGCATTCTCATTGACGGTACCGACTTTCGACGTCCCGTTCACACACAATTATTCGCGTTTAAAGTTTTAACTCACCCATAAGTTAGATGTTGTCCGCGGTTACTATATTCCCTTTGTCTGACGCCCCCACAGTCATATAAATGAGCTATTTTGGTGGATTTCGCTAAAAGCCCCTTCTCAAACTAGTACTCAATTTGTGGGGCACTTCTCATAGCTCGAGCTTCCATTGGAAAAAAAACAAAATTCCTCTCCGATGACACCAGTTTGAAAACAATCGAACCAAAACTGTAGAACGAGATACGAAAAAACTGAAAAATCACCACGTTAGTAAACCATCCCCGTGGATGGCCCCCACCCAGATGACGCCGACCCCACATAATGTAACCCCGTGTCTAAAGACGGATCCGGTAGGTGCACGTACACTCTTCGTTTTTCTACAAGTGTTCTTCTACGGCACCCAGCCAGCCGACCAAAGTGAGATTAAAAGCTACCTTTTTACAAATAAATTTGGAAAAATGCGGTAAAAAATACAAAGATTTATATCCATTCTACTTCAGTCATGACAGCGACAACGCTCAAAGAGGTAATCTACTTCAACCCGAATACTTTGATTTGAATTTTTGCTTTCCACGGTTTAAAAAAAACTGTCAAATTTGTATCAAAATCAAATTGTGCAAAGCATTCAAGTCAAAGCTGCTTTGTTGGGAGTAGGGGTGGATTAATTTTTATGATCGTTATCGAAAGATTTCAAAATTTGCTTTTTTTTGGTATCATCAATCGGCTGGAAACAGTTTTTGAAAACATGTGGAAGAGGTAAAGTGATTTATCCTTAAAGTATACATCAAAACCAGAGCTTTTCCATTTCGTTGCATTAATAATTGATTCTTCACTCTATAGGCACATTTACATAGGGTGAATCATACAGGGTGAACATTTTGCCTGGAACACTGAATATATTTTCAAAACGAGATTTTTAAAAAGAAACTTTTGTGGTATCGAAAAGTATGAAAAGTTTGCTACCAATCTACGTACTTTAAATGTCTGATCAGTGGCGTACTTCTGAATGGTCTAGGTCTAGTCTAGGGGGTCTTATTTTTTTTTAATGGCAGCCACTAGTTTTTTTTACATATCCTTAAAGAGTCCACTAGGATATAGGAAAAACTTCAATTAAGGAACATAGTTGAGTTAATTAATTTTATAATGTCACTACTTTGCATTGAAAAAAAAAACGTTATTCATTTGTTAGTTATGTCAAAGCAATTTATTGTATCAAAAATCAAAAAGTAAAAGTAAAAAGTAAATCTATATGCTGAAAAATGATTTACAGTGGCGTGCGTCTACAGAACTAAGAGGCCCACTTTTGAATGGAAAGCACTATTTCCTTGAGGCGAGGTACTATTAAAGAATGAACCTTTTGTTGATATGACAACCTAAAAAACATGTTCAAACTAGTAAAATTATAAAGTTAACTAACTCTGCAATTTGATTATGTAAGACAATAAGTTTTCTATGCTGCTATATCAATAAAAGTGTGATCATATGTAATGAAAACTAATACTTAATACTAAAAAAAATGCCCCCCCCCCTGTCCATGCGTCGTAAATTTGGCTGGTATAAAGAGGGCCAAAATAAGCCTTTTTTTTCAAAGGTCCAACATGTATTGTTCGAAAGTCAAAAATCTCAGAATATCCGCTTCTTTTCTTTCTCAGAGACCATAACAGATAGAAGTCTTGGGTTACACATTTTAAAATTTGGCAACCAAAATGCCTACCGCAAGATGATACAGTTTTGAATGAAGGCGCAAAAAAATTGTATTTCGATGGAATTATGTATCTGGGAGTGGTGAAAACATGGGAGGAACGAAACCAAATTTAGATTTTTAAAATTGAAATTCTGAGTCTCATCACAAAAATACTCAAAACTTCATTAATTTTGTGGGTTTTTTAAACGTGGAAATCACCTAAAATATTCGTCGCCAAAAAAACGAATGTATAGATCAAAGCCTATTTTTTTAGTATAACCTGTCTCTAGCAGTTGATAGAATATTAAAAAGAAGTCTGAATAATGAGAGATCTAGCGATTTTTCTGGTCAACCTTAGGGGCGTGCAACCATGAGATATGCGTACATCGTCAATTCCATCCTCCTATAGACCTACAGTAGGTGTGCGCGTGGAAGATTATAGATTTATTAACGCAGATTTAAAATTCATTGTAGGAGCATTTGAAGGATTTAAATAGGGGTTTTAAAAATCGAAAAACCCTAAATTATTAGAAATTGTAGAATTACAAACATAATTAAACGGTAAGTATCGACATGCTTATGCTTAAAAACCTGGTAATTCCATTTAAAAAAATCAAGTTACCTTTAAAAATTGACGGAGTGATTTCTTTTAACACAATATTTATTTACATAAAAGTCAGGAAAATGACACATTACTGGCGAGGAAATATTGAAGTGCGAGGTCCCTTTGGGGCCGAGTACTTTAATTTCCGAGTCAAGTAATGTCATTTTACTGACAAGTTTTGTATTAAATTTTACCTAAAATCGTATTTTATTATAAAAATTTCAATAAATATAGAACTTTTGATTAATGTCAATCGGTCAGTGGTGACAGGAGTCATTATAGACATTTAGCTATGTCACAGATACGGCCAGTAAGGTGACAAGCGGCAGAAACGTAGTTTGCTCTGCCTCTGTCATAGAAACTAAAATTTCCTGACAGAAAGTAGGCATGAAAATGAAGGTTTCAGAACGATTTTGGGTAAAAAAGTTTAAATATTACCGTTCGACTATGTTAGTATGTTTCGTGAGTAATAACATTGCAGGATCACGGCCTTCTAAGTTTTATGATAACTAAGATATTCAATTATTACTAGACAACTACTTGTTGAAAAAATGACGAATTGCGGCTAAACGACTCATTTTAGATATCATTTGTATATATAGTGCACACTAAAATTGACCAAGAAATAAGTATGCAGTAATACACAGGGTGTTCTATTTAAAAAAAATGCACCTTGATATTTCTCACCCTGTATAGGACTATGAGTAGAATCCAAAAATAGGCACAGATTCGTCGACGGTCCATCCTTGCTTTTAAAATAAAAAAGAAAAACGAATAAAAATCGGCTAATTTCGAGAAACCCCCTGGCGGGCGCCCAAACGGTTACAGTGATTTTCTCTTTAAAATTGAGCTCCAGACATCTAGACCTAGGTCTATCTCTTAAAATAAGAAAGTGTCCAACTTGGACCACCTTGTACAGGCAAGTGGATACTGCTGGGTTCCGTGAGCTGGTACGAATTCTACAGGCCACATTCTATAAGAAAATTTTTTTTCCGGGCGATCTGAGACAATACAATTGAAGTGTTTTAGGTCGTAGCATGAAAGTGCTGAAATACAATGATAGGCGACGCACCTCGTGTGGATTGTATATTTTGTTACTTTTAATTATCAGCTGCAATTTAAAAAAAAAACTGTATGGTAATTTATTTTCGAGAAAGGAGTACTTCAAAATGTTTTTGTGGTGCACCTCAGAGCTAACGCCCCCCTCCCTCCCGCCACCTTCATTACTACACTAATAATTTAATGGCGCGTAACCTATGCAATTCCACCTGGCCCGCAGTTACCCAGTCCGCCCCTGTTACCTAAGACAAAATAAGCCAACAGTCAAGCTGCAACAGGTAGCAACTATTTACCTTAATCCTTTACAAAGTAGATCTAATCAAAAGAAATTTAGAATTTCAATATCAATACCGACGATATTGACTTCTTCAATTTAAAGCTAGAGGGTATTCCACGATTTATATTACCAAATGAATGATGTAACGACAAGTCTCTGGTTTTTCACGTGTTCTTCACAACCTTTTCTATTTCATTTGTGAAATTACGTTGGCCCATTGGGATGTTGAAAGTGACACATAGCTGAAACACCCTTAAAGGCTCCATTTGCGGCTGTTATCGATAGCTATGAACCCTTCACATTAAAATTTTTTTATCTTTTGGCAAAACTTGGGTATACAGGAGGTGAGTTTCCCAAAGGTCTCGGCTACCGCCTGACTGATTTCTGCAAAACTGTACTTTTTCATTTTTAATAAAAAGTTTAAAGAATGTGATTAAAGTCCAAATTTTGGAGTTCTAACTCGAATTTCATACTCCCAAGGGTACTTTACCCTGCGGATGCCAGAAAAAATTCATTATACACACCATTCTAGGAATTCGGCTAATATCTACTTGAGCGAACAAAAAATATAATTTTATTTACATTCCACGGTCAATGTCCCTCGATAGTGCCGCGTTCCGTACTAGCATCAAAATCGCGAATTCTCAACGTTTAAGATCCTAATAACTAATTATGTCGACATTGACGGAAACAAATTGAGAAAAAAAACGGACATTTCGAATGCGTTTAAGATTTGCCAAACCAGGAAATGCGATAAAATTATTAAAAACTATTAGTCAATTTATTTAATTGACAAAATTAAGAAATGACGTAAGCGTAAAGAAACCAATGCAATGAAAAGATCAAAGGTGGTCGTAGCTAATCTTAACGGCATTCTTTTTTGTAAAATGCATTCTTTGCTGAAAAAGTTGCAAGTAAGTTTTCCGAACGAAAGCTGCCGAGTTCCACTAATAAAACAGCGCGCGGTGATGACGCGGAGACGTCGTCGTCGTCATCTCGCATTAGAAAACAAGACGGCGGTCGTCGTTATGGCAACTCCACATCAATAACGTCGAGTTTTCAAGAAATTGCATACCGAATCTAAAATGGGGTTTTTTCTCGGTTGTGTTCAATTGCAACACGTGGGGCATTTCGGATTCTAATGCAGCTCAATTACACAATCTCCTTCGGTAGCGCAACCACTTTCATCGTTAAAACAACTTTTATAAACAATCTCTTAATAGTTTAGTTACGCCAAATACAGCGACGTTCGTTACATTTTTAATTTTGTCGATAAAAACGAGAAGGTGTCGCAATTAAATTGTAGGCGATTTGTTATTTACTATCGAAGATGCTAGCCGACTCTGTGAACGGGAAAAAAACTTGGCCACAGTTGTCATCGTATAAAAAATCACTTTATTACGTAACAATAATCAAAAAGGGATAACTTTCAATTCAAGAGATCTTGTATCGGGCGCGTATTACCTACAGGAAATTAGTTGAAAGGTGAAAGTAACAGACGAAAATAATCGTCGAGCAAAAGCAAGTTTGTTATGTAAGGACGTGTGTTGTAGGCATATGTGTGCATATGAGCGATGTACGTATTTGCCACACTGCATCGGAAACCTCAAAGGACCTCAAATTTAGGCAGCGTTCAGCGCACCTCGAAAAACCAACAACGTGAGCAACAAATTACCTTTTGACAGCATCCGCCTCCAAACATTTTTTCGGTTACGCAAACCCCAAAATAAATCTATAAACGATCAAATAAAATCCCATGGGCCAGCTCGAAATTAAGGGAAAGTTTCCATTTCGCAAAAATCGAAGGACAAATTGTAAACCAAAGATGGTGATAAATTAGAAATGGAAAGGACAAATTTATTAGATTTTAGGGTGGGAAACCTAGGCCCATATTCGTAGCGGTATTTTGTAATTTAAACGCACGCTTACGCAACTTTTTAATCGGTTACCTGTGTACTGCAGTGACATGCGATTTCTCGAATTTTTTGACTGGTCGGAAAAGCAGTAGACATCTGAGAGAAATGCGTTACGGACAGAGAAATTGCACCTACAAATACCTCATACACTGAATTAGTTTGAGGATAGTGGGTACATAATTTATTGTGCTTGAAGCAGAGACAATTAATTATTCGGTTTCTGTAAAAAAAAGAAGTTTTAGGGGAATTTTTCGAAGGAAATTCTCGTTATGTGGGGTCTGTTAACTTGGCCCCCCCCACTGAGAGATTTCATAGTCGTATTATTTTGAAATGAATGTGCTCGTTATGCGCTCATATGCGCCACTGATAATAACTCTTGCGCCATTATCGTTTTTTAGAAATCCGAAAAAACATTGGGGGGGGAGTGAACGTAGCCCCCCCCCCCAGTACGTATTTTGTCCCTTGTAACTAGGTCACCTGATACATTTGGTTATGCGCTCAATTGCGCCACTTGAATTAAAGCTAGCGCCATTACGGTTAAGCCATAAAATTTTTTTAAAAGTGGAGGGTCTAACTTAGCGTTTTCAAAAGTTATTTCCGGAAGTGCGTCCATTTTGAAAATATTTTACATCGATTCGGCCTTCGGAGTAACTCCTAAATACAAATTTTTAAAAACCTACCTATTTTACTTTCTCAGAATCGTTTAACTAAAGCTCCCAAAAAAACACCCTGTATAGTGTTTCTGAAACACTATAATGGCGCCAAGATTTTTGTTTACGGCGCATTTTAGCGCATGATGAAAGGTACGATGTAGTAGAAAAACATGTTAAAAAACGTAACTTTTGAAAACGTTAAGTTAGCCCCCCCCCACTTTTTAAAAATTTTTATGGCTTAACCGTAATGGCGCTAGCTTTAATTCAAGTGGCGCAATTGAGCTCATAACCAGATGTATCAAGTGGCACAAATACCGGTAGCAAAATGCGTTATGGGGGATTCCGTTCACTTGGCCCCCCCCCCCCAAATATATTTAAGGATAACCAAAAAACAATAATGGCGCAAAGATATCTTTTTACGGCGCATTTCAGCGCATACCTGAGAGTACAATTTCGTATGAAAAGATGTTAAAAAAAAGTAACTTTTAAAAACGTTAAGTTGGCCCCCCCCACTTTTTGAAAATTTGTCACGGCTTAACCGTAATGGCGCAAGCTTTAATTTAAGTGGCGCAATTGAGCGCATAACCAAATGTATCAGGTGACCTAGTTACAAGGGACAAAATACGTACTGGAGGGGGGGGGGCTACGTTCACTTGGCCCCCCAAATGTTTTTTCGGATTTCTAAAAAACGATAATGGCGCAAGAGTTATTATCGGTGGCGCATATGAGCGCATAACGAGCGCATTCATTCCAAAATAATACGACTATGAAATCTCTCAGTGGGGGGCCAAGTTAACGGACCCCGTTATGTGATGGTTTTGGCTGTCCGTCCGAAGAGACAGCTATGTCAAACTTTCGCCTTATCAGTGGTATTGAATATGAGTCGGATGTATTTCCGAATGCGAGTCGAGAGTAAAAAAAATTCACCCACTGAAAATGGTACGCGATTCTTCGTATCTTGTTCATCCCCTTTACCAGTTATGCCTGTACTGGCACAATCATACATATATGTAGTTCAATAATTAATACAAACGCATTTCAGTCTGCACGACGTTCGTGCACTGTGAAAAAACGTCCTGCAAGATAAACAGTTTCAGAAGAAATTGAGAAGGTAGGGTATTTTGTGGGTTCCAAGCTCCAAACCACTTCTGTACAATGCATTGCATATTTTATGGATGATAGACGAAATGAGTCAAATATAACCCGGTCTTGTTGATAAAGAATATCAGAGGGTGATCAGTCCCATCGTCGATGCCAGCATAAAGGACTTTTTCACTCTTTACACTTCGTCAGTATTTTCTTCAGAATACAAGATCGCCCCCCGCTTACGTTTCTTTTATTTATTTAAACCACCGTTTCTGAGATTTAACCCAATATGACACCCTGTATATCTTAACGTCAATTTTCTTTCATTATTTTTTTTTTATTACATTATGTATCACAACCTAATATTTTTTAAAAAACCTATTTTTTACTATTTTTAAATAGTAGGCCATGGAGATTAGGTTTTGTTTATTGTACCCATTGGTAACTAAGGCGATCATGTAATGGATCTTCAGCACATACACATCGAAAGTAAACCGAAATAAGTTTGTTACGATTACAATTAGGGATTATTTCATTTGGGCGAACCCTAACAACAGCCTATTATGAAACATTTAGCATTTTGGTTAAAATTTATTAAAATGCGAAAACGAAACAAAAAAATGCGATTTGGTTGGAAAGAAGCGTGTCTTTCAAAAATCATATTTTGTATCTTCAAAAAACGCTTCGTATTTTAAGACTACACTATACAGCCGGTTTCAAATTAATTTAGCACTATTGCTAACTTTCTTAGTTGTAGGCGCTACTGAATCCATATCATGCCTTGTTTGTTGTAAATTATCTGACTACTTTGAAGTTTATTACATAATTGCTATTTAAGTTTATTTCCTAAAAAATATGCTGTTTACCTATCTTGCACTGAAAAAAATGCAAACGGTGTTTAACACCTTCTTTAACATAGGTAGATATCTATTGTATCTTGTTTTTTATTACTTAATTTCAGCTGTTATTCTTGTTTTGTTCACCTGCTATAATAAATCCTATTTCCAGTGATTGTTTTAAATACCCTTTCTATTATGTATTTTTATCATTTTCATGGACAACTAGAACGAAATGAAAATAATGGTGGAAATGGTACATTAAGAACCTTTGTAGGCAATTTAATAAGCTCTCATTTGGTATAATAATATACAGGGTGTTCCATATTACAGTCACAATTGTTATTAACTGAAAAATGCGATGTTTTGTTTTTTTTTTAAATTACAGATTCGGATTCAGTACAAAAAATACATAATTTTGATAATTTAATCGTATTTCTAACTCTACAACTAAGATTGTTAGCAATAGTAACAAACTCTATAGGCATTGTAGAAAAAGTATGTAGGTATTTGGTTAAAATAAATGGGAGAAAAGTCGTTCAATCAAAGGTCTAAGAAGACAGGCGTTTAGAAAATCCCTGGAAATTCTAAGGTTTTTGAAATATTTTCAAAAATCGAATTTTTCCATTTTACGAACTATGTTTTCCTGAATTCAATGATAAATCACACTTTGATTTAATTGCGGTTTTTTAATTAAGAAAATTGCTACTATAGAAATGTATTTTTTTTAATGAAAGGAATCATCCCACCAAGTGAAGCTTTTTTTCATTAGAAAGCATAATGAATTTAATAGATAAAATTATTAATTATTAGATAGTTAATTATTGTCCAAAAGTATATTACCCCAATATCATCAAGGAAAAAGTATGCTTTGGAAAACTAATGAATGCGGTAATGGCGTATTTGAGCTTACAGTAACATTGGTTTTTTCACAGCTTGGTGGTTAATTTATTGTACAATAATTAGTATTTTTTATATTAAGTAATTATGTTTTCTAACACAGAAAAAGTGTGACTTGGTGGAATGTTTCATTTCAGCCAATCGAAACTGTTGTATCGCGGAGCGTATTCTATTAATATTGGTTGATCACCAAGAGAAGGCAATCATAGGCTCCTCTACCGTAATATACATAATAATATCTTCCACATAAACCAAGGATCCAAAGTGTTCCAAAATAACGAACGATGAAAATTTCAACAGGACGATTACAACCATGTACGGCACAAAAAATCAAAAGTTGGAAACTGTTGGTTTCAACAGGATGGTGCACCCGCGCAGAACTCCTTAATCATACGAGAATAGAGAAATTTTCCATTTTCCAAGAAATTTGTCCGATAGATATTCCCACACGAGTAGGGTGTTGTGCGCGGGGCACCATCCTGCTGTTTTTTACTGTGCGCCGTGCACGGTTGTATTCGTAATAAAAAATGCTACTCAATACAGTATGTAATGTACTTCGGGTCATATAAAAAAATGATTTCTCCGAAACGAACCGTTGCATTGAATTAATAACTCTTTAATTGGACATCATAATTTCTTTAATTTGAACATCGTCACATTTTCTATGGTTTCGGAGATCTGCATCCTTATCTTGGACACACTGTATATTAAAAAATGTGTAAGGAAGATAGGGAGGAGAGAAGAAATCAACCAGGACGCGGAAGAAGGTCATAGTGAAGCACGCAAATGATGTATTTTTCTTCTTCCAGTACCTTTGTTTTGCGAAATTCTTGATGCTGAAATGCCAAAGGGGTAAATTGTATGAAGCTGAGTTGAAAATCAAGACCAAATACGACTGTGCAGAAACGACTATTCAAAAATTCGAGGAAGAAACTATGATTCCAAAACATCAATTATTAAATTTTAATTACGGAAGTGCGCTTGACATTTTATTGTTTACTGCCACCTCCACCACTCAGTAACTTTTAATTCCTTCGAGAGATAAATAACACATTGACACATTTTCTCAATTAGAAGACTAAACTTGATGATTTAGCCTACGACTCAGTTAATAGAATCGCCTTAAAAAATGCAAGCAAATCTTTGATACCGCATACCAAGCAAATTTGTGGCATTACCCTTCCCCCAAAGTGACCGGGAAAGTGGTCAGTAAATTCTTTATTTCTGTTGGTTAATTTATACCCCCAGACCTTCATTCCCTCATTTTCACCAGCCAGGCTTTAAAATTTATTTTATTAAAGAAATGGCATCGTGCCCATTTATTTTAATAGCGATATTTCGCAAGGAATAGAACAAAGTCACAAATTCTTCCTAAACACTTAATATATGTAATCATGCGATAAATAACAACTGGGTCTATCGATCAGAATTGTCCTTGGAGCCATACTCAGCCTGCCAAAAACTATTTTTCCTGAGCGTCCTTACATCAGACGAAAACTTACGAGCAGACATATTGGTAATATTTTTATAATTTCGAGTTACAACCCGAAAATTACGAGGAATTTTTGCACACATTATTTTTTGTACAGTACATCAGTAATTAATTTATTGTAGTCAAACCTAATTTCCCCTTAATTCTGGAAATAATAAAAATATTTTCGCGCATCATCTAAGCATAATAAATTAATAATTTAAATCAATTTTCATATTTGATCTTCGAAATTTCAAAAAAAAAGAAAATTGCCCGTTATATATCTGCCAAGTCAAGTGTATTATTACCAGTACACCCTTTGTTATACAATACCGCATGTCAGTGAAAGAAATTCACGTTTTTCACAATAAAGGCGAAGCAACAACGTAAATGTGTGCAAATAGCCGATTGTAGATCTCGAGAGAAAAAATACAGAAACATTTCCAGCGGATCATTATTGTTCATTGTTTCTAAATTTTGTAATGCACGGTAATACGCTACTTGACGAATATAAGCGGATGTGTGTACATACGTGAATATGTGCTTGCAACACTTATTATTGTATCACTTACGTTATATACGTATATATTTATTTCTTAGTTAGTTATTTGCACAAAAAAATTACTGACAAATGATAATTATGTCAATATTTATGTAACATTTAACCTCAACTTGGTTCAAACTGTAATGTACACATTACATAACAGTGTATCGACCTTAACAGTTGAGAAAAGTCAGGTGTAACGAAGGTACAGGGTTTTTCCGTTTTGGTTTTTTTATGATCTCTATGTTTCTTTGTCGCAAAACGCTTTGCAAATTCGATTCCGCATCATTTCATTTGGATTTCTACAAGTTATTTAATTGTACATTGACGCAAAATTTTAGAGTAATTCGAAGGAAATTTCAAAAAGCAATCTCACTAATCTCACTTTAAACCAACCTGCAGGTTTATTTTCAATCCTATCAGAGGATGATTTATTTACGGAAAATATTATCTTAATCGAAAAATGATTTAATGAAAACACTCTTTGGAGACTCAAATTCATTGTTTTATCAGAAATACAGTCAAACTTGGTTTTATAACAAACATGGCAGGACATTATGTGCTCGTTATAACCAAATGAAAGTTTGAACAAGTTGTGAAGAATCTCATACGATGTTCAATAAAAGAATATTTTGACATTTCGGAAACACGGCTTATATCTGATCCGTACGAATGAAAAATGAAAAAATTGAGGAAAAATTTATCTGATCAATCAAGGAGGAATTGAAAAATAGAAAGATTACATAAATTAAGAAAAATTAGAAAATACAAACATTTGAAGAAATGAAAAAATAAAACGATATACCGTAAGAACTTCAAAAGAAATTCAAAAATGAAAAAATTTAAAATGACGAAAATTCGAAAATTTAGAAAATTCATACAAAACAAAAGTCAAAAGTTCAAAAATAACACTAAACATTTATCAAAATTAAAAATGTTAAATGTATATAAATTGTAGTTTTAAAATGTGCTGAGATACATATTTTAAAAAATTGAGAAAATTAAAAAACAACAAATGTACACAAACATGAAAGATTAAAAAAAATTTACACATTTTTTCACATTCGGAATTAAACCGATTTTCCACAACGTATTTGGACACTTTTTTAAGTAAAAAATTAAAATTAGAAACTAAATCTGCGATGGTGTAGCTTCAACTACAAGCCAAACTACCGTCTCGATCCCCTAGGAAAATGTGCCTCTCTCTACCCATGGTTTCTCTTTTCAAATAGTAAACCGTCATTTCAAAGTGAATCAAATCTTTCTCTATTCGACTAATTCGTACTTTTTTCGGAAACTCGAAAAATGAGACAATTAGCCCTCGCTTGTATTTAATCGTTTCAATATGCTTTGTTTAAACATAATAAAAGTCACGCAGAATATTGCAAACGTTACAATAAATCATTAATTAAAGTTATGAATTCTTCTTCATTGACCTTCGACATTTTAATAATAGTTTCTCAAGTTCCCCTTGATTAATGAGGTAAATTGTCAGTAATGCTCTAAAATATGTACGGTGTGAAAATCAAAAGCAAAGCGGCCGATGCTGTGCCGCGCGTCGATTTTGTCAAATCTCTCGTCATCACTTTTTTAATACTTATTCTAAATTTCTTTCAGAAGTGATGAAGGTTCTATACGTTTGGAAGGAGAAATCGTACCTACTTTTTGGGGCACCTCTCATACTTAAGATGAATGTCTCCATTTAAACGTTACGTTGTAGTTTAATAAATAAAAAAATTAATTTATCACTACTTTTTATTTACTACACTTCTCATACCATGGAGACACGAGAAAAAGGACAAAAAGAAAATTCCCTCGCGCGGAAGTTGTGGGCGTGTACAAGATCTTTCCGACGGTACCAATTTGAAAAGAATCGGACCGAAACTGTAGGTAGAAGAAGATAAGAAAAAACTGAAAAATCACCACGTTAGTATAACACGCTCGGGGATGGCGCCCAGATGTCTCCATATCATGTAGCCAGGTCCCTATGTGTTTAATTACAAGATCCACGTCCACGTGAATTCTTCATCTGTTTACAAGCGTTTTTCTACGGGTCCGTATTTGCTCACAGCCAGCCAGCATGCCGAAGTGAGATTAAAAGCCACGTTTTTACAAATAAATTTGCAAAAATACGCTAAAAAGAGACATTCCTTCCTTAACTTCCTCATTTTTAGTGAATTTTTGCAAATTTATTTGTAAAAACGTAGCTTTTAATCTCACTTTGGCCTCCACGAGAGTGCCAAGGACTCTCACATTTTGCGAGGAACGCAGCACTGAGGGAAAGAAGAATTTCATATGACTCTCAATATTTAAATTTTTTTGGGAGAAAACGTTAGCATCGGGCAATGATTTTTATGGAACATTCTGCAATCATAAAACTGTTTTCGTTATCACTATTTACGGAAAGTTTGCAGCTTTTTAGACCAGTAACTCGATTTAGAACAAAATGTTGATTCGTAACTCCAGCTGAAGTGTTGGCTGAATTGTTTGTGAATGATGGATTTTTAGACAACCGGTGCAGATTGACGATAGACAGACGTTTTTGTTCAGAATTAATGCTTTGCCGTCCACAAAAAGACATTTGCACATAGTTACAGAAATAGAAATTTGAAAAATTATAAAGTGTGAATGGAGACAAATGCAACATCATCAGCCAAATCTAGAAGAATGAAACTGTTTTCCACCTTCGAGGAATATATCAACGTAAATTTATTCAGTAAAGCTATACATAAATTTTAGGAAACGAAATGGATTTTTCAGTGTGAACGTTATGTTAAGCAACAACGATAATTTATTGTGTTAAACGTGTACAAATTCTTCGGATTCTAAACGGCTGCATCGACAAATTGCGGCTTATTTTTAAAAAGTGCGCTTTTCGCATAAAAATTGCAAAATGCAAATTACACAGAAGAGTGATTTTTTCCTTGACGGGCACCGAGGGGAAAACGTGCGTCCTTTTAGCAAACATATGTTGCAAAACGACGGCGGACGTCTTTACGAATATGGGTCGCGGTCTAAAATTAAATCACTTTTACCTGGGTTAACTACCTCTGCTAATTATAAATTCTCGCGATAAATGCGGGCTTTTTACATACGTTTAACTATCGGCCAAAAAACGCCGTTATTAATGTAAGCCTTTCCATCATCGAATGCAAGCGCGAAATTAAAAATACATATTCTTGGAAGCGCTTATTTTTGATTTCACTTTTTCGCATTCGCATAACGAGACAATTTATGTTGATGAGAAATGCGCGTGTTGAAATTATTTTCGGATGACGAATGCAATTGTCGAAAAAATAAGACCCGCAGTTCGAATTTATCATGTAAGCGCCACACTTTGGCTGATAGCGCAACTATCGACGAACTCGCGACCTTCCAAGGCGGTTTATTAACCCGCGTGACGTAGACACCCGGAAGTTGTGACGTAACAGGATAATCGACAGAGGATTCCTGACTACTAGAGACTAATTCGAATTACAGACCGAATTGGTTCGTGATTCGTACAGCACGTGCCGCTTTATGCTAAAAGCGCGGTGAAATTATTGCGCGCACTTTCGAATAAAAAGGGAATGGCGGTGCCGTCGCATCGTTCTATATTCCAGGCGCCTAGAGGTTGTTGTTTTTTTAGGAAACAAATTTCATTTAAAGGTTCTTCGTCTTGAGGGAATGGTGGACGTGGAGAAATATTTTCTAATGCGCAACCCCGCTAGAAACAACAGTAAATTGATCGACGCCAATCAAGTATACTGATTCGTTCTCGCTCAGCTTAATATCCAATTAAGATGATTTATTAATTAAGTTACGGGATCGAAAATGCGACATTTTTGATCGTCGAACGTCTAACCGAAATGATGAATAAACGGAGTGGAAAATGTAACTTCCCGATATCGCAATTCTCATCATTTCAAATTGAAATGAGAAAATTGAAAAAACGGTATTGTTGCATTGTGAAAATGACGCCACGTTTACTTTTGGAAACGACAACAATAAACTTTTTTGCATAATTAAATAAGTAACAGTAATAAACAGTCAGAAATGCTATCTTCAAAATGGGTATAGGTATAAGGTGTGTAGAGGAGCATTCCGTATTTTATATGGCACGTAGGTCGTAAATGAACTAACGGTGCTTCTATGAAGCGAATGCATGCAACTCCGAAGCCTCACACACACACACACACAATTCGATGTACCTACATCCTCACCCAACATACTGCAACGTAACAACTAGAAGTAACGGGTCTACAAAGTAACTGTACAATGGTGCTGGTAACCTACTGCCAGATGATCCCGCTATACATACAGTCGGAGATCCGCGTCGCTTCGCGTGCTTACCATATGAATGAAGGAATCTCCGTACTCTTTCTACGGTAAAATTATACAAGCTTTTGTTTGGGAAAATACGGATTTTTAACACGTTTTTTTTCCTTTTTCGCAGTATTGTTTGGCTCTTCGACCGTACTCAATCCTTTTAGAGTTGGGGCGTACAGGATGAGTGATAACGAAACACACAAAACCGCCCCTAAAGTTCCCAACAATCCGATCGCATATGCTTTTCCTTGCTTTGTTTAGATTTTGTGTTGTTGAAAATGTAAAGTACAACAGGAACGTATCCGCTCTCAAGATGAGCCATTTTTTTCCATTGTTCCTTAATGAATATTTTCGCAACCTCGTGAATTGTCTCAATATTTCAAAAACCATGAAGGAAACGAGATACTTATGCACCCAAAGCACAGCTATAGTAGTTCTAGGCGGACTTTAGAAAAAAAGACTTCCGTGGGCTACTTAACTTTAAAACAGTCCCTATCTGAGAAATGTATTGCTATATCCTCGCTCAATTTTTCGAGTCGGAAGTGTCGGCGTAGGGGAATTACTATTTGTTTTCGGTTTCCTCTATTAATTCTATTAAATTGTTGTTTGAATTCACCCAAAAAAGACGTCCGTGAAGTTGGCACCGCCCATTGTTCATATTAATATTATTTGTATGCACATCGTTTGTTTACGTTTGTTTAACTATTTTCATCGTTTGTTTGCATTTCCGTATGTCTTTTTTTAAAAATTCCAAATGGGCGAACTAACTTCACGGTGGCTGACCCAAAATCATAATGTTGTTAAGTTTGCAAGTCATTTGTTTATCGTCTATGGGCGCGTAAACTTTACTGTCATTATATTATTTTTCATCACGATATGCATCTTTTTAAAAAATGTTAAATGGAAAATTAACTTTATGGTGGTGCAGCGAAAATTCGCTTATGAACCACTCTACAATTGTAGCAGTAACATGCATGCGGTGATTAGGTAAACGTAAAAGGCTCTAATAAATTAGTCACTGTTCTTCAAACAATTCTCTAATTTTCATATTAAAATGTACGATGGTACTTAGAACTGCCTACCGTTTTAATACAATGCGATAAAAAATGAGTTGCTGTCGAGTCACCTTTGGAATTTTGTTTACATGGGAAATTGTACCACAGATTTAAATAGTAATAGTAATAGTTTTTTCCGCTCCCGAACGTTTTTTCCGCTCTCAGAAGTTTTTTTCTGCTCCCGAGCGCTTTTTCCGCTCTTGAGCTTTTTTTTCCGCTCACGAGCACTTTTCCCAAGCGCTCGCGATAAACCACTCGAGCACTTTTAGGAGTGTTCGGAACTCGCAAGCGGTCTCGCGTTGAAATTATGGATTGTACAGGCCACATTCTATAAGAAAATTTTTTTTCCGGGTCGATCTGAGGCAATTATTTTTTCGGGCCTCAAAAAAAGGCAGTGTATAACCTTCCTTTTTTACCAAAAATCGACCACACCAAAATTTCTCGGGAAAACACTTTTTCTTATTAATTTTGGTGCGTAGAATCCAAAACAATTCGTACTTTTTCGATCAGACTGCTCAATCAAAAGTTAGACTAGAAACCAATTTCGAAAGAAAATTCAAAGGGCTGTAACTTTTAATCTAGTAGCCCAATCTTGGAACTGTTTGAAATTATGGATTCCACAGGCCACATTCTATAAGAAATTTTTTTTTCCGGGTCGATCTGAGCTTTTTTCATACAATTAGAACGCGCGTCGTTCGAGCGGTCTTTTAGAACACTCGATCCACCTCTGTCTCAACTAATAACGGGCGATCGAAAATGAGTTGCTGTTGAGTCTCCTTTGGAAGTTCAAGTTAAGTACAATCACATTTAATTTATTTATTTATTTTTTATTTTCATTTTTATTTTTTTATTTATTTTTATTTATTTTATTTATTTAAATCTGTGGTACAATTTCCCATGTAAACAGAAATTCCAAAGGTGACTCGACAGCAACTCATTTTTTATCGCATAACGGTAGGCAGTTCTAAGTACCATCGTGCATTTTAATATGAAAATTAGAGAATTGTTTGAAGAACAGTGATTAATTTATTAGAGCCTTTTACGTTTACCTAATCATTGCATGTATGTAACTGCTACAATTGTAGAGTGGTTCATAAGCGAATTTTAGCTGCACCACCATAAAGTTAATTTTCCATTTAACATTTTTTAAAAAGATGCATATCGTGATGAAAAATAATATAATGACAGTAAAGTTTACACCCCCACAGACGATAAACAAATGACTTGCAAACTTAACAACATTATGATTTTGGGTCAGCCACCGTGAAGTTAGTTCGCCCATTTGGAATTTTTAAAAAATTACATACGGAAATGCAAACAAACGATGAAAATAGTTAAACAAACGTAAACAAACGATAAACAAACGACCTGCATCGATAAACAAGCAAAATTATGATTTTGGGCGAGCCACCGTGCAGTTAGCTCGCCCATTTTGAATTTTTAAAAAAGACATACGGAAATGTGAACAAACGATGAAAATAGTTAAACAAACGTAAACAAACGATGTGCATACAAATAATATTAATATGAACAATGGGCGGTGCCAACTTCACGGACGTCCAAAAAAGGGCTAAATCGCAAATAAACCATAGAGTGCTATACCATACATAATTGAATTCAGAATAAAAAGGGCTTTAAGAATATGATATCGAAATATCAGGGACGTATTTAACAAAATCAAGTTGATCATGGTTTCGCAAAGACGAAAAATTAACAACTGCACCTTAAAGAGCATTCCAAGTTGCTGGTAGGGAAGTGTCATTGGTTTTGCTTTAGGTCAAATATTAACGCCAAAAAAGAGTTCGTAAAACCGAAAAGCTTTTGCCGTTTCTCATAGTGGCCCTTATCTCCGGCACAGTGTATCAGAATCGCATGATTTACATTTACATCAATAAGTATCGACATCTAAAGAACCGGCAGATCTGAGGGTTCCTAAGAATATCAAAAAATTCAGTCTTCATCCTTCAAAGCAGTTTTTTTGCTGTTTCTAAAATGTACTCCTTCTGAAGTAATTAATTACTCGTAAATTTCCCAGTGCAATATTGATTACATTACTAATGCTTTGAAAGCTCTCGAGATATTTTATCGAGCACTCTAGCCGATAATCAAAAAGTGGATGTCGTGATACAAAAGTATGTACTAGAAAGTGCGATACTTTGTCTTTAATCACAACGAAATGTATAGGTACTCTTCTTCACATGATGAATAAATGATCAAAACTAAGACCGATATCAAAAAATCAGAATTATTGGAAGAATTGAATATTTCGCATATATCTTCAATTTGGGCGGTGTGAGCATGTTCCTACCCTGGGAGTGGAGGGGTGCGAGATAGTTTTCATAGCGATGAACCCAAAATTGTTTCAAATCGGATACATATAGAATCCCGAGCCGTAGAGTAAAAAAAATAATAAAAACAGTCATGATTCCTTTCCATTTTTGAACTTGTCGTTCTACAGAGGAGGAATGAGAGCGTTCAGGGTCAACATCACCTGCTACTTGTGATTCCTGAGAAAGGTAATCACATATTGGAGTTATTCCGGAACCGAAATTGCCGAGTGCCCAAACTCTTACACTACGCGCTCTAAACCTTCCAACAAAACGTATCTTAACATAAATATTAGGGTCTTATCGGATTTTTGGACATTTTTCGACTTTGAGGATTTGAAATACCCCCGCAGCTCAAAATCGACTTCATTTTTGCATCTTACAGCTTTGAGTTAGGTAAAGAAATAAGTTTTTATCGATTTTGACCATTTCCATTTTCACGGAAAAAGTGAAAGATCAGAAACATTATTATAATCGCGCGAAAAGTACATTCTATAGCAAATTGGGTGCGTAGTACAAAAAAAATGCCACAGATTCGTCATAGGGCTCTTCCTTAGAGCACTTAGGACCCAAAAATTAATTTAAGAAACGAACATGACCTAACTTCCTTATTTTTTGAGGTATTGACTGGAACACTGAATATCTATGTATAACCTTTAAAACAAGGTTTTTTTTAAAGGAAGTTATTTATAGTATCCAATGTTTTTTTTTGGATATAGGTAGCAGCCCAAAATACTAATCATAGAACTAAAAAAATAGCAATTCAGGAAAATATTGTCAATTAATATAAAAAATAATTAAATTTGTTTAAAATGTTTAAAAATGGTTTACAGTGGCGTGCGTCTACAAAGTTAAGAAGGTCGCTTTTTTAATATGAACATAAAAAAACAAGCTGAAACTAGTACAGTTATAAAATAAATTACCACAACTACATATTTAATAACATGTAATGATAAAACTAGTAGTTGCTATTAAAAAAAATACCCCCCGTAACAATGCAGAAGTACGTCACTGACCACAAATTTAAAGTACGGAGATTTTGGCAAGAAACTTTTTACAATTTTTGATACCATAAAAGCATCTTTTAAAAAAAGTGCGTAAATCGAACACCAAATATAGTTTTTTTTGTAGTAATAATAATAATAATAATAATATTTAATTGACTGTAAAATATGCTTACAAACAATATAAATAAACATAAGAAACAGTAAACGTCAACACAACAACAAACTTCACACAAATGTACCGAATTACATGTACATTACATGTAGTACAACGCGTAAAAGTTCATTGAATATTAATTAGAGGGAAGTTGCAGCGTCAACTAAAAATGCAGCGATTTTCATATTTGAATATCCATATATCAAATTTTGTTGAAATGGCCAGATTTTTTTCCGCAACCCCTCGTTCAGAGGTGCGCTATTTTGGAGTAGGACTTTTAAGAAAATATTCCTAAAACCATGAAGCACATACCCAAAATCCTACGCAATCCTACTCATTTTTGAAATAATTTGTTCAAAAAATGATCTTTTTTCACAAATTAATTATCTTTAGTGGCAGCAACATCATGGGTAATACGGGAATTCAATTAATACCAAAAAACATCGTTTGGCACCTACTTACAATACGGGGTGGGTCAAATTCCTGACTCATCCTTGCGATCTCCGTAACGGTTGCTCCTTTTTCTGACTAAAAAACGCATTTGAAATTGTTGAAAAATCTTTGAAAATAACTGAGATATCACCGAAAAACTGAAAATTTCAAATTACGTTTTCTTTTTCTCTAGCTTAAACAGTCGGAAATTGACGGTTCCTGCTAGCACCTTCTATGGGCACTTATTTTCGGAGTATCAGAATTTCCATATACGCTAGATGTAGAAGCTATACGCTACTATTTCCTTATTTCTTATTGACGCCTATTGCATTTTTACGGAATGAGAGAGAGGACAGAAAAGAAATTCATTTGAATGCATCGCCATCTTAGCCATGTTGATTCAGCACATCTAGTTACCCGTGGATGTTTTGTTGAAAAATAAATGTAAAACATTTGATTTTGAAATGTATGTAAAAGTGTAGCCCGTTTAAAGTAGGGAAAATGACATTTTCAGTTTTCGGTGATATTTCAGTTATTTCCAGGATTTTTCAATAATTTCAAATGCGTTTTTTTAGTCATAAAATGTCCCCATAAATATGCTAAGCTGAATCTCTCACCCTAATGGTGAACCACCCTGTACAGCGAAGTTTTAAAAGTATCTCCTAGTACCCTTTAAGATGGAGCGGTCGAGTGATTTCTCCGATGAACATTATTTAAAAAAATGCATCTACATCTATCCCACGAATACTCACTTCCCAAATAAGTTCAATGCAGGGCGGCTACAAAAGCGATTCTCTTCGAGAATTCCCGACTATTAATTTTCCGGGGGTTGTGTAAGTAAAAGCTTTGCCACAAAATATTCTGAAGTGAGTTTTTTATCTGGAGATAATATTATCAGATAAATATATCAGGTGGTCCAACAGTCCCTTTCCTATGTAAAAAATTGGGCCCGATCGGACTATAGGATTTTTTAAAAACTTTTTTCGTTGATATCGCATTCTGTTATTTCGCGTACCGATCGATACATACACTTGTGTGGTATCGCACCGATGAGTGTACATTTTTACAGTCTGTGCGCCGGGTTTCTGTCAAGAGCTCATGTACAGTTTCTTCTAGTTTTTAAAGTGTAAAAGTTTATCATTTCCATAAAGAAGTGAACAATATTGTAACAGAAAACGAAACATTGTTTGTTTATGTTATTAAACAACCAGCATGTCTTCCATTTCTTGATTTAGGTATCTTACAAAAATTGATTACATGTAACACTCAAAAACACACAAAATGGGTGCTAGGGCTACAAAATATTTCGACTGAGCACTCCAAAGGTCCCATCCATACTTTTTTGCTACAACACATAGAAGCATATGAGCAAGAGCGATACTTAACTTTTAGGTTAAGGTTGCGAAGCAACAAATTAAAGAGATCTAGGCTGTCAAATAAAATATTTTGAGCCCCGCAGTAATGGATGGTCTTGCAAAAAAAAATTGACATGAAAAAGATGAACATGCTGACACAAGAAAAGTGGCAGTTTTTTTACCTTTACCTGTCATGACCGAATGTGAAGGCGAAGGAGGTGGCGGTGTCGGTTGTGATTTTGTACTCGGTGCAGTTTCGACGCGGTTTTCCACGCACGTTTCAGGAGGCGACGACGATCCATCTTCCACCTCCTGTAAGTCTACGGTGATGATCTCTTGAGTTTCCAGCTTTGTTAACCTTTAGTAAAGCACTCTTCCTTCTGATTTTATTAACGATTATAATATCGTTGTTTATTTACAGAAACAATTTTAATATACTACGGCCGATTTAGAATCGGTTTGATAAGAAAGTAGAAAACGCGGTTTTTAAAAACGGATTTATGTATAAGTATTAAATGCGATGGTATATAAAAACATCGAAATAAGCAGTCGCTGGATTCTGATTTTCTTCGAAAAGTAATACACCAAAATTGAACCGATTCAATACCAATATTGGTGTTCTGCCATTTTCAGTCGGATTGTGAAGATTATTACAAAACAAAGATGGCTTAGTCAGTCAGTCTTCCAGTCTTTATGTTGTTTACTGCGTGATTATTCTCAATTAATCCACCAAAGGCGTATTGCTTTCATTTAGTATTCTTGTAAGAGAGGCGATTGTATCTTGTAACGACGTATTTTAAGACCATCGAGTTATGCGCACAAGGCCTCTGCAAAATCTCTTGTTTATCGAAAAAAGAAAAGTGCTCTACTATTAACCCTATTTATAGGTGGTGTAAAATTTCAAGAAAACCGTACGTATATATTACTATTAAATTTTTGGAAAGCGAACTACTTCCTCTTTGTACACGCAACAATGACTATATCTCTAAAATTCTAAAAGTTGAAACACTAAAATTTACATCACAAAATGTAGAAGAACACACTAGGGTTTTTTAAAGGTAAAAAATTGTAAACACTTCACGAATTATTTTGGTTTTAATCAATATTTTTGAATCGATTCGAATGCGGCGGTATTTAAATCTAACATTAACGCAAATTTAATCGAACGTCAATTAGATCGACAAAATTAAGCACTTATTTGGTTATTTACGGTAAAATTGGTTGAAAATTATAATGCAAAAGTGGTTTTCATAATCAAGAGTCTATTTTGTAAAACACCGTAGTATACTTTGATACTACGCCGTTAACAGCGCTGCGGTAAAGGACGATTTACAATGGAAACAAGTTTGAAGGGGCGCAAAACGCTTTCCAAATTTTCACGAAAATCGCGCTCCGATCACTACTTTTTCCTTAAACGTTATAAACCACAAAAAGAAATAATTCCGCGGTGAGAATTTTAGGGAGCGCCAACCGTATGAATTTTCTCATAGACATTTCTGGTGGATATTTATAATGGAACAAAATTAAATTAATTAAATCCCTAAAACGTAATAATGGCACGAGGAGAAATGCTCCCGGTTTTTCCTGTGTGAACGTATCTAAACAGACGCACGCGCTCGGTATGGGGGTGAATCCGCGAATTTCGATCCGGGTAGTTGGCATTTACCTGTATCAAGCTTACAATACAAAGGTGATTTAATAACGTTATTGTTTTACTTTCAGAAAGGGCCAGGTGATTCTATACCGAATTGATTTTCTGATGAGTTTCCAATATGGAAATTGAAATCGGCCCAGTTTTTTAGTAATTCACCTTGCGTGTATCGCACTTTTTAATTTGGTTAGGAAAATATGGTTTTAGCACAGATTAAAATACTCCAGATATATCACGCCATGTAAAAATATGCTGCGCGAAATTTGGATTTCACCGCCAAGTGTGTTAAATCCAAATTAACTTTCTAGTACAGTTTCAAACCCAAACATTAAAATTAAAAGTTCATTCTTAGTTAGAAAGATTTCTGCAACGTTCCTATAGCAGAAAAGAGAAAAAAAATCTTTTATTTATATAACATAGGTAATACCTAAAGGTATAGTGTTACACCGTCTGCGATAAAATGTTTATCATTTATTCTTTGTAGAGAATGAACTCCACTTTATAGTACGACAATCTCACAAACAAGTTGTAGCTTTGTTTATTCATTTGCAAAGGTTGTAACTAGTAGAAAATTGTTAAACATAGCGGCTGGTTATTCCTAATGTCCTCAATGAGTTAATATCTGATATCTATATAGGATGAAATAATACCTATTATTTACTATAGGTACCTAATTGTTATTTAATATGGGTTTAATGTTTTGAAAAATAAGTACGGTAAATGCTTGTTATTTCAAAAAATCCATACTGGCGTACGATCGTTTTAATATACTTTCAGACAGCTGGCTATCGCGCGATGGGCGATGAAATGCTGTGCGATGCGATAAATTCAAACCTCCGTTTATTTTATGCGATGCGATGCTACTTTGGGCGATGGTTTGAAATTCAAGCAAGTTTGATTGATCACCAGTCATCGCAAGCGAAGTATGGCTTTATTAACGAGCCCTAGCGAGTTTATAATTTTGCGGTGTCTGTCCGTCCTAGGGAATGCAATCCCGCAGCAAAATCTCCATCCCGGTATTTGCGGGATTGTTAGAAGTTAATCCCGCGGGATCCCGGTATTTGCGGGATTCCGCAAAATTTTAAATAAATTGGCAAATAAGCAATTCTGTGCGGTCTGTATTAAAACAAATCGCTAATTATCACAATATTTAACAAAAAATTACCTTCAGCCTAACTTAGAGCTCAAAAAAACCTCACCTGTAAAGCACAAAAGGTGAACTAAAGTGCCTCAAAAATCATAGTAGGTACATTTTTAACGAAAAAAGTTTAACAATTATTTAAAAAATAACTTCTCCGTTATGAGTTTCATTAACAAAGTAAACAAGAGTCGTCCCTTGGTCGACAAATTCCTCAGTCTCGCAAATCCCGCGGGATCCCGGTATTGCATTCCCTAGTTCGTCCGTTAGCACGATATCTCGATAACGAATGGACCGATGACAGTAAAATTTAGTACAGGGATTCTTTATCAAATTTGTAGATCGGAGTTCGTGAATTGGCAATGTAGCCCAAAAAATAAGGAAGCCCCTTTTGACATCTCTGTGAGTTATGAACCGAATTGCATGAAATTCAATATGCATATAGATTTAGCTATATAAAACGCAATTCCAAAAATTGAGCCTAATCGATCAACATTCACAATGCCCTTTTCGCATCTCGACCATTTATAAACTGAATTGCAAACTTTTTATTTATGAAGGTATTTAAATGAAATTTGATACATGGGCACTTGGAATAAAAGCAAATTTAACGCCAGTTTCAAAATTTGGTTTTGCGCATGCGCAGTGCCAACTTTCATATTTATGGAAGCAATTAAATGAAATGTCATACAATTACACTTTAAATAAAAGCAAAACTAACATCAGGATTAAAATTTGGTTTTGCACATGCTACAGCCATACCCAGGAGCTCGTTTTCTATATTTGTTTATTTGATTCTCAATATAATTAAATGTGTCCAAAGTCATTTGAAAATACTTATTTTACAACAACCGATATCAATTTCACAAAAAGGTGATAAAATTCACAAAATACCGTTCCTTTCATATTGATGTATTTACCAATTTACGATTTTATCCGGTTAATTTGGATTCTACCACTGCGCCTTTAATGAGCCTTTCTTTGGAAGATTTTGTGAAGTCTTCCAATCGGAAATGTTTTTCACAGATTTTTTTTTTTTAATGAATTCGGTGACAGTGGAATCAGATGTGTAGCCCCTGTAAAGACGTGCTTTTTTATCTATAGGGAAGATTTATTTGATGATTGTATATAATTGGGCCACCGTGAAGTTGGTCACCAAAAATGGGCGATTCGAAAATGTATAAGGTACCTACCTGTTCAACTTGATGAGAGCTGAGAGCCCCAAACAAATTCTGCATAAATCCCCAAAGATAAATGAATTACCTTCTTCAGAATTCAGTGTAGCAAAACTTGTTTGGATGATTCAAGGTATCTCTCCCGTTTCTGGAAAATCCGGTTCCAGAAAATCACAGCCGGTCAACTTCATCATAGTATACCGAAATGATTTCGGAAAACCTCCGGCGATTAATATACCCTTCTTCTAAATTGAATGTAGGTATCACAAACCAGCAAAGCTCAAAATTAGATTGTTTGCATCGAAATCGATGACATTTAAGAACAATGTCGGCAAGCTTTTATATGTGCAACATTTAAAAGTAGGAAATAAGTCACGCAGTAATGAGAAAGTGAAACCTGAAAACCTCAACCTCAACAAACATTAACAAATGACAAAGTTATCTTCGGTTCTGCAAACGAAATTGATACACACATTACACATAGCGAATTTTTGATGCCGTTTACTTAAACTGCGTATAGTATTTTCGATAATATAACATTCGATTCTCGTATATCTCACCACGTAGAGTAGTTGCGACACAACAATTCGTTTGAATTAAGGATTAGATACCATTCGTTCATTTTCGAACCACAAATTTTTCACGGCGAACTTCATAGCAGCATTAATTGGTAATACATAGTTCATACTATCAATGAAACAAGAAGGACTAACCAGCATTATTAACCCAAACGCGGCACAGGTTTTCATCCTTAAAAGGAAATCCATACATTTTTAGATTGGGTTCCACTCGTATTGAAACACCACATTGAAAGTATTGACAAATATTTCCTGCTTTGGCCATTTTTATAATTAACAAGTATCTAGGTATTTAAAACAATAATTGTTAATAGACTATTTAAAACACAAAAATACGTCTTTATGAAAAGAAAAGGTGTATATGAACTGTTCAAGTGTTAGTGTCTTTTTTTATATCCCTTAACGGTTAAGTAATGCGATTCCCTTTAAACCTTAATTCAAAGTTCATATTCGGCATCCCACAATAAATGGTTACACAATGCAAAAACGGAGGAGCTCCGTCTCAGCGAAAATGGCCCACCTCATGAAAATGTATTTTTGAATAAATGGTGTCATTCCGTTGTAATCCGTATCCGTAAAAAAATAACGAGAAAATTTATTTGCAAATGTCCTAACTTTCGTAATTATAATATGCACCTGAGATGGGATATCCTGACCTACAGATAAAGTGTTTTGACTTAAGGAAATATGATATTCTTTTCTTTAAATCATTTAAATTACGCATGCCTTCTCATATTTATTTAACAGTATTACAGTACAGTTTCCAACCATTCGTTTACGATGAAAAAAGTGCATTTACGAGCTAAGCATTTGAACATTTTACGGCAGTAGCGCTAGCAGACGGATGTTTTTTCAGCGCAAACATTTCGTATATCTCATGAGCCGTCTGTAGTATTTTGTCTGTGGTTTTAGGATACATTGAAGAATTGCGCGCGCATAAAAGGATCCCCAATTAATAGTTTGCTATATGGTATAAGTAAATGACGACTTACTTTAGTTTTTAAAAATTAACGATTGGCTTCTACGAACAACGAAACAACATCATTTTAGTTACAACTCTTAACATTTTTGGGCCGTTCATGAAAAATATACATTTTCGTTTGCGAAATTTGAAAGTATTATAGTGAATTTAACGTATTCACAAAGAAGCGAATCTGACATGTACACCATGTATGAAGCTTACCTTGGTTCAAGGATCATTAATTTTGTCAGTTGCTGAATTTCATATCTAATACACATTACACAGTAAGAGACGGATAGTAAAAATCGTAAGAATTTACGTCGAATTACCACCAATGGTGCAACGTGTTTATTAATTATTAACGGTGTACGCAATCAGAATAAACTACAATATAAGGGGTTGTCTACAAGATCTTATGTTAATGCATATCAAAAGGTCAGTTACAAAGTACCATCCAACATGAATCTCTGCCTCTAATTAACTTGTTAAAGCGAAATAAAATGTGACCTAAATATTCTTGAGAGATTGTTATTTACAAATTTAATAATTCTATTAGCATGGCAATATATAAATAGCAGAAGGTGTGGTCTGTCTATTTGTGTTGGACGTCTTCTGCATAACAATAACATGTGACCCCTGTGTAGACAGTAACCCATAATACGTGGAGAGCATTTGAATTAAATTAGGTAAAAGAACTGCGAGGAGGTTATTTTTGATTTTTTCAATTGAATTAATTGTTGAAGGCTTCCGAAAATGTGCAAACCAAGTTCAACGGTACATTTAGGGAAGAGGAAGACATATCGAATTGCGGTGTGAGTAACGTTTCAATGGCCTCCTCCACGAACATGTGAATCACCTACATTTTAGCACTCTAAAAATATGCCATTTAGTATCATTTTTTTTCGTTTGGCAAATATTTCTAGACGTCTCACGAACCATATTTTTAATCCCGACAAAAAAGAGGGCGATAAGTACTAAAACTTTCTATTTAATGTTTTCCGAGATGTTTACTTTCAGATCTGTCAGAAGAAAAACGGAAATTAACTCCCTATACTAGACAGTCCCTTTTTCGTTGGGTACAGGGTGCCTAAGTATATCCCGAAAGAACTTTCATCACTCCCGAAGGTATAATTTGAAATATTGAGAATCTATTCATTCCCATTGTTCTGTTTCACTCTTCTCTCCTTTCCACGAAAGTGCTGAGAGCTCAAACGATTTGCAACAGAACATAGCATGGGGGGATCTGGTGGGGGTTTGGCATACCTCCCAGGAAACAAATTTCTGGGGGGTATTCCAGAGCATCTTTAATCTCCCCATACACTATCAAACTACTTTGGCTTCCTTGAAAGTGTTTGCAAGAGTACTGAGGGCTCAAAGATTTTACGAGATGTTACATCGGGGGGTCTGTGAGGGGGGGGGGGGGGGTATGGAATACGCTCACGAAAAGAAGACTTTAATTACTCTGCTTCAATAATGATCAAGAGTGTTCAGAGATTTTTTGTTTTTTTTTCTGGAATACCCCTTCCCCTCCAGGTCCCCCGCTACGAACTTCTACCTCAAAACGTATAAAACCCCCATCCCTCATGAAGGTAATTTAAAATATTGAGAATCTACCCCCTTCTTCTTTTATTCTTTTAGCATATAGCCCAATTATCACTTCCGAAAGTAATGTAACGTAATGAGGAGTTTCATTCCCTCTCTCTGCACTGTTCGAAACTACTTTCCCCTCCTTAAATGAATATTTCAAAAGTACTAGGGCCCAAAGATTTTATGAGATGTCTGAGGGGGCCTGGGAGTGTGATATACCCCTTAAAAAAAGAATGATCGCGAGAGTGTTGCCAGAATTTTCTTTTTTTCTAGGGGGTATTCCATACAGTACAAAAGTACTGAGGGCGAAAAGACTTTGTGAGATGGTGCACCTCCGTCCAGGGAGGGGGGGGGGGTTATACAATACCCTTCTGGAAAAGAAGAATTCGATTATTCTTCTACAACATGATGACAATGATCACGAGAGTGTTGAGTGAGTTCTTTTTTGTCTGGGAGGGAGGGGGGATTCCGTAGTACCACCCAGAACCAACTTCTACCCTAAAACGTATAAAACCCTCATAATTTAAAATATTGAGAATCTATTCCTTGTACTTTGATTCTTCTGTCCTTACTTCGAAAGTGATCACGAGAGTGTACTAAGAGTATTTTTCTGTCCATCTCCCAAATTTTCCAATGCTACGTTCGCCCCCAAACTATTTAGGTTACTTAATACTTTACTTCAATGAAATTTTAACTTTATCTTACCTGCGAGGTAAAAATTTGGGTTTTATCGCAAACCGATCTCAAAAACCTATACGTTTAGCCATATTAATACGTGGCGAAGGGCACACGTGAAAAATACTCTTTGGCCAATCGTATGAGTACGGCAGGTTTATCACTTGTTTAAATCTAAGCTTAAGTGCGATTTTTATTTAGATTCAATTGACCGTAGTTTTAAAAGAGTTTAGGGTTTACTCTAACAAAATTAATTGCAGTATAGAAATTCTCTGAACTTGAACGTTTTGCATAACGAAAGCCCCACGAATACCCTTTACAGCAGTTTAATTAACCATTATTAAGATATAAATGTACATATCTGCCACCTCTTTATTACAAAGTTCTATGGCGATATATTTCTTTGTAAGGATAGTCATTAGAGAAGCAGGTGAAGAATACTGAATAGACAGCTTCACCTGGCCTTTTCTTTTCCGAGTTCATGAGTATTTTCCGCGTTGAAAAGTTGAAAATGCGACGCTTTTCTGATACACGGCCAGAACAGCGGTTTCCGTGCGAAGCAAATTTTGAATGGGTTGTGCCGTTTTCATATAAATAATGATAGGAGCCCGGACCGTCACAAGATAAAAAATTGAAAAATCTCATTGTACCTATACGATGAATTATTTAGTACCTACACTGCACCTTATAACTTCCTAAAATATCAAATTTCGAGAAGGTTGTGTAAGCCTACTTTTTTATTTCTTTTCATCTCACCCTGCATCTCTCCCACGCTCCTTCCTTCGCATGCATTATTCAGGTAAAAAACTTAGCAGATGCCTTAGGATCGTATGACGCACCTCTACGTGTACAGTTAGATTTTGATTTTATCTTTGAAATGATTTTTTAAATGTAACTACTTGTGGGAGAACAGGAAATAAGGTTATTTTCACTAAATGGATAATCGGAGATGAGAAAGAGAGTGAAATGAAAACTGCAATTTGCCCTTGTTTTCTTCATGTGATCTCCTTTTCAAACAAATCTCGAACACAACTTTTGCTTTCGAGTGTTAACCTAAATATGTCTCATTTCACAAAGGTCAGTTTGGGGCAAATGACCAGACGAATCGATTTTGCGTTTCGTGTAGACAATCTTAATTATTGCCATTTTTTTCGAGTTATGCACGTATAGCAAACTCATTCAGAAACTGTCGAAAAGGAAACTTCGTCACGGCGAAGAAACGATATCGAGCCCCAAGTACGATCAATCCTTTTGTGGTGGTGAATAACAAAATTTACATCCTCGTTTGTAGCAACAAACTTCGACGAAAGGTCACCGACCGGCCATACAGCCGAAATAACAGTTCAACACGCAATGGATTGGGCCACTCACACCTTTAACCGCATCCCTAATGAGGAAAACGTATTTCTTTTACCTTTCTCCTTATTCTTTAACCCTCTTGACATCGCTTACATTTTTCTTGCAGACAACGAAACAGCGTAAGGTATCTAACTATACCTCCAGAAAAACTGACTATTATTATAACGTAAGCGAAACGATAGAAATAAATTCGAAATAGTCAGGGAATTTCATCCGATGTGCCGATATTCGTTTCCAAGATCTCGCCTCGAGAATATTTCTCCCCAAAAAAACTACCCTAAAGTGCGACAGCTTTATTACTTGTTCATTAAACTCTTTATCGTTCCATGAGGTGTTAAATCCAAGTTTATAATGGAAATAAATCCGAATTCGTTCCAGAAAATTTTCTCTCACTTTCAAATTCTCCAAGACCAGACTCGAAAACGAGCTTTTTTGTGAAGGACAAACAAATTTCCTCGACCAGAAAAATAATATTGTTCATCCGCCAAGCAAGTGGTTGGCTCTTTCAGCCGATTGAACTAATTTGGACCGGCAGATCTTCATACACGGGTATAAGAAAATGCTTACTAATGGTATTTGATTACGTATTGTAATCAACAAAGTGCCACAACTGTAAAGTTTGCTATCTTATATTATATGAAATAGCCGCCTGTTGAATATCTTATCCAGCACTGTACCTTTTAGAAACTAAAATCGTTGTGATAAGTTTGTCCTCGTTGATTGTTACAATATTTGCCACGTGCGGTCGTGTGCAAATGACGTGTCGCATTATACCTACATTTTGTCGGTCGTATCCAAGATGTAGAGAAACTTCCTAACAAAGTAGGTGTCAAAACATTTTCCGTAATAAACCAATGGTCCAAAATATTTTGTTTGGGAGTTCCCAAATGTGCGTTTCTTGTTCAATTTTTTCCATAACACAACAGATTTTTGGATACGTCATTATCGATTATGTAACAGGGAGAAATAAGCTCCTAAAGACCTATCACTGCAATCTCCGTAACGGTGCGAGATAATGTGTTAAATGGAGCAAAGTTGCTCCTTTTTGTGACTAAAAACGCATTTGAAATTTTTGAAAAATCTTTGGAAGTAACTGAGATATCATCGAAAACTTTCCCTAATAACGGTTCCCGTTAGCACCTTCTATATGAGCATTTTTTTTGGGGAATCTTAATCTGCTATCAAAATTTCCATAACACGCCAGATATAGAAGCTACGGGCTACTCCTTTCTTATTTCTTACGGATGCCACATTGGACTTTTACGGAAGAAGAATTCATTTGAATGCATCGTCATCATAGCCATGTTGATTCAGCAAAATCGATGGTTACCCGTAGTTATTTTGTATAAATATAAATAATAAAGAGATTCTCTATGCAATGTCTGTAGCTTCTACATCTAGCGTGCTATGGAAACTCTGGTAACAGATTCAGACTCACCGAAAAAAAGTGCCCACAGGAGGTGCTAACAGGAACCGTCCATTTCCCACCGTTTAAGCTAGGGAAAGTGAAAACGAAATTTGACATTTTCAGTTTTTCGGTGATATCTCAGTTCAAAAACTTTTCCAACATTTTAAAAGCGTTAAAAGGGGCAACGTTACCCCCCATTTGACGAACTAATTAGCCACAGCAAGGATAGAAAATTGAAAATACTTTGTTGGCTGGATGAAAGATACATTATTTAAAACCTTTTCTAGAATTATCTAAAAAGATCATTCGGAATAGGCTCCCTCCAAATTTGCGTAGGAGTAAGTCACATAGTAACGGGCTATCGAATCGCCTTTGGAAGTTCAAGTTAAGTACGATTTCCCATGTAAACAAAAATTCCAAAGGTAACTAGACAGTAACTCATTTTTTATCGCATATATAGTATTAGCGTACCACGTGGTGCAAATACAATTTTGAATTTACACCTTTTTACTAAGTTAACAGGCTCACTTTTTGAAAGCGTTTTTAGATTTATCTGATGAGAAAAATTGTATCCTTTTAAAAAGGTTCTCACGAAAATTTCTGTAGTAGTGCGCCAACGTACAATAGAAGTTAAATACAATTTTGAATTAGAACATTTTTACCGAGTGAGAGGGGCATTTTTCGAAACGATTTTAGATCTATTAGTAGAGGAGCCCAATAGAGGATTTGGAATTTACTCGAGCGCGCCAGGTTAAAGTAAGGTGGGTCGACTACGTGTTGAAAAGTGTGCATTTCATTCATCTGCCGATTTGAGCGTGACGTGACGTGAGAGAGTGGTAAGGTCACCAACATGCAAAAAAAAACGTTACCTTGACAATCTCGATGGAATTTTTTTTCGAAGGAAATTATTCAACAAGTAATAAAATCTGCCGATTTCCACACATCAAAATGAAAGAAATCGTCAAGAGGCGGTCCTGTCATAAATGATATACGAGTATACAACGTTCTAAATATCAGAGGCGTTAGAAAAATCGCGTTTTCTACCGTTCCGTATACATGCAAACCGGCCAATTAACATACCTCCACTATCAGAGACACCTGGGGAATATACAGGGTGATTCCTATAGTACCTGCCACCGTTTGGGAGCGTGTAGGTGGTGCGTAGGGGAGTATTTTGATATAGGACACTTGGGGTCGGAAATCTAAAATAAGGGTGCCAGAGCCAAATTTACCTTCTGGAATTTCGCGCCTGTAGGTAGGCAACCCAACCGGCCGGCGGTGCACACAGAGCGATCTCAGGAGGCGATGTGTGGCTGACACTTGATCAGAATTTTGTTTAAACCCACGAAATCCCGTCTGCAACGACGCGTATCAAGTGAATAAACACTATGGCAATAGTATAATAATAGTTGGCTAGATGTAGGAAGTGCATTGAGAACAACGGTGGCCACGTTGAACACTTGTAAACGTTATTGCTTTTGACTGTCGTTTTCCCTCCTTCCCTCCCATGTCGCTTCCTCGCGCTAACTCGCTCTGCATCGCTCCGCGCGAAACGTCGGTCGGTTGGGTTGCCTACATACAGGCGTGAAATTCCAGAAGATAAATTTGGTTCTGGCGCCCTTATTTTAGATTTCCGACCCCAAGTGTCCTATATCAAAATACTCCCCTAGGCACCCCCTATACGCTCCCAAACGGTGGCAGGTACTATAGGAATCACCCTGTATATACACTATCAATACTCGAGTATTTTCATGTGACTATTTTTGTACATTATTAAAAACGTGTAGACGCACCCCCCACCGGCAGAAAGATGTACTTACATACTTTTTTTCTTTCTACCATCTAATCTACAAAGTTTAATAAGTCTCTAAGACGCTCGAGTAAATCCCCATTTAGGATCGTTGGCTTCCCTACTATGGCCTTTTATAAAGGTTGAGGTTCTCTTCAAAATTTCCGTAGAAGTGACGGTTTTCGAGAAAAACTTAGTAAAGCGCCAGAAAATACAATTTTGGATTGTCAATTTTTACCAAGTGAAAGGCATATTTTTTGGACGCATTTAGTAGATCTATTTTATGTAACATTTTATAGCCTTTTACAAAGGTTCTCTTCAAAACTGCCGTAGGAGTGACGGTTTTCGGGGAAAACTTCGCAAAGCGCCAGCGTAAAATAGAAGGGAAAATACAATTTTGAATTTAAGAATTTTAACCGAGTGAGAGGCATATGTTTTGGATGCATTTTTAGATCTATTTAATGGGAAATTTTGTGACCTTTTATAAAAGTTCTTTTCAAAATTTTGGTAGGATTGACGATTTTCGATGAAAAGTTAGCAAAGCGCCAGCGTGCAATTGAAGGGAATTGAATTTGAATATTCTTACCGTGTGCAAGGCACATTTTTTTAAAAGTGTTTTTAGAGCTATCTAATGGGAAATTTCTCTGTAAAATTTCCATAAGAGTGACGGTTTTCGAGGAAAAGCAAAGTGTCAGCGTACAATAGAAGGGGAAATATAATTTTGAATTTAAGAATTTTACCGAGTGAGAAGCACATGTTTTGGATGCATTTTTTATATCTCTCTAATGGGAAATGTATAATACAGTTTTGAATTTGAAAATGTTTACTGCGCGTGAGGCACATTTTTTTGGAAGGGGTTTTAGAACTATCCAATGGGAAATTTTGTAGCCTTGTATAAAGGTTCTCTCCAAAATCTCCGTAGGAGTGACGGTTTTTGTGGAAAAAGTAGCAAAACGCTATCGTAAAATACTCTGTAAAATAGAAGAGAAAATGCAATTTTGAATTTCAACATCCTTACCGAGTATAGAGGCACATTTTCTGGAAGTGTTTTTAGATCTGTCTAATGGGAAAGCCTATACCCTTTGATGAAAGTTCTTGGGTGGTTGACAAATTCACAATATGTTGTTAGTGCTGAGAAAAAGTTAAAAAAATGTTTAATTTAACATATCTGGCTTATATGAACCAATTTCTAATGTCTGGTAATCAACAGAAGCAGAGTTTTACATTTTTCAATCTATTATTATGAGCAGTTTTATGCAAGACGCCTGGTCTAAAGCTCACTTGGAAAAAAAAAGGCAAAATTTAAATTCGCCATTTTTGAAGATAAATTTCTGTTTTTTTACGAAATAACTCGACATTTATTGGGATAAAGACGCGGTGGTATGTTATTAATATAATATTTAGGTATGCCTAGATTTATGTTAATACTAAAGAGTAAAGATCATCAAAACTAAATGTAGTGTGTGGAAAGATTGGTTCATATTGCGCAACGAAATAAGTTTAATAGAAACGTCGAAAAATTCCTGTGGAGAGTGCAAGATCCCCAGAACCTTTCTTTTGCATTGGTTCGACTTTGGAAAGACTTTTTATCTGATAAAGACGGAACCAGTTCATTTCGTATTAAGGCTGGCCAGGGGAGATTGACGAGGGATTTATTGTTCCCTTGAATGTAAATGACTTAATCAAATGCAATTTGTATACGGATAACAAAAAAACCAACCTTATCTGTTGTTAAGAGGGTGGGGTGAACGATTGCCGAAATGGGTAAGTGACCGAAGTCTGTGTTATATCAGATTGGATTTGGATCTCGGAATTACCATCCAGGGATCACTAATTTGCCTAAGTGAAAACCCAGTGTTAGCGCGGTTACGTTTACGAGTAAATTACAACTTCATTTTGGAAATAGTGAGTTCGGGGGGTATCTAGTATAACTTTCAGTACCTATATCCAAAATTTTGGGGCAAAAATTAGCCTCGCTATGAATTAATAGTGTGTTATTAGATTGCGAAATTATGTACACAGTTTATTGGCAATTTGTTTAAACCGTTACAGCCAAAAAATGTAGAGATAATCTAATCGTTGTAGTATACACGTATGTCCTATCGGTCAAACCCCCACAAAATCATTTGTATATCTACTTATGGTTCCGTAATACGTAATTATTTTTCAATTTGTAATTCATATTTTATGAGCGGACCTCACATTATTACGGTATCTAAAGTTATTACGCTTACATTTTAATCGAACGGCAGGTCGTTGTACGTTCAGTAGTTAATGAATCAATTTCATCGCACGGGCGAGAGAAACGCCACTTTGAAACGAATTGCATTTTTACATTGACCTATTCTAAGGGTAGGTGTACGCGATTTTACCTTTAAAAGTAATTTGCCATCCGGAAGTTGTAAACGTGTTCCGGCTCAGATAACAGGTCAGTCCCTTTTCAACAAAAAGAACTTTGCCGTGTTTAACGCATTTTACATATCAGGAAACGATAAAAATGTTAACAAAGGAAGGCGAGTGCGATCACATCCAAACGCATTTCTCTGGTACCTATTCGATCCCTCAATAATAATTAAGTATAATCGAAACGGCAATTTTAAGAAGCACAAAAAGGTAGGACCGTTTAAAATTATGCTTCGACAACGGTACCTCTACCTTAAAAAACTTCCAAAATACATATAACCCGTTATTTACACGAAGACGGCCGAATAAAAACGATTAATTAAAAAAAAACCAAAGTTATTTCGTAACCTACGATTATGGCATTATACCGTTATACACCCATGACAGATCCGCCACGTGAGGGGGTGTACTTACCTCTTATCGTACTTGGCATTGTACCATGTCCTCGTAAAAATCCTAACAAAACTATCTACTTCCTAACGTCCACACAAAATTCTCAAAAATCGGCGGCACTGTTCACTTTTTCTTTTTAAATATTCCAAAAGTGCGATACATCGTTGATCACAATTTAATTTTTCACCATTTCGCGGATTGAGCGGCTTTTATTTTTATGGATATTTATTTAAGCTAAGTGCATTGACTCCGCATGCAATAGTAGATGACATCTGCAGTTTTCGTATAACTTTTTTTTTAATACAACATTTATCGTTAACAGTTGCACAATTTCTAATAGGTGACGACGGTATTTCTGTCAATAACCTCGGCTAAAATTTGATAACAAACCTAATTATTTGTCACTCGCCGCTCGGCGAGAGTGAAAGAATAGCGGCAATGAACTTGAACTTGAATGGGAAATTGACTTTATGCAGATTTTCTACGCAAGGGGTGAATCTCGCATTTAGCTTAAATATCAATTTACGTACGTAGAGTGATAGTCCGGCACGTTTCGGATGGTGGCGGAGTTCGACTAACACGCGGCACAAATTTGTAACTTTTTTTTTAAACACCGGGGGTTGCGACAATATTCACAGTGGTCCAAAACGCACCTGTTGTTGCGCCGTACACCAGAGACTGAACGGGCCAGGTGAGAAGGTAACACTGAGGTCACTGACACACCGCCGGCTAACGGAACGTGGATTAGCGGTACAAGAGCAGTTAACTTACAGGACCGTGTGTATGTTGTTTCAACGTCACTACGTCTCATCGGAGTCTCCGCATCGGAAGAATCTCAAATTCTTCAAGTCACGGTCATCTTTTAACTCGGCCGTTCTTCCTCCGCCGTTTGGTAGCGGATGCACATCGACTGATACGCGCGGCGGCTTGTTTTTCTCTTTCAATGCCAAACAGCAAAGGACGTGCTCAACGGTACATCGCTAATTATCTTCCTAGGTCCCGGTTTTGGATACAAAACTTGTTTAGAAATTCGAAACTTGCACTGCTTGCCGTCCTAATAAAAATGAGGATACGATGGTCACGAAGATTCTGTAAAGGGTTTCGAATTCGGTACCGAAATTAAAATACCAATTCATCGTAAATAAGAGACGTAGGGGTTGTTTTAAATAAATCAACCTAAATAAAAATAATAGTGTCCATAAAGAAAGAAAAGGTCATTGAGATGGGAAGACTGGGGTCACGTAGGTCGCTAATCGCATCCAAATTTATAAAGCACGCTGGAAAAACATTCGAGGTCTGGTAGACAATTTTGAGGCACGCTGCGAGCATCATTGCAAAAAATATCCCTGAGACATTTCGAAATTTGTATATCTTTAAATTTAATATTTAAAAATCAAGTAACTTTGACAATTCCATTTGTTTCTGTTCCATTGAAAATGTTTATTGGAACATCGGGGGATGTTCCGCCCCATTCATTGTAGTTGGTAAATTCGCTTGTGAGTATGTCGACCTGTATCGCGCAGTAGAAACTCGACTGTGGTACTAAGGGGTCCCTCTGGTTCGAATTTGGATTCGGTATGGATATTTGTGAATGTATAGTGGATTGGGTTGGTATAGAACAGCCTTGCCCAAAACCCCGCACAATTAAAAATAAAAAACAAAAATAAAAAATAAATAAAGAAAAATATTCTCACCTAAGTCATTTCACTCTCAATAAAAAGGGTGAACTTTCTGGGGTGAATAATCGGACTGTTTTTTCGTTGGTCAAAAATATACCCCAAAACCGAAAACGTCGCATCCCTAATTACTTGATTCATAAACGAAAAAATGTATAAACGTCGTTAAGTGTAATCCGCTAAGCTAAGGCACGTTTTCCTAATCCAGACAAACAAACGAAACATCTACAATTTTTCCCACCGAAATTGCTGCATAAATAATGCTTGTGAAAGATTTTCTTGGTTCAGATATCAAAGCTATAAACATAAACCATCGAACGTAAAATGAACGAAGTAAATAGGAGGATTTAGGAGCCACCCCCAAAAAGGCCCCTAAATGGGATTGCGAAAAAAAATTCTGATTTCGACGAAATTTGGTACCTGGAGGTTTTTGCATATGAATATTACGAATCTGAAAATAGTCTTTGAAAATGCAAAAAAAAATCCACTGAAATTCCTGCCCGGACAACGGAAATGGAGAGAATTCCACGAAATTTGTTGTGTACATACTTGATGAGGCAAGGAACAAAACTGTTAAACAGTTTTTTAAAAATCACTTTTCAAATAAAAGTTATATTACTATTACTAGTGAGTTATCTAATTTCACATGTAGTTAATTGAACATGTCGCAAATAGCAAAGAAATAACGATTTAAGTAAAACACTCACAAAGGGCGATTGGGATGTCTGGAAGAAATATATCGATTGGTGATGTCAAAACGAGGAATATCTCGAAAACGCTTTGTCGGAGGAAAGTACCCACCAAGGCAAAATGAATTGTCTGGACGAGACATTTCTATTGCCGAAGTCTCCCCATTAATCATTAATCAACAAGAAAGAATCAATAAATATGGCCTTATTACCTTATTAACGCGACCATTTGGTAAACTATTTCGGTTTTAAAAATGCGCTTTATCTGCACATGGTTTGTGCACAATTTATACTTGTTTACATACGTATATAGGTATTTACAAAAAGGCGAGGAAAATGATGCACTACTGGCGAGGAAACATTGAAGTACAAGACTCCCTATGGGCCGGGTTTTTGGATTACATTCTTCTCGAAATCGTCTATTTTAATTTAAGTTTCACATAGAACTTTTGATTAATATCAACGTGTCAGTGTCTCAAGTGATGACAGGAGTCGTTAGACATTACTAATGTGACATGCACTGCGGCAGGAAAAGGAGTCTGATAAAGTGACAGGCGGCAGGTGTAGTAGGTGTTTACAAAATTCTACAATAATTCATTGTTGGTTCCTGTGACATACCTAATAAAAAATCATATTGTGCCATACATCATTGTATTGGTAAAAAAAAATGCCGTATGTACTTTTTTCCGGTTCATATAGAAATATGAAGTTAATGATGGTTTCTTAAAAATGAAACGTCGCAGTGAAAATCTGTGGGCTTTAAATGTGTCTATATTTGTTTTTTGGTACATTTTCAAACACGGCCACAAAAAAATAAAAACGAATATGGTTAATACAAATTTCTAATTTAACCGACTGCGCACCTCTTATGATTTCCAATAATAATAATAATGCCGTTCATTCTTATTTTGAGAACACACTGTATACTACATTTTTCACGCTATGTGCAAATTTCGAAACAGGTTGCATGAAAATAGTTCAAAATTCCAGAATACATTTTATCTAACCTCAAAATGAAATTCTTGTGTCCGCATTTACTGCCAACCAGCCAGCCAGACCACCAAAGTGAGATTAAAAGCTACCTTTTACAAATAAATGTGCAAAAATGCGCTAAAAAGTTTGGCTCTAAACACCCCATAAACGTCCTATCTTTTCTAGATTCAGAGGATGATTAATTGGGGTTTAACTACACCTGCATAAGCGAGACGAATTGGAGTGTAGCGGAGGGTAATTTCTTTTGTGAGTTGCCCCTACGAGTTTCGTAATTTTATGCATATTTGAATTTCACTTAATTTATACACAGGGTCATTTATCTTGAGACAATCGATTATTGCGGAAACTAGCGGCGATATCAGAAATGATTTATATAAAATCTTCTTCATATTGGTAATGGAGGAGCCCATTTAGTGATGCTATGCACATTTTCACATAACTGTCCCTTGAGGATCAAGTGTAGGGTAACTTAATTTTTTCAAATAGAAACCTATACTTTTTATTGAATATCCTTATCGGAAAATCAAACGTTTTTCCCTCCACTTACCATTTTTTAAGACACTCTTCCAAAAGCGCGATTTTTGGTTTGAGCTAGGATACTACTAATTGGCACATTTTTTTTAAAGATAATTGTTCTTTTAGAAAGTGACCACATCAGAGAAGAAACATCTACCCACATTAAATCAAAGGAAACCTACCTTTCGACGGATCCGCCGATCTGCAATCCCCATCTGCTCTACAACCTGGGGAAAAATACTGGAGGTGCAAAAATGAAAATACAACGGCACTTGTGGGCCAAATTTATGAGATAGATTAATTATTTTTTGTTATAATACCTTATGGTCTTCTGGTTTTCATTTTGTAATTGATATAATCATACCAGCCTTTACTATTATGAAATAGATTGTGCATATTTTTTATCACTGTAACGTTTATACAGAGTGGCCCAACGAGATGTATACAGAGGGCTTTTAGAGTAAATTTAGAAATTTCGAAAAATCCCCGTACACGTCAATTTTGTATTTGAGGGGGACAACTTTTGGAATACAAATCATGAACCCAAGTCTTCACCCCTCTACGTAGGGAGCTTAACCCCTAAAATTTTAAATGGAATCCTATGGCAAATGGCACGTTATTTGAAAGGCAATTTAATCGTGATTATTAGTCTGCTTTGTTTTTTAAATTCTATTGATTCGTTTCGGAGATATTTGCATTTGAAATGTTTTTTTCTAAAAAAACCAAAACAAATGCGATGTAAGTCACCTTGTATTAAAAAAGGTTTAAATTGTGCAAAAAATAACAAATAACTTTAAACACACAACATTTATTTCAATAAATGCTCGAATTGCCTTCCGCCTGCTTCCATGCAATAATAAAGATTTGCTTCAAAACGCTGCCGTACATGTTGCAAGATTTCAGGGGTAATCGCTCGAAATTGTTGAGTTATACCATAGTGTATTCTATTCTTACACTATGGTTATACGTGCTCGCAACCCTTGTAATGTTCCGGGCGGAGTAGCATAAACTTTATTCTTTAAATATCCCCACAAGAAGTAATCTAAAGGACTTAAATCAGGGGAAAAAAACCAATTCAAATGCAAATATCTCCGAAACGAATCAATAGAATTAAAAAAGCGAAGCAGATTAGTAATCACGATTAAATTGGCTTTCAAATAATGTGCCATTTGCCATACGATTCCATTTAAAATTTTAGGGGTTAAGCTCCCTACGTAGAGGGATGAAGACTTCGGTTCGTGATTTGTATTCCAAAAGTTGTCCCCCTCGAATATAAAATTTACGTGTTCGAGGATTTTTCGAAATTTCTAAATTTAATACCCTAAAAGCCCTCTGTATACTTCTCGTTGGGCCACTCTGTCTATCTTTTATTTAACAACGAATAAATTTGTGAAAGGTGTAAAATTATAGATTGCAAGGCGCGTACCTTAGTGTATTATATTATTATTCTGCAGGTAAATCAACGGCATATTGAACACACATTGTGAAAAAGACTGATCATTAATTTTTAATTTGTTTGTAATTTCCGAGGTAATTTCGATCATAATTGAAGCTAAACGTTAGCTTGCGCTGTATCGACAACACGAAAAGTTGAAGAGCATCTTAACCAAAAAAGGACAAAAAAAGTATAAAGAAAATTCCGTTTTGGCTGCTATGGTGAATGAGCAGCTAAATTTTGAAAACATCTTATTTCAAAATGCTTTCATTATATACAATGATTCAACTTAATCTCTATCTCTTACCGTAAACGAGATCTTCATGCTTATAACAATCGCTTGGACACACTGCGTCATCCGCATAAACAATTTAGTTAGCGCTGTCTTGTCCTAGTTCTCGATGTTGGTGTTGTCGATTGAATATTCTGAAACAATCGCAATGTTACTTAGTCTGCTGCTTATTCATAGTCGGAATGCAAGTAGCAACTTCACGAGGAGACTCTATATTTATCAATCGGCTGATACAGAGAAATTGTAGAAATTCCAGGCGACATCAAGATTTTCGTCATACAGTTTTTAGAGGAATTTGTCAAAAGAAAAGAAATCCCCTTGTGTGATGGTTTGTCCATCTGTGCCTGGTCTGTGGCAATATGAGCCGGATTAAATGTCGTGTAAATTTCCCTACTGAAAATCGTGTGCGATTCTTCGTATCTTTTTATCTACTCTATGTAGATGTGGAAAGGGCAATTTAATGTTAATACATAGGTATATAGAGGGATCCATATGTAAAGTTATATGCTTAATATGACAATTTATAGAATGGGAACATTAACCCCCATTTGAATAATAAACACCCCCTCCAAAATATTCAATTAAAAATGAGGTCATGTAACACCTTATTTCTAATCAGCTGTTTAGTCATATATACAGTTTACACACAATATGCCTAAATTTGCTACTTTTCGTTTTAATAATACTAATACTTCTCGATGGAAAACGGCTCATTTTTCTTTAAATCACTGCAATGCGTACGTAAGAGTGACGAAATAAAAATAAAATGGCCTAAGGCGTATAGTTGTTAATTAACCGGTTAAGCGGAAAACAATGTATGTTTAATGGCTTTTTTATATTTGATTAGGATTACTGTAAACGTTAAACAGAAAAGTACGGTGACCTACGTGCCCCGAGTTGACCTATACGATTTACACAATCCTTCCATGAAAAGTCACATTTCCGCAGCTTTCCTCGACCTTACTGAGGATGTCCGCAAAATAATGCGCTTGTACAACCGACGTTATTTTGCGCGCTCTTTTACAATTGGGATTATCGCGGTAAATGAATTTTATTAAAAAAATGATTGTCCGTTAATAAGTCTCGGAAGGTTTATGCAACTACTTCCTGGTGTCGCATCTAATTATATTACGACTAGAGACACAAATTAAGTCTGGTATTAGCCAAGTTTCCGGCAAATATTGTAGGTACTTACCCATTACACAAATCGGAAACGACCAATTAAGAAAAAAACTTGGAAGATTACGCAACATTTACTTAACGTTTAAAATATTTGTTGAAACTAATTTTATTTGGAAAACGACAAATGTTCTAAAGAGGGTAAGAAAGTCACCAAATACGAAAGTCATTCAAAAAGATTTCGTAATACACCTACGAAAATTTATTCCTGCAAGTGAATTTTTAACTATGAATGCAAAATATTCTCAATTTCACACTGTTCGACATCAATTGCTACCAGGGAACTTTAATAAGTTTCCGGAAACCGATTAAAAGCGAACACCTTAAATTCAAGATTAAAATTGAAATAGAAGGACCAAAACGTATAATATTACCAAAAATACGTATACAGGATGACTCGGCCTGCAGGCGGCTGATAATCCCCAAATAATCGACATTTGAGGAAAATGTATTAAGCAAAAGTTTTGTGGTACATCAGTACGCCTTAAAATATAACATGGTGCAAATGTGTTTAAGTATACATAATCCTTCACATCGTCTATCGTTTTTATTATTATATACAGGGTGACACTTTTAAAACTTTCAACGGGCGATATCGTTTTTTCTATTAGAGGTATCACAAAATGGCCAAAACCGGTAGAATCGAGGGGGAAGCAAAATGGTCGTATAAGGAAGGAACCAACCTCAACCTCGTACCCCCCGCCGCCCCCATGCCTAAATTTTGAATTGTGACGTATCACTTGTGATACATCATTGGAAAGCTCTTAAAAAATTCTCTTCAGAAATACCAACACTGGTACATTTAAACTGCCCATTCACAATTTATTACACTAAAATTTGAACTCCGCAAATAAACAACTTTTATTTAATAAAATGTTCACCGTTTTGTTCTAAACAATACCACAAACGGTTTTCAAATTCATTTCTAACATTTTTAAACACTTCCCTGGAAAGTGAACGGCACTCCCTGACTATCCGGTAGCGAAGATCATTTATGGAAGCTGGTTCAGTTTTCTACACAACCGATTTTAAATGACCCCAAAGAAAGAAATCCAATGGTGTCAGATCTGGAGATCGTGCTGGCCATTCTATAGGACCTCTTCGTCCTATCCACTGTCCCGGAAATTTCTCATCTAAAAATTCACGAACAGCCATAGAGTAATGAGGAGGAGCCCCATCTTGTTGAAAATGTATGAAATCTTCAATCAAATTCATGTTTCCGTCAATTGGATTTATTTGATTCTCTATTTCATGAGTGATGAGAGGCTCGACGGTATTTTGTAGCATGTTTAGGTAAGTATCTCCAGTTAAATTTCCTTCGATAAACAGAGGACCAATAATGCTATCACCTAAGATACCTGCCCAGACGTTAATTTTTTGGGGCCGTTGAGTATGCCCCTCGCGAAAAAGATGAGGATTTTTATCGTCCCAATACCGGCAGTTATGTTTGTTCACATTTCCATTTAAAAAGAATGTACATTCATCACTAAAACAAATGTTTTTCACCAGTTCCGGATTATTTTGAATATTCTCGGTCATTATTTCACAAAATTGGATTCTTCGATCGGAGTCGTCTTCGGTTAGTTCCTGTACAATCTGCATCTTATAAGGGTAGAATTTGTGCACCTTAAGAGTTCGTCGTACAGTTTCTCGCGAAAGTCCGGTCATAGTCGCTGCTTTTCGAATAGATGATGTTGGGTTTGCACCAAAATGACCTAAAACTTCAATCTGAGTAGCTTCATCCATTATTCTTGGTCCGTCTCTTTTCTTATTTTCCACTGACCCAGTTTCTTCAAATTTAGTCACTAACATTGCAACATAAGTGTGACTGACACGTCGTTCTGGGTGTCGGGCTAACTCTTTCGGCTAACGTGTACACCATTATGAAATCTTTAGTTAAATTCAAAATTTGTAATTTTCTTGCCAAGAAATACTAAAAACGAGACTAAAATAATAATAACCGATCAACAAATAAAGCAATAGAAAATTATTATTTACTAAAAATTGCTGTCATTGTTTTTCCAAAGCATCACTAGATCTAAGAAATTTTTTTTATTTCAAACACTGACAAATTCATCAAATACTCAAATTACTCATTTTTATTACATAAATTGTGAATGGGCAGTTTAAATGCACCAGTGTATGGTATTTCTGAAAAGCATTTTTTAAGAGCTTTCCAATGATGTATCACAAGTGATACGTCACAATTCAAAATTTAGGCATGGGGTGGCGGGGGGTACGAGGTTGAAGTTGGTTCCTTCTTTATACGACCATTTTGCTTCCCCCTCGATTCTACCGAAACGGTTTTGGCCATTTTGTGATACCTCTAATATAAAAAACGATATCGCCCATTGAAAGTTTTAAAAGTGTCACCCTGTATTATTATAGTTTTTCCAACACATACCCAATGATACTGCCGCCAGTAAACCGAATAGAAGCTATTCTTCTCCCTCCACCTCCTCGCATATTACCATTTACACTATTTATTATATATTTTCTCTACTCTCCCGTTTAAATATTTTCGTTAATATCATATCTCATTCCGTAAAAATCCAATATGGCGTCTATATGAAATAAGAAAGTAGTGACCTATAGGTTCTACGAGTACATTTACCGTGTTATAGAAATTTTGATAACAGATTCGGATTCTTCGAAAATAAGTGGCCTTAGAAGGCGCTAACGGAAATTGTCCATTTCCGACCGTAAAATGAAACGAAATTTAACATTTTCAGTTTGTCGATTATCTCAGTTATTTTCAAAGATTTTTCAAAATTTCAAATGCGTTTTTTTGTCACAGAAAGAGACAACTTTGTCAGTATAGCCATATTTACAGCGCAATGAGTACAAGGAATGGTGACAATTTGAGCATACCCACTCACCGAACAACGCGTTATGAGAGAGGTTATTACTATAATTGCATCAAAGTATTTAATGCTATACCAAAGGCAATAAAACAATCAAGGAATATTCAATTGTTCAAAAAAAACTTAAAATTATATCTACTTGAAAAAAATTACTACTCCGTGGGCGAGCTTGATGCGAATTAAACCGGACACACTAACATCTTATTTTCCTCAATGTATAACGTTTGTCCTCTTTATGTTTTTAGTTTGTCTTTTTTTCTATATTATTCTACATTCATGACAATGCCAATGTAAAGGAATTTATTCATGGCAATAAACTATTATTATTATTATTACTATTTCATGTAAACTGTATCTCTCACCGTTACGGAGATCCCAATGGTGAGCCACGAATTTGAACATCACTCTGTACAGCATATTTAGGAACTGTCTAAACAAATAATAAAACGTACTACATTACTTTTGCACACGACAACCAATGGGTTTCAGATTTTGCATGCCTTTAGCGGTGCCAAATAAAACTTTTAAAAACGGGGGGGGGGGGGAGGCGAACGCACGTTCCGCCCTTCATAGTATTCTAATGAAAAGTCCCATCAAAATGAATTGGTTTGTACAACCTATAACTTTCCTGCGCGACTGTTGTCTGCCAACTACCGCTCTTCTTTCTTACTCCTTATTAAAATAAGGGTTTGGGGTGACTGATTTTATCATTCATGGAATTGTAATGAAAGGAATTAATTTCTACCAACCATAATCCTTCTCCTCAACTTCTTATTGTGATCGGTTGTAATTCCTTATATCTCAAGAGCGGATTGTCGGTGGAGGGTACTCACAAAGAAAGATTAGCACGTCTGGAAGAAATATACCAATTAATTGGTGAGGTTAAACGAGACACATCTCCTGGCGATGTTAAAACTGAATTGTGAATATCTCGAAAATGTTGGAGGAAAGAAAACAAATAAACAATATCTAGGAGAATTCCTCTAAGGACTTGATTCTTCTTGCATTATACGTAGATTTTGAATGTTTATATAACCATCCCCCATTAATCATCTAGCAAAAAGTAAACATCGATAAATATACTTGTTATAACCCAACTATTTACTAAGCTATTTCGGTTTAAAAATGGACTTTGTACAGATTTGTGCACAATTTATACTTAATATTATTATTATTATAACATTTTCCTTGATATTGTAAATAATTGGCATTTACTGGCATTCAGAGTCACGTAGAGTTCTCCTCTGTAGATGAGAAAACCCAGAATAATTTCATATCATCTGCAAAAAGCAGGCAAGAAGTGTTCTTTAGGTTCTTGAGGCACTACTGATAATGCTTCTATCAAGTCTGACCTTCCTTCAGCTACCTTTACTGTCAACTTCCTCTCGGATAGATATGAAGTGATCCATTGTAGCATAACTCCGTGAAACCCAAAAAGCTCAATGTTGAAGAAAAAGACTTTTCGTTCAATATTGGCACGATCTTATTCCGGAAGTCGCTCGCATCTTAAGAAAAACATAAGATTGTAGATCGGGATCAAGTGTTCTGTGACCGGCAATCTTTCCTGGCGAGAGTAGGTAATATGTACAAGGAATTTATGTTGACATTATTTCAATATAGACTCGTAATTTTCATAATTTCAAATTTAGTTATATTTCTTCAATTTTTCTCATAAAGCTATTCATAGAACTTAATTGTGGGTTTAAAGGGATATCGATTTTTAAGAGTCCAAGATTATTAAAATTAAAAATTATCCGTTTTTTTGTAACTCTTCACGTGATAAACCGAAATTCCAAGGATGGCAATTAAATGCCACCATTCCAATACTGAAATTTTCAAAAAATTATCAAAGTCCTCGTTTGAGATCGAAGGGACTTCAGCGCATTTTTGTGTGGCAGATCAGTATTCTATTAGCCACTTTCGACTCAACCATCAATAACAGATCTTGTCGAAGGCTACTACATTCACTAACCGCTTCCCACTTTCCGCGTGCACCCGCAATTCGCTTTTAAAGTTTTGACTCCACCATCAGTAAGATCGTGTCGGGGGCTACCACGTTCCCTTTGACGGTACCCACTTCCGACGTTCCGTTCACCCGCAATTCGCGTTTGAAGATTTGACTCCACCATCAGGAAGATCGTGTCGGAGGCTACCACATTCGCTTTGGCGGTACCCACTTCCGACGTCCCGTTCACCCGCCATTCGCGGTTGTAGATTTGACTACACCATCAGTAAGATCGTGTCGCGGGATACCACATTCGCTTTGACGGTACCCACTTCCGACGTCCCGTTCACTCGCAATTCACTTCTATTGGCGACACGAGAAAGAGAGACAGCGATTCGAGATTTACGAAACGTTAAACCGCGTGAGTTCGCCACGGAAGGTAAAAGGCGCCCGAAGTTGACTACTTCTCGAAGACGCGCGCGCGCGCCTCGCAAAAGGTCGTTAATTTCGCCCCTAGGACAAAAAACAAAATTCCGCCACGCAGGAGTTGTGCGCGTTTACAACATCTTTCCGACGATACCAATTTGAAAAGAATCGGACCAAAACTGTAGTAGAAGATAGGAAAAAACTGAAAAACCTTCACGTTAGTATACTACGCTCGAGGATGACGCCCAGATGTCGCCAACCCCACATCATGTAGCCATGTCCTTAAGGTTGACAAATTTCACGGCCCTGTAGATACACGTACACCCGTTGCCTTTCTACAAGAGTTCTTCTACGCGCCCACATTTGCTGCCAGCCAGCCATCCAGCCAGCCAGCCAGCCAAAGTGAGATTAAAAGCTACTTTTTACAAATAAATTTGCAAAAATGCGCTAAAAATATGCGAACAGCGAATTACAGAAATAGACGTGCGCGTAAAAAGTAACATCTTATGCTTTAGAAACGATAACCTGATGGAATTAATTTAGTTTGGGTTGAAAAATTGTTTATAATATAAATAATAGCATGAGGCGAGATGCGAATTTTTAAATATTTTGAGTACAATTGAATCGTTACCACCATCTATTACTCACAGCCCGAACTGCGCGCAACTACATAAAGCATTCTACAGGTAGTTCAAGCGCCAGTGACGTATCTTACAGTATCTTCAAATTTAAAATCCATACTTTTACACATGGCATTTGTCAAGTCTGCGTCGTGCAGATAAGTACTGCATGGTGCGCCGTGTTTGTGGAAGTTGTTACGACTTTTGTTTGATGTAGTTAGTGTTTTTCATTCTTTCTAAACCTTGCAATATATTTTTCAAATGTTCTCCGATGTAAAGTTTAAAAAATAACGCGCCGTAAACTTTTCCAATACAATTTTTGAAAATCAATCAAAGTTGAATCTGATTAGCCCAGCTGTGCAAAAACCAAAATGACAACGGTCGAACTGTACACGAAGGTAAGTAATATGTGTGTAGAAAATCCTTGAGAAAATATTACTCCCTGATACGTGGAGATAAGCTTGTAGATTACTTAATAGTTTTAGACAATGTAACAATTAGTAACTACGGTAGCACTATGGGTTAGTCATATCATATAGGGAAAATAATACCCGACCCTCGAGTTTACGGTATTGCTTTTAATTTAATGATAAATGCAATCAAAAAACCTACAGATAAGCTCATTTGCAATTAATGAACAACATTTCGATTCCGCGCAAAGTATGTAGAACTTAGCAGTCCCTCTTCGTCCTTTGCTCGAGGTACGAAGTGGAATGTTAACCACTTCATTATGCAAGGAGGAAACTGTGACAAAAATACTTGGAAGAATCTTTCATTTTTGAATTGAGAGCAACGGAAGCGAAATACACATCGTTTGGATTTATGAGCGAAAAATTGTTTATTGTTCGTATGTTAATAACTGGTCCATTCACTTCTACTCTTGACCTTTTCACTTGGTGCTTTTATTTCTACTACTCGACTCGTATTAGAAAGTGGTTTAGTTTGAGATAACTGCTATGAAATGCATAATTTATTTCATTCTCAATATTGTAGTATGTTATGACGTGTGATAAACCTAAATTATCTACACTGAACTTTCCCATTATTCTCAAAATTCAGTCAGCAAGACAATTAAATTCGGATAGTTCAACTAGACTACAATTTGAATCAATTATTGCAGCTGGTCTAGCATTGTTGGCAGTTATTTGCAACACACAGTAGAAAATTGCAGGAAAATGCCACATACGCGAATATTTATGCTTGACAGAAGTTTTTTCACAAGAAAAAAAGTCGCTATGTTAAGATAAGCGAAAAGTTACATTATCAAAATATATACAGTGTACATATTTACAATTGTAAAGATATGACCACAACAATCATGAATCTTACACATATCTTTAAATTGAATTTCGCACAAGAATGCCCAAAATCAGAATGTTTGTATTTCGCGATATTTAAAAAAAATTCAAATAAGTAAAAAAATACTGAGGGCAAGTATCTAGTTTATTATTGTCAATGATCTATGTGACCTAAAACGAACGTACAAATAGGCGCCACTTGCTCCTTTACAATAAGTTGCATTGTTAATATTAAATTCAAAAATGAGTAAAAACTACGGAAGAACTACCCTTAAAATCGAATTGAAAATTTTTAAGTGAAAGACATTTTGAAGGGAAGGATATATTATTTTTATATAATTTATTTTTTAGTTCAAACAGCCTAAAGTTGGTCAACGAAGTTTATTGTGGATTAACGAGATTACGATGAGGGCTATTTGTGGGCCACATGTTCGTACTTATGGGTGTATAGGATGGTATGCTATTTTGTTGAAAGGTGAACGTGTTGCAAATATGTTCAGTATCAGGAAACATTTTGCATAAAATATCCACCAAGGTCGGTAAAATAAATGGCTGTTCTCTAAGGGCGGAAAAATTTTGAATTCAAAGTAAATTCAACCGTTAACGGTAGGTATGTCAGATTTCTTTCTGTTGTTTTGGGGGCTTTTTGGTTGAGGCAATAAAATACTTTTTCATCTGAAAACCAGAGTTTTTCAATGTGTTGTCTTCCTCTGAAACTCCTCATGGCTACTTTTTTTATCTGCAGATATTTCTTTGGAATATATTTTTTTAAATCGTCGCTTATTCAAGTCTGTGTTGAACCTGCATGTAATATTTACTTGGCCTAACATTTTCAAAAATTCCCCTTGCCATCGCAATGTTTTCAAGCCTTCTATCACGCAAAACTTTGACGTTGTCCCTCGCGTTGCCCACAATAACTTTTGAGAGCAGAGGACCTTCCTCCTCCGTTCTGCAGATATTTGCACTGAAAGTTTTCACATCACCAGTAGATGCGTCTCGTCTGACGTTCCACTTGCCCCTTACGAGTACTCTCTTCCGACACTTCGTTTTCAAGATATTCGCTGTTCAGGTTTTGACATCAGTGTTACTCCTCCAGATTTCCCAATCGCCCTTTGTTGAGTACCCCCCCCCCCCCACATTGCTTGGTAGTTGTTGACAGACATTTTTTGTTGTATATATCGGGAGTTTTAATTATGTACATGAACTTTTAGGCAAATTTTAAACAAATTATTAATAAACAGGAGACATTTCAGATTTAATTTGAGAATGGTTCCCTATACTTAAATTTAGGACTATTTTGTACCAGGCGCGTTTTTTATAAACAAATGATTTTTTTGCTTTTCACAATATCAATGATAACCATGCAGAGTTGGAGTTTTAGGATCAAAAAACTTGTATTTGAAGTTAAGCATTAACTTTTTTAATGAAAAATCGCCGTTTTTCATCTATTTCGCTAACCGCTAAATTTTTTAATTATCTGTAACATATTCCTATTCAAATGGAAACTCGAATGTAAGACGAATTTATATTAAGAAATATTTACTCGTAAAAATGTTTTCTGTTTAACTTTCAATTTTCCTTCGTTTTGCAATATGTAATTTTTGAACTTTGCAATTCGAGAAAGTGGCATTGCCCATGTAGAATCAATTCGAAACACAAATTTTTCGAATTTTCCGGGGGTTCATTTGACTTGGCGTTGATCATGGTAAGTTTAAAAATGGCGCCATAATCACCTGGTGCAATTTAGTTAAAAAGGCACTTCAAACCAGAAAATCACATGTTGTAATATAAATGAAAACTATCAATTCAGATTAAAAATGCTTGTTAGTAAGCACAAATTAGTCTTAACTTCACAACACGCGTTTCGCGGAGGTTGCATTTGTTTTGGTGGATGAAAAGAAAAAATAATAGCCTACATTTAACCATAAAAATATTAAAAAACTTCGCGGAGATTTGGAATCCTATTGTTCTTGGGGAAAATCGAGAAACAAATTTCCGAGGTTTCGTGACTGATTGTATCCCGACGCCGTAGCAGTATAAACTCTTGTTTTTTAATGTCGAAGTGCGTAAAAATACTTAGTTTGCGTTAAAAAATGATACCTTCTGAAACTTTTTCATTGGGACAGATAAACATATGTTTTATGAACGAAAACTGATAAAACGAACGTGAAAAAAATATAAAAATATATAGGGTGTTCCATTTAAGGAAACCATCTCGACATTACACAACTGTCTGCCTAAAAATATGTTTAGCATACCATAAAACATTTTTTAATTCATTTTTTTTAAATAATCGTAAACATTTAGGCGTTGTTTGGCCGCCTATACAGAAGGTTGACTCGTCCTGTAGACCTACCCCCAAGGTTCCGAAAACTCTGATGTTTATAAACATGCACAAAATACACAGTTGAATGTAGACAACTGCATTTTGGTATTTGGAAAACTGAAGTACTTTGAGTAACGAAGACCTACAACTATAAACTAATAGCCTAATTTACTTTAGCAAAAGTTTGCGGTTTTTAGGTGTAAGTGCAACCGTATAAGAATTTTTCAAAAATTTTTCCCCTACACAAAAATATTTCGACAACATTTCGTATCTGGGCGTTTTTTAAGAATACTAAATTGCCTGGCGAGCGCATTGCAGACATCGAAGTCTAATGCTATAATTTAGTGAACAGGTTACTGCTCTTGCTCTTTCTATCGCATTTATGAAACACAAAGGTCAAGAAAGAGCCGGCGTTTAGCATACTACATGTACTCGTCTGACCGGTTAAAGAGGTGTAAAAAAACGCAAATAACAAAAAGTGTACATTACTTTTGTTTAGTAGAAATTATTACGCTAAAATGGAGGTTGCCTACATACTTAATTTAAATTAAAATTTGAAATTCCCCGTATGCTGCTGGCACGTAAACTTCGTTATCTAATTAAGATCCAGCATTGGCGTATCATAAAAACTACATCTCATTTAGTGTTTAATGCTGCTAATAAAAGCAGTAGTTTGTTTCGAATGAGAGATCGTTTTGTTTAACGTATGCGGGAAAAATATTCCCAATCTTTTAGGCGACTTACTCAGACCGATTCTCAAAAAATAAGAATAATGCCTTAGATTCTTTAAGTTCTTCTAATGTTTCGGTTATTTCAGATTAAGAAATTTTTTTGAATTTCCCAAATTTGTTGAACAGCGTATTGTTAGTATGGTTTACACAAATTCTTGTAATAAAATTATCAATATCAAACGTTTCTAAGGAGAGTCGCAACATTTCTGAGAGCCCAAGATCCTAGGGCGTGTGTTAACCTCTCCGTATGTCTGAGGACTACTGAAAGAGTAAATTTTTAGCTTAGCTTTCTAGCGATTTTCTCTGTATATCAACCATGTACATATTTTTTGTTGTTGTCGCACAGCAAATTGATTGCTCTTTTCAAATATCTTAAAAAAAACATAGGCATTGCATTTAGAAATCAAAAGTTGCATCGATTTCCAGAAGTTGGACCAGAAGTTATAAAATTATATTTGAAAAGTTTTTCGTATCTCGCCAAATAAAAGAGATATTGAAATGATCCTCTTATCTCGAACGCACTGTATACCTATCCATTGATGATGTCAAAATATCCCGAAAACGGTTTGTAGGAGGTAAGTACTCTCACAGGTAAAATGACTCGTCTGGACGCCGCATATCTATCTATCTTGAAAACGAAGTGTCGGAAGAGAGTACCCATATAGGGCAAGAGGAACGTCAGGACCAGACATATTTATTAAGCGACAGAGCAAAGCGATGCATGCCTTATAGGGGGTCGTCTGTCCGTCTGCCCGTGAACACGATAACTGTCAAACGCTTGAACCTGTTCGGGTCAAAGTTTGCAGGGGTCATCCCGCCTTCATTTTTTATTTCTGATCCACAAAGTACATTAAAAATAAAAAGACCCGTGTGTCCTCCATTTTTATTTGCGAGTAAAATAAACCCAAAATAAATTATTGAAAAGCTGTGTTTTTAGTCCGAATTTGAAACGCTTCAGACTAAATACGTCACAAACCTACAACCAATCACGAAGAAGTGAGCTGGCAACCTTACGCGAGGGTCTGACGTTTGTCACATTTGACGTTTTGAGAGGGATGTTTAACTGCATCTAGCACGAAAGTGACAAGTGCCTGTGACAGATGACGCAAGTTATAAATGCCATTCTCCTGCAATATTGCCAAGTCGTTATGTCATCTGAATGGTTCTAGGAGCTGATTGGTCGGGCTTATTACGTCACACAGCACGCCACAATCATATCGTTTTGAATAAACCTTTAAAACCGCACATGTTCATTATTTTTTTGCTTATCAGCTTCTACTTTTAAATAAACTTTTACTGTCCAAAAAAATGTTTTATGGTTTCAGGTACACGCTTATTAAATTAGAACTGCGGAATTCAACTATACTGTAAACCCCCATTGCGATGTAAAATAGAAAACTAAAAACTAACTTCAGAAAGAAACTTTAAATTAACCCTGTATTAACATACGGTCCAAATGACGACGAAATAGTAGAAAGAAAGGATATATGCTGGGAAGAATGAAATAATTTAGTTGAAAAATTAAATGGCATACATCTAGAAGGTACAAATTATATTATGGAGAAAACCACAGAAACAATAATGGAAACATAGCAATGAATAGAGTATTTGCGATGAACACATTTTTCAAATGTAAAGATCTTCACCAAGGTAGCAGATAGTAGAGAGCAGAACTAAGATAGTAGATGAAAGCCAAAAGAGGGCTAGAAATTCAGATCGTTTCTTATTTTTTTTAAACACACTATTGGTACCACTTTCAAAATATTCGACGGTAATATGTTTCAGGACATTCTCTACGCGATGGTGATATCAGATTTTCAACTGGACCAATCATTTCAAAATGGCGACTTTCGACTTTTTAAAAAAATAGAATACCATTATCTATTCATGTGCTACTAGATTAAAATGTTAGTTTGCTTTTGGATAGGGAAATAATTGAATTTTAACAAAAACAAAATACTACAAAATACTATCGTAAAAAGAACATTTTTAGGATCTCAATAATAATAAAAAATGATGTTAAAATAAAAGTTGAAAGTGATCATTTTGAAATAATTGGTCCAATTGAAAATCTGATATCACCGGCGTGTATCTGATTTTTCAGATTTTGTTCCATAGAACTCTTTAGATTTTTCCTTAACATATAGTACACGCATCGCAATTATTCACTAATTACGAATTTTGCATTAAATAATACGTAGGTAATTGCAGGATATAAAACACATAAGTGGGACAAACTACACATTACTGTAATTTTTTATTCAATGACACTATTTAAAGAAACTAAAGCTACTTTCAAGGATATTCGAAATGGTCGTATTAGGAATAATCCCATTATAATATGCTCGTCTCGGTCTCGGCCGTCTAAAATGGAGCACAAAAAATAGTTCATTTTCTAGCTCGTCCATTCATCTCAAAAAGATGCGCAAGACATCAACCTTCAGGTGTGGAATGCGTCCCAAGTGTTGCCGTAGTCTCAAGGTATTACCATTATTGTCCAAAACGGAAATTTGAACATTATTTCATACGTGAACTATATTATTGTAGATGTCACGAATTACAGTACCGTTAAAAATTCAATGAACTGTGGAATTGACGAGTGAAATGACATTCCTGCAATAATAAGACAGACGATTTAGTTTCGGTTGCAAACTTTTTGTTTACCTTAACCTTTCATCGGTAATGTCAAGATCTCGCTGATTAATTATTGAACGAGTTTCTTTAATTTATTAATGAAATCTCGGAGGGTGTCAAGGTACCTATAGGCTATACCCGTCTTCCGCAAAAACGCATTCAAGATACGCAATTTATGCTGATATGATAATAAAGAGAAACGGCCCATTTGTACTACCTTGGGACACCTCACTTTTTACAGAAATAATACTAGAGTCGATGTGATTAATTTGGGCGCATTTCCAATTGTTCATACATAATTTTAAATGTTACAATCGATGTTATGATCCGACTCTTCCCTAGTTCAAATCCCTTACCTTACCTTGACATTCTTCGTGTTAAACTATAGAATTGTCGCTATTTTTGTAATAACAATCTACTATACATGGCCATCATCATTTCTCAACGAAGCACCGTTTTGTGGTTCGTTATTTTTAAAGTATTAAACCAACTAAAAAAGGTTTCGCGAAAAGCACCATATTTATTTCGAAGACAGAAAATTTAGACAAAAAGGTCATATCTCGGCCATTCCCCAATTGTATTGTAGTATTTCAATTGCAAAACCTACATTTTTAAAATTTTTGTTCCAGGGCACAAAAGTGTGGATTCCCCACCCAATTAAAGTGTGGGAAGGCGGCGAACTTTTAGAAGATTATTCGCCAACACGACCTACACTGAATATACAAACCGATGAAGACAAGGAAATCAAAACGTTGTCAATAAAAACAGAAGCGAATTTACCCCACCTAAGAAATCCGACAATTTTAATTGGCGAAAATGATCTGACATCGTTGTCATATCTCCACGAGCCGGCAGTTTTGTACAATTTACAAGTTCGCTTTTGCCAAGACAAAAACATATACACGTACTGCGGAATTGTGCTGGTCGCGATAAATCCGTACGATGATCTTCCAATTTACGGTACGTATGATTCACAAAAATAGATTAAAAAAAGGTATTTTTAGAATGGATAGATACCCATAGATAGCAAACGAATGATGATAACGAATAAGATGCAATTTTATGACAACATTGATACTATTAGTTGAAATAATTAAAAAAAGTCATTTGCCCCCCCCCCACTTCAAATAAAAAAAAAACTGAAAATAATTATCAAAATCTACATTCTCTGTCTTTCACACGCAACCCCGTTAGAACTAATTCCTCCACCTTGGTAATAACAACTGTATTTTTTGCTAATGCCTTTAAAGCGGGCAATCAAAGGATAGAAAATAAACCGGATAGTTTCTTTTGCCAGCATAGATTAAATTACCGAACAAAAAAAGCAAACAATAAGCATTAAAAGCTTATCACTGACGTAAGCGCAAATAACATCTAAAATGGATTGTGATTTATTGTGGATTGTAATCCCTATTTTTAGAAAAATGATGAGTCACAGTTTTCCAAAAAAGAGATTGCATACATTTCTCGAAAATCAAAGGATATTCGAGGAAATTTGATCCACCCATTTTCAATGACACCAGTGTTAAGATCTAGTTATCAGTACCACTGACGGTACTGTTCTTTAATAAATGTAGCAATAATACACGTCTTCGGGAAATTCAAAATACCCAAAAAGTGTATACGATTATTTCAAAAAACCGTTTTTTCTAAAGTTTCTGGGACTCCGAGAAGACTAAATTTTTTATTTTTTTTTTCTAAAAAGATTGACAAAAGGTTGAGTAAAAAGTAACCCAACGCTGTACCACTCACTGACGTAGGTGCAGGTGTTCCTAATTTTGCTGTAAACACAGGGTGTTAAGATTTTTAAGTTTTTTCTTAAGTTTCCTGCAGCTGAAGGGCTTATATCATTGGTATTTTAATGCTGGTGAGAATCTATAGGGTGTTGTTATTTTCAGGGGTTCGCCCCTGAACTTTTTTCCGGCGCGCCACTGGTAGATTGTGAAATATGAATTTAATTTTTTGATTTGCTTAGAAACCGTTTGCTGTCATTAATTTTTTCGTATCTGCGACCGCTATCGAGAAAAAAATAAAATTGAATTTTCGGTAGTTGGCTAAATGAAAGTACCTACAAGTTTTAAAATTTTTAACTTACGGAAACTTTCAAGAATAACCCACTGATTTGAGTTTGCACAATTTTGCTCCTATATTTTGTCCGATATCTTTTATGGTCAAGGAATTACGATCCGAGGGGTCTTAGAGATGCTAGAGACTCCCCCCCCCCACTAAATTGAACTTGTCTATTCCCACTTCCACAATAAGAAAAACGACGGATTTCAAAATTACTTACAAGAAATAAAGCATCTATGTAAATTTTATTAGCGTTGTCGTATAAGGGTTGATATCAATCGCAAGATTTGATATATTTAGGCAGAAACGCCCTTAAATTAAACTTTTACGTCCGCACTTAGTATACTAAATAAAACCACTACGTTTGAAAAGAAATGTAGGCAACCTGTACGCATTTTATCGTTTTTTGGCGCATTTTTGTGTAGCTTTTAATCTCAGTTTCGTCGGCTGGCTGGCTAGCAGCAAATGCGGGCCCGTAGAAGAACGCTTGTAGAAAGACGAGGAATGTGTCCTACTTTGGTCGAGACTGCAGTGTATCGCAGCTGTTTTTGAATCGATTTTAGCTATTTTCTAGCTATTATTTGTACGTAGAATCCAGTGGCGTAGTCAAAAAACATTTTCGAACCCCAGTTTCATAGATACGAATTTTTTTAATGCGAGATTCTGCGTCAATTTCTTCCATTCTTCCTGATTACATTGATGTGTGACAACCTAAAAAATAAAGTTTTTATATGTAGTTCACCAACTTTGGATCAGATCTCAGAGACGGTGGTCCCGCGAATTCTTGATTACGGTACTGAATTCTATCGGTCACGAAAACAGCAAGTCCCGATCTTGAAAAACAGCTGAGGTACACTGCAGTCTCGACCAAAATAGGACACTGTACATGAACCTATCGAGGCCGTGTAATTAACAACTTTAGGGACGGGGCTACGTGATGTGGGGTCGGCGACATCTAGGCGCCATCCTCGAGCGTGTTATACTAACTTTATGATTTTTCTTCTTCTACAGTTTGGTGCGATTGTTTTCAAATTGGTGCTGTCGGAAAGGTACTGTAAACGCTCATATCTCCCGCGTGATGGAATTTTGTTTTTTTTCTTAGGGGTGAAATTAACCACCTTTTGCAAGGCGTGCGTTTTCGAGGGGTAGTCGACTTTGGACCCCCTAATGTTTCTTAGAGCTCGAATCGCGGTTTTTCATGTCACCAATAGAAGCTCGAGCTATGAGAAGTGTACCCAAAAATTGAGTACTATTTTGTGGAGTTTTTTTCCCACCAAAATCCGAATTGCGGATGAACGGGAGTGTGTACCGACAAAGGGAAATGTTAAAACTGGCTAATCGGCGACATAAAAATGCACTGAGCCTGAAGTCTCTTCGGTCTCACACGAGAACTTTGATAATTTTTTTAATGTTACATAATATATGTGTAGCTATCTTGGTTCTGACGTGAAATATGCAAAATTTATTGCTGGCTGGTTATTGCCAACTTCACACGTGCTCAAAAACAAAGTAAAATACAAAATTAAATTATTTATGTTTTTAACGAAATTTTGTATTTGCTCATGAATTTACTTTCCGCATATACATATATGTACATTTAAAAAAATACAAAAAGCCCATGCTTTCTTTGACGTGGGCTTACCGGTTTTTATCTCGTGGGCGCCAAGATGTTTAACTTTAGCGTGGATTGTTATCTTTCTTTTCTTTCTTTTTTTTAATAATGGAACTGACACCAATGGCGAAATTCAATTTTGTAAGCTAACGTTTGGATGTTCAACGAGTAACAATTAATTATTTTTTTAGATGTTGATACAATACAAGCATATAGAGGCCAAGCGATGGGGGACCTGGACCCCCACATATTCGCCGTCGCCGAAGAAGCCTATACCAAACTGGAACGAGAACAGCGCAATCAAAGTATCATAGTTTCGGGCGAGAGCGGTGCTGGAAAAACAGTTTCCGCAAAGTACACAATGCGATACTTCGCAACGGTTGGGGGTAGCGCAACTGAAACGCAAGTTGAGAAGAAAGTATTAGCGAGCAGTCCAATAATGGAGGTTTGTACAACTCGTCAAGCACAATTTGTAAGGCCTACATTTGTAGGCGATCGGAAATGCAAAAACGACGCGTAACGATAACAGTTCTCGTTTCGGAAAATTCATCGAGTTACAGTTTAATAAGCAATATCACATTATTGGGGCGTCGATGAGGACTTATTTATTAGAAAAATCGCGCGTCGTTTTCCAAGCGCCGAACGAACGAAATTACCATATTTTTTATCAATTGTGTGCCGCAAAGGATCAATTGCCGCATTTAAAATTAAGTAAGTACCCGCGCACTTCGAGCTAACTTCAAACTGTGCCACTTACAGGAGACCAAGAACACTTCTACTACCTTCACCAGGGCCAAAGCGCTACCATCGACGGAGTCAGCGACCTGAAATACTTTCAAGAAACTGTCAACGCTCTTGGGCTGCTTGGTTTTACCAGTGAGGAGCAAAGGAACATCTTTTCAATATTGGCCGCCATTTTGCATATGGGAAACATAAAGTTTTTTGACGCAATTATCTCCACTGAAAACGAGCAAGATCAAGAAGGAAGCGGAATTCATGTAAGTTTAAAAACTTCATTCATACAGTTGCGTTTCGACATCAAAGCTGTACATCATCAGCACCTAAATAGTTTTTTCCAATACCTACATTGTTTTATTGAATTTGATTCCTAATTTTTGTGCATTAACAGGTAATGTTAATCCCTCATTTTTGTTTTTTGTTGTGAACAATTCATGGAAAAATGGATTTAAATCGGTCGGTATTGGAAAAAATCTCGGAAAAAAATACTATAAGCAGCACTGGATGAAACTAGTTTTTGTTCCCTTAAGAATATTAAAGCCCTCGACAATCCTCCGGCTTTAAACCATTCTCTCAGGAACAAAAACTCTTTTTAATCCCTTGTTACTTAATATGCTATTAGAAATTGTTAGTAAAATTGTTTGAAGATGTGCGTCAGTTTTGCAAATGTTTTGATATAATTGGGAAATGCGTTCGTTTTATTGTGTGTTTTTTTTTAGGAAAACGATGAAGGTTTGCAAATAATGTCCGAACTTTTGGACATAGACAAAGACCAAATCCAACAGTGGCTGTGCACGAAGAAAATTGTTTCGATGCGAGAGACAATACTAAAACCGATGTCCGTCGAACAGTCGAGCATATCACGTGACGCTTTGGCCAAACACATTTACGCCGAACTGTTCAATTGGATCGTCGCCCTAATAAATAAATCTTTGGAGACAGACGTTGCGATTCACAAATTCATAGGCGTACTCGATATTTACGGATTCGAGACTTTCCAAACGAACTCGTTCGAGCAGTTTTGCATTAATTACGCCAACGAAAAATTGCAGCAGCAGTTCAATTTGCACGTATTTAAATTGGAGCAGGAGGAGTATATCAAAGAGGAAATCGAATGGAAGATGATCGACTTTTACGATAACCAACCGTGCATAGATCTCATCGAAACGAAATTGGGCATTCTAAGTTTGCTGGATGAGGAATGTAAAGTTAGTATTACAAGCGTTTGGGGTAACCGACGCGACTTGCTTGCTTTCAGATGCCACGAGGCAGCGATGGATCCTGGACGGAGAAGCTATACGCGAAATGTGTACAGTACAGCCACTTTGAAAAGGCCCGATTTGGCACATCGGCATTTGTCATCAATCACTTTGCAGACAGGGTCCAATACGAAAGCGGTGGATTTTTGGAGAAAAACCGAGACACCGTCATGGAGGAACAAATAAATGTGATCAAATACAGCAAAAATGATTTTATTCGTCGATTATTTTGTAAAGACTCTCACAAATTAAGCGTACCCGGAACCAAATTAAAAGTTGTCGCCTCAAAACCGATAATCGAGTCTTCCAAAAGCCACAAGAAATCGGTGGGCTCCCAATTTCGGGATTCCCTAAATTTGTTAATGACAACACTAAATGCGACCACACCTCACTACGTGCGTTGCATCAAACCCAACGACTCAAAGGCCGCTTTCGAGTACAACCCGCAAAGAGCAGTTCAGCAACTAAGAGCGTGTGGTGTTTTGGAGACCATTCGAATATCGGCGGCAGGTTTTCCAAGTCGGTGGGCGTACATCGACTTCTTTTACCGATACCGAGTCCTGTGTAAGTTTGAGGACATCAATCGAAGCAATATGAAGCTCACTTGTGAGAAAATTTTGAAGATTTACATTCGGGCACCCGACATGTATCAGTTTGGCAAATCAAAAATCTTCTTCCGTGCAGGACAAGTCGCCTACTTGGAAAAACTAAGAGCAGACAAGCTGAGAAAATGTTGCATAATTGTACAAAGTACAGTGCGTGCTTTTATATACAGACGAAAATATCTGAAGATAAAGAAATCTATTTGCAACATCCAAAGATATGGGCGAGGAGTTTTGGCTAGAAGGTAACAAAACAAAAAAAAACACTTTGTTTAACTAACCGCTTATTTGCGCAGATTGGCAGATAATTTAAGGAGAAACAAAGCTGCCATCACGATACAGAGGTACATGCGTGGATGGATTAAGAGAGTACAATACCAAAGGCTCGCCTCTCTTTTGCAAAGGCTACAAACCAGAGCTCGCGGCTTTTTGGCGCGCAGAAGATTTATGGTTATGAAGTACAATGCAAAGGTTCGTTGCGCTTGATCTTTACAAAGGTTTCAGTGATTTTCTTGCAGGCCATCATTATCCAGAAATTTGCCAGAGCGTGGTTGGCTCGCAAACATTACAGGGAACAACTCAGGCACATTATCATTTGTCAATCCGCGATACGTAGATTTTTGGCTAGAAGACTGTACAAGAAGCTTAAGATTGAAGCGCGCTCTATCGATCACGTTAAGAAATTAAATAAAGGATTGGAAAACAAAATTATTAGTTTGCAACAAAAGATCGAGGAAATTAATAAAAACAGTAATGAACTCAAAGGTTATAAAAATGAAGCTCTCGACTTAAGGTGAGTGCTAAGTCCACATTTTCAGGATTTTCGTAAAGATTTACCACGTTCAAAAAACAATGGCATTTTCAAAATAAAATTATTTGAAAATACACAACATGCACTAAGAGCGAAATAAATGAGTATTTTCACAAAACAATTCATAATTTAATAAAGGCTAGGGGTTGAATCATTATAAATACGTATAGAGGGTTGCTAGTCGATTCCCTTGTCACAGCCAATCACAGAAATAAAAAAATGTGATAATATACAACCCCTATCTTGCACTAGTAATGAAACACATGAGTATTTTAAATCATCTGCTCATCTGTTTCTCTCTATATAGTCCGGGCGAGAAATTCGGTAAAGCGCATTATTCTAACGGCAAATCTTGAGACATTTTGGTGACAAGTGTTTTTAGGGTACCCTGCTGAATCCGATTTTGCCTGTCACCACCTCGAATTTTGATTGCTAAGGCCTCAAATCAAGATGGCGCCCAAAATGGCGACTAAAACTCACTTTAACATTTTTTTCTTGTTGAAAACAAAAATATTATGATGATTTTTATGTAGGACATAAGTTTTGCCACTTAGTACTAATTTATGAAAAATTTTGAAGCCAAAAAGATTTAAGATGGCGACTGAAATAGAGCTCCAAATGCCGCGTTTTGCAGTATTCTTGATTTATTCAACCTTAAGGGCCGGTTTTACAATTACACTTTTACGGAGAATAAGATATTCTTGGAATAACTGCCATAGCGACATGTATGCCATTGGTTGACAAAATGGTAACCAACGCAACCGTCGACATTTATTCTAGGTATAGCTTATTCTCGGTATATACCTGCATTGTAGAATCGGCCCTAAGTGAGCAAAAGAATTATAATTTGTTTACAAAGTGCCTGCTTAAGTAAAAAAAGAAATACAAAAACTTTACTTACACGTTTTCAAAAATGGCAGACAAGATGGCGCTTAGTTTGACTCTTTGTATGCGATATACAGGTAGTATTAAAATCATTATTTTTCGTTTAATTTCATATTATTTGTTACCGTATACAAACTCTGTATAAAAAAATAATCGAAAACAAAATTAAAAAAATAGAAATGAGCAAAAACATTATAGGCTTTATTCGGATTCGTCACTTGAATCCGAAGATTGCACAAGCTGAGTTTCTTCGCTTTCGTTGTTGGTGCAAACGCTATATTGCACTTCTCGTGCACAGCATGCGTTTGCCTTTCGAATTTACAGTTCTCCGGCACTTGCACTCTTTCTTGCAACCACAGTGTACCAAACTTTGGCATGCTTTTGGCACGGCACACCCACGGTCAAAATATTTCGAACTTGGTATATAATAATTGAACCTAGCATTTTGTATTATACTATGCTAGCATGTAGCCAGCAGATTCGCGCTATCGGTAATTTTGCGCGCGTTGCGTCGTCGCCGCGATGGAAGTCCTAAATTATGCGTGCGTTTCAAACGCTGTATAAACAATATTTGGCGTTCTATTTGTAAAACTAAAAAAACTTTATAAGGATCTTATAACTATTAATATCTCCCTAACGCACTCAAAAAGATTTGTATAATTGCTATTAAAATATCATCAAAAGTCATAAAAATATTCGCATTTTGGGAATCATTTTGTTTTATTTTTTTCGCAAATTGTTATTATTAACAATGGTGGGTAGAAAAACTCATTTTAACCTATTTGTATCAACCCCATGTAAAAAATGCAAATTTTTTCTTTGCAACAAAAAAAATTAGTTAACACAAGTTTCTACCGTCATTTTGACCAACATCTTAATTTGTTTTTGGCTACATATTTTTTTATACGATTGTAATAAATAATGAAACGTATGTACTAGATAAAAATCATGATAATATCTTTGGTTACTACAACAACAAATTTTAAAGTGAGTTTTAGTTGCCATTTTGGGCGCCATCTTGATTTGAGGCCTTAGCAGCCCGAATTCGAGGTGGTGACAGGCATAATCGGATTCAGCAGGGTCCAATTACCCTAAAAACACTTGTCACCAAAATGTCTCAAGATTTGCCGTTAGAAGTTAAGATCTCAAAATTCTCGCCCGGACTAATACTTACTCTTGAAATAGTCGCATGTAGTGGTTTACATTTTGCAATGTATATTTTTCAAAAATCTCTGTTACAATACAATGTAGGTATCTTTTTTTAGAAATAAATTGGTTACATTCAAAGCGCTTGAAATTGAGATTAAGAAAATGAATACACTTTTGATAGAGAAAAATAAGACTATAGATAAATTAGAGGACGAATTGAGAATCGAAAGAGACGAGAAAATGGACTTGGTTCAGGATCAAGAGAAGTTCAGAAATGACGCCGAAATGCAACAGGAAGTATGGTCGCAGGAAACATCCAAATTGCGCAAGGAAATTGACAACATGACAGAGATCGCGTCAATGAAGGAAAAAGGCGCCGAAGAAAATCTCAAAGTGCGTATCGAGCAAGAGAAGAATCTTCTGCTCAACGAACACGACAGCGATCGACAGGCATATCAAAAACTTCTTCAGGAATACCACTGCTTAGAAATGCACTGTGAAACGTTACAAAAGCAACTGGAACCCCGATTGCCGACCCACGCGCGAAATATTAGCGATCTCAGTAGTATCAATATGGAAGAAAGTATCAATCTCAGTGAAATACCTGAAGATCACGGTTACGGTTCGGTGCGATCGAATAGTTCGGCCTCCGCCTCGAGGGGTAAATTAGATAACATCGAATGGAACGACAGTACGCAAAACGAATCTCTAATAAATGGCACTAATATTCACATTACAGACCTTACAAATGGCGACGCGGAACAGAAGAGCGAAGTAAAACAAGACCTTGGGCTCATCCTTCGACTGCAAAGACAACTCGAAAAGACAACGAAATCAAGAAATCAGCTTCAAAAAAGTTTAGACGAACTGAAAGTCTCCCCCAAAATGCAAATGGCTTCCAAAGCAATAGAAGATGCCAATCATATCGCTCAACTCGAAGTGACTTGCTCAGAATTGAAGAAGCAACTATTCGAACTCGCCGAAAGCGTCGCGGACGGAAACGGAAAACCCCAACTGCAGTGCTTGTTGACCGAGCTAGAAAGGCAAGGGGAAGAAATTGTACAGCTGAAGAACGTCCTTGCAAGTCAAACCAATAGCATCAAGTCCATCGTGAATTGCAACTCGAAAACGGGCGACTACATCAACGAGGACGGCGAACTTACCCTCGCCTACGAAACTCAAAAAATTATCAACAAACAGCTTGAGCTCGAATTGCAAGACGAGAAAGGAAGAAACGAAAGTTCCGAGAAAGAGCTAAAGGCCGAAATCGAAAGGTTACGCGAGGATTCGATGAAAATGCAACGAATTTTGTCGGAGAACTTACACGAGTCCCAAATGGACATGTACCTTCAGTGTGAACTCACTCGAATAACAAGCGAGAACGCGGATTTATTAGATAAAAACGACGCACTAAATGAGACCATACGAAAGTTGAAGAAACAGCTTAAAATCTTAATGAAGCAAATCGAAGATAGAGGCATAGATATCGAGGAGCACATTAAAAGCAGCGAGAGCAAAAACATGTCGCACGAGCGTATTCCTTCGGTTAGAAGAAAGGAGAAGTACCTGGGGATGTTCTCCTACAGTCACGGAGAGGAAGACGGCATAATGAGGCAGCTAGTTATCGGTAAATGTTATAGTCATGAACTAAGAATAACAGATGGCTATATCTCGGAAAATTAGTGCACTCCAAAATACAGGGCGTTTCAAAAAGAATCATCCGATTTTAAAAATTTATTGCTATTCATCTATAAGTCCGATTTGATAGAACAATGTACTGTTAGTAAGAGGAAGCTCTCGAGTTTCGCGTGGTTTCCGCTAGGTAGCAGTAGCGCGCTTCTGTCAACGCCCAGCTCAGTTATTGTCAAAATGGCGTCTAAACAAATTATAAACCTACAAAATCGGATGATTCTTTTTAAAACGCCCTGTACTTCGGAGACCAAACGAGGCCGATTTGCACACAGATATAGCAGTCTAACGTTCTTATTTCGATACCCTGTACATTGTTCTTTAATTTCCACGTTTTTCTAGACCTTAAACCGAGAACCGCCGTCGGTTTACTGCCCGGGCTTCCGGCATATATTGTGTTCATGTGCGTCCGGCACACAGATTACATAAGCGATGAGAATAAAGTGCGCAGTTTGTTGGCGGCGTACAGAAATTCGGTACGAAAAACTATAAAAAAGAAGCAGGACGGTTTCGAAACAATGACCCTCTGGTTTGCAAATACGATAACGTGAGTGTATTTTATAAACGCGTAAAATGTAACGATCGAATTGTTTCAGATTAATGAACCTAATGAAGCAATATAGCGGAGATCAAGCATTCCAAGAGAGCAATACGGATAAGCAAAATAGTCAATGTTTGAGGAATTTTGATCTGTCCGATTATAGGCAGCTTTTGTGTGATACTGCAGTGTGGATATATTTTGGTAAGCAAGTTTTCTCTGAAAATTCTTTTTTATTATACCTGCATCACAATCTCCGGACATAAGAGAGAGAAAATGCAAAATAGGAGAAAAAAAATTGAAACTTTGCCACCCTGTATAACGAAAATGGCGCCCTTTAAACCCATATATATTTGCATTTTTTAGCGCATTTTCCAACTCATATGAGAAGGCGCTATTATGGCCACTTTGTCCGTCCGAGGTCTCTTCACTACGCCTACAGTTTTTAAGATGTTTAGTTGGTTCTTTTTGAATTCGGTACCTTATAGCTCTGGCACCTCAAACCAGAAAAATCTTGACGATTAATGTGCGCATGCGCAGACTCGCCAACTTCCTTATTTACAGACATTTTTTGAAATTTTAATCACAGATGCTTCCAGTAAAGAGAAGCATATCGCATATTGTAAAAATCATATTATGTGCGTTTTCGCCAAACTGTGCAATGTCAACGTTCTTATTTATATTTTTTCGAAATTTTAACCACAGATCCTTCTAGTGAAGCCAAACATATCGTATATTTTAAACCTCAGGTGTGCCTATGCGCAATGCTAAGTTTCTTATTTATAACATTTATCCCGTACCTTATTTTCCTTTGTACACATAAATAGGGCAGTAAGGTTATGGAAACTAGAGGGCGATATAAATGTGGAAAGAATTGAAGTTTTACTAGTCGAATTTAATATACCTACTCTTGGTTTTTTAGAAAAATGAACGAGCAACTAATGATGGGTTTATACAATCATTAGCATTAGTTCACTATCAAATATAGTAGGCTATTAAACGATCCTTTTTCAATAAATCTACTACTTGTTATAATTATATACAGGGTGCTCACTATGTATGGAATATATCTCAGTAAATAATGACTGTATTCAAAATGTTTCTATATAAAAGTTGTTTAATATTTTATTTTCCATAACAAGGTTGTTTTTCTTTCAGAAAACAAATTAGTAACGAAAAACAATGGAATTTTTCTACCTAAAGTGTACCCTTTCATTAGGCTCATTTGATAGACAATTTGATGACGTAACATGTTAGCACCCTTATACAAGTAATTCAATTTTTGTTTCAAGTTTTTCGTTCGGTCACTGTTTTGAACATTCGTTGTGTCTTCAAGTTCATTTGTTTTATTGTGATCTATGATATCTAGATTAATGATATTGATGCAATTTATAGTTTGAAAGACTCATTGAATCTTAACTGCCAAAAAGAAAACAGTTGGTAGTGTTAAATAACAAAAGGTCCGAGATCGCAGAGCTTAAATGTGAGGTGCCACAGGGATCTGTACTAGGCCCAATTTGTTTCTAATCTATATAAACGATCTAGCAAAACATGTACCTCCCACATTTCAAACATATTCATTGTCAAGTCGATAATGATATTACCGAAGATATTACAATACCAATTAAAATGCAAAGTATTAAATTTTTCCTATTATTTAATTAATCTACAAAACTACTGTGCCTACACTTGAAGTCTTGAAGTGTAATATACTAATTCAATTTCCGGCAACGTTTATGCAATTTAATGAGCCATTGCCATCTCTGTTTAAGAATACTTCTTAAATGGCTTTTAACAATATTAATGTTTTACAGTAATTGTGAACTTCTTATCCGACCATCTACACTCCCTGATAGTACCAGCAATATTAGAGCACGAAGAGATTCCAGGCATAAGCAGTAATAAACCAGGTGGCTTTAGAGCGAGGGCGAACAGTTTGCGGGGCGCCGAAACTCCGGGCCAACAAAAACCGACCGAAGCATTACTACAAGAACTTACCAAGTATTACAAGGTACGTACCGACTGAAACGACCGTAGTCTACGATTCGTCTTTCAGATCTTAACATTTTACGGAGTCGACATACAAGTAATCTCTCAAATATTCAAGCAAATCTTCTATTTCATCTGCGCGTGTAGTCTCAATAATCTGTTGTTAAGGAAGGAACTGTGCCATTGGTCTAAAGGATTTCAAGTCAGACATAATTTATCACATCTGGAAATGTGGACGCGGGAGAAAAAATTAGATGTATAACGTACAAATAGTTAGTTGGAAATGTTAACCGTTGTGCCATTTCTAGGAACCTGCGATTCAGGGGAGGTTACAACCGATTATACAAGCCGCACATCTTTTGCAAGCGAGAAAAACTATGGAGGATGTTGATAGCATATGCGATATGTGCAGCATGTTAAGCCCCTTCCAGATTAGTAAAATATTAAACTTGTACACTCCCGTTGATGACTATGAACAGAAAGTGCCGGTTGAATTTATTAAACAAGTACAAAAGAAGTTAGAAGAGCGAGCCGATGCCCAAGATCCCCAGGTATGTATGCTACTTGCCTACTTTTTACATAAAGATAATCAAATGAATTTGATAAATAAATGTGACTCACCATTTATAAGAAGATCACCAATTAGGGTCCAATATTGAAAGTTGAATTTAATATTTAATTATATCACATTTTCACTATAAAAAACTGCAAATTAAGTTCAATTGTGTGAGGTTAGGTTTTTGAGGACAGCTTCGAAAAGAGAACTAATTTCTGATTGGTCGAAACTATGACATAAAATATCAGCGGTAATTCAACAATTTTAAACAGTAGTTCTTACAGTGGGTCTCGTAATAGACACTACCTTGTTTGTCCCTCATCTATACCTATATCATTGGATTTATAAATATAGTTATAAATGCAAAGCTTATAATACATATAAATGAGGGACAAAGCACCCACACCTAGGCAATACATCTAACAGAAATCCTATACAAAGTATACACACAGCGCGAATGAAACTGAAATCTGTTTCGCGTTCACGCTTTGAAAAATTTGTATTTTTGGTTTTTTACATCGGTACAGTGTAAGAGTTCTTTTATGTACATGGTTTAGAGCGACTTGCGCTGATTAAGTAGGGAAGTTTTTATTAATTGGCGTCGCATTGTCATTGCCTGTATTTTCGATCGCTCTGTATATTAAATACAAACAAAAATTACTATATTATAGTTTTGTATATACCTATTCAATGCACGGTCCAATAAAATACAATTAATTATTATTAGATTAGGACACCTGGCGACGCCACCAGTGGCGCTATTGGTTACTATGGGAATTTTGTTTTTACCATTTTGAATTTTTTTGGATATTTTTGAGCACCATTATATCGCTACATTAATTATTACTCTTTTTTTTAAGACTCTGCTGATGGACATCAAATTCGTATTTCCGGTGCACTTCCCATTTGTCTCATCAACAATACGCTTAGAGGATATAGAGATTCCGGACGTTTTAAAACTACACACGCTTCAGAAAGTATAAATTTTTTCATTGTCGTGTAGGAGTAAGATGAACTTAGAAATTAAATGCAATCGCAGACGGCGAACCGAATAAATGAAATGGTAGACCTCGCCCAATGTTGTTGTATTTGATTTGTAAATTCGTATCGATTTATGTAAAGTGTAATATTTATTCCAATAGCATATTTAGTAAGCACAAAATGTTAAATAACTCTTGTACAGTATGTGATAGATTTTTGCTTCAATGTACACTTCGGAGAAGTTTACCTATTTGAGCCTTGCATATCTTTTAGTTGGTTAACAACTACCTACAATTTGTTACTTAGATGTATAGTTCCTACAGCTTATTTTAGAATCTTTATGTACAGTTGAAAATCTATAAGACGTTGATATTAAGAAAATTTTATTAAACAATGTTCTAGTTTGTTAACATTGATCAATTCGTTCAGTATGTATTCCTATCGAAATCTTTTTTGACTAAGTTTGATGTGTATAAAATAGAAAAAAGAAATTGTATATTTTTGATTGTTTTATATAAAAAATGTCTTATTTACAATAAATACAATTAAGAAATCTTAGTACCGCCTAAACTGTTTTTTAAATTTTTCGTAATGGTAGTCATCCGTGGCCTTTTCTATTTTCTTAGGTTTGCCTTTATCTCCTCCTTTATTCTCTACTTTGTTCTTCTTTTTAGGCAAATCTGTAAAATCTACATTGACTGAAAGCAAAGAAGGTATGAATGGAAGCAACGTTCCGAACCACAGATCTACTCACAACGGCTATGATGTGCAAAATTGACTGCCATGTTTGTAGGGACAAATTGTGATGGTCCGTCATTGTTGCTATTTTGTTCAAATAGCAACTTCAGTTTAGCTTCTTCAGTCGCTTCAATGTTTTTAATTTTAGCTTCTATACCTAAATCGACTTCTGGAATTCCACTTAACATTTGATTTGATAACATTTCTTCGTTCTTCCGCGTGGAGGATTCACGTAAATGATTAGGGACTGCTTGTAAAGCGGCTTCTTCCGGGCTAAGATATTTGGGTTTCTTCTCAACTTCCTCTTCCACTACAACTTCTTCAGTTTTATTTCCTTTCCGTTTAGCCAACTGCTCTTCAATATACTTCATCATTTCTTCATCCTCATCTCTCTTGTTGGTCTCCACGGAAAATTGAGTACCGATTCCTGTATCGTATGCGTCGTCCACCTGCTTGAGTTTGCCAGTACGTAATGCCTGCATATTGACCATTCCCCCCATTTTCGATTTGAAAGAATCCTTCTGAAATATTTTCGTAAGTTAACGGACCAGGCAAATAACCTTACTGACTGAATTTCCGTCGTCATCACCACAAGATTTTACTCCCAAAACTAACCCACTTATACTAATGCCTTTCTGTCGTCGACGTAAGTTTTGTAGCTCCTTAGTTTCTTCAAGCTTTAAACTGTAAGAATCAATAAATACGAAAGCTATAGTACTACAGTTAGGAATAATGTTACTTAATTACATTAAATTATCTTCGGTTTCTGAATCTTCGCTTTCGTTTGATAACTTCCGCTTTCTCAATTGCTTACGTTTTTTAAACTTAAACTTCGCACCTCCGCTTTCATTTTCTGCTATGTTATTTTCGGGTTCGGACATTTTACTCGCTTAATACTCACTATAAGAAAGTATTAATTTTTAGGTTATAAAACCTGTAGTAGGTTAGATAAACGGTTAGAAGAACTACTTGGATAATTATTTGAACTACGAATGCGCGATATCAACTACTATATAGTAATATTCAAAAGTTTTCAGCGGGAAAGAATATTCTTGAGCCTGTAGAAATAATTGGAGGGAAGAACGGAGATAAAATTGGTACATTACTTAATTGAGATCATTTAACTAAAAATGGGAGTAATTCAATTACGCAAGTGCAATGCAGTTGCGTTTTGTATGTATACTGCAAAAGTCGCAGCGCTGAGGGCCCTTTCAGCAGACAGGTTCCTTATACACTGCCCTTTTTGAGCCCCAAAAAAAAATTGTCTCAGATCGACCCGGAAAAAAATTTTCCTATAGAATGTGGCCTGTAGAATCCATAATTTCAAACAGTTCCAAGATTGGGCTACTAGTTCAAAAGCCTTTTGAATTTTTTTTCGAAATTGGTTTCTAGTCAATAACTTGTGGTTGAGAAGTCTGATCGAAAAAGTACGAATTGATTTGGATTCTACAGCCCTTTGAATTTCCTTTTGAAATTGGTTTCTAGTCTATAACTTTTGATAGAGAAGTCTGATCGAAAAAGTACGAATTGATTTGGATTCTACGCACCCAAATTAATAAGAAAAAGTGTTCTCCCGAGAAGTTTTGGTGTAGTTGATTTTTGGTAAAAAAGGAAGGTTATACACTGCCTTTTTTTGAGCCCCGAAAAAAAAATTGTCTCAGATCGACCCGGAAAAAATTTTCTTATAGAATGTGGCCTGTAGAATCCATAATTTCAAACAGTTCCAAGATTGGGCTACTAGTTCAAAAGTTACAGCCCTTTGAATTTTCTTTCGAAATTGGTTCCTAGTCTATAACTTTTGATTGAACACTTCAATTAAAATTTTTGAACAACCTAACATCAACTCCAGAAACGCGTTAATAATTTATTAATAGTGCAAGAAACTAAATACAGCACATACTTATAAATTTCCAACGGACCATTATGATCTACAGGCCAGGTGGCAATCGCCCCCCCCCCCCGGGCCAGTCCGCCCCTGGGTTCCGATCGATTACACCTAGAAATTGCTCCCTCCGTTGTCACGTGGATGAAAGATTGGGTGACCAATCCCCGGTTCAGTGGCGACAAGCAACCGGGATAAAACAGTTCACGGCCTTTTTAACATGGCCCCTTGGCAAAACTGGGTCTTCTAAGCTTCTAAAACGGAATGAAAGCTAGATTAGGAAGATCACCGGTGCCCTTACGGGGCACTGGATGGTCAACCATCACCTGCAGGTCCTGTAGCGAGTCAGATGATACTATTGAGCATGTGGTCGGTTACTGTGACACTTTGATCGGAGACCTCCAACATTTTAGTGATGTAGAGACATCAACAGCATTAGAAAGTTGAGAAGCTTTTCGACTACGGCGTTTTTATCGGGAAAATTTAAATATGAATTTTTAGGGGCATTCGAAAGTGGGAAAAGTTAAGAAACTTGGAAACTGCACGTCACTGACAGACTAAGTGAAGAATATTGCGCAGAATTATAGCCTGCGCATTGGCGCGAATAGTGTAGGCAGTAGGTAAGCATAAGTACTGGTTGGAACCCATACGAAAAATTATTTTTAAGGGTTCCGGTACCGTTGACTTCAGTAATTTTTGATTCCGGCCCCGGTTCCAGTTTTTAAAGGTTTCAACTTCAGCTGTCGTTTCACTATTGCTTTCTTCAGTGAGGAACGGTTTCGGTTCCAAGTGAGGGACATTGTTTTAGCACCAGTTCCAACCCCTGCGCATAAGTAATCTAATACGGTGCAGTAAAACGAGTTTGTATTATAAGTGGATTCCTTCATTTTTACTTTTTTTTCTGTTAGAATTCTAAAATCCAGTTCAATAGACATCTCGAACAAAAAAGTAGGCAAACTGTATCTCTGGGATAGGTTTACTATTTTAAAGTATTCAAGTTTGGTTTCAATGTCATAGCATCTTATCTTACGATTTTGAAGTCTTTTTAGGATCCCTTTTGTCAGAAAGTATTTGTCTTCTGAATCTTCTTAAAATTTTCAAAACTATTTGAATCCATAGAATCTTCTCAAAGTCTTCATAGAATCTTCTGAGCATCATGTTATGTTAGATCTTCTTAAAACTGTTACACTTTTTTAGAGTCTTCAAAACCTCTAGAACTGCAGCATCCCAATTCTTGACGCAATTGTAATATGAGGCCGAAGTGTTTATCAAACAAAGTCAAATCTTTTCCTTAGAACCTTAAGATCATACTAAAATCTTTTTTAATGCAGTTTTCGGCGATATTTTGCGAACTAAATAATCTTATAATCATTTAAGATTTCCTAGAGAAACCCAAGATTTTGCTCCCATAACTCAGGTTGTTGCTCCAAAAACTATGATTGAGCCAATATGGATGTTCTTACTCAAAATTATCAACACTAGAATAAGGGATACTAAAATATCTACCATGAAATACCGTACGTGAGTTAAGTTAGATGTCTAAATTTTAGCGTTTTCTTGAAATTAAGACAATAAAAACTCGCGTGTATGTTAATGAGTGGCAAATACTCTTCATGTTAAAGACCTCAAACGGAGTTCATCACACAAAGATTTCTTAAAACTGATTTCAACTTCAGTGGTCAAAGGTGTGTTTAATGTTAGGGTATAAACTTACCAACTCAAAACACATACAAAAGCGAATATCTGCCCATTTCCGTTTCCTTTCAAGTTCAATGTTACGGGCAACTGCTTAAGGTTATTTTTTTACTTCGTCGATTTCGTAGATATCAATCTAGATTTAATTAGGTATGTGAATCGTATTACAGATTAAATTAGCATCTAGTTACAGGCTACATGTAATTGTTGCTGTCGCACAATACAAATACATGTCCAGGACCTCCGCTAGTCAAAAGTCGACAGCGTTTTAAAACTCAAAGTATAGCGCTCTTCAACCCCCAATCATGCGATGGGCCTCGGGAAAGGAGGAGGGGGTAGAAATGGATTTTATTTTTCATTACAGGTCTCAACAAAAGGAACTGTTCGCTACCAACTATCCCCCTTCTTTCTTACCTCTTATAATCATAATCGTAATCATAATCATAATCATAATCATAATCATAATCATAATCATAATCATAATCACAATCACAATCACAATCACAATCACAATCATAATCATAATCATAATCATAATCATAATCATAATCATAATCATAATCATAATCATAACCATAATCATAATCATAATCATAATCATAATCCTTATTTTCTCCCATTACTGTACAAAGTTATGTTATTTTTAAATTACAATGGGGGTTTACAGTGTAGTTGAATTCTGCAGTTCTAATTTAATAACCGTGTACCTGAAACCATAAAACATTTTTTTGGACAGTAAAAGTTTATTTAAAAATAGAGGCTGAATAGCAAAAAAATAATGAACATGTGCGGTTTTAAAGGTTTATTCAAAACGATATGATTGTGGCGGGCTCTGTGACGTAATAAGCCCGACCAATCAGCTCCTAGAACCATTCAGATGACATAACGACTTGGCAATATTGCAGGAGAATGGCATTTATAACTTGCGTCATCTGTCACAGGCACTTGTCACTTTCGTGCTAGATGCAGTTAAACATCCCTCTCAAAACGTCAAATGTGACAAACGTCAGACCCTCGCGTAAGGTTGCCAGCTCACTTCTACGTGATTGGTTGTAGGTTTGTGACGTATTTAGTCTGAAGCGTTTCAAATTCGGACTAAAAACACAGCTTTTCAATAATTTATTTTGGGTTTATTTTACTCGCAAATAAAAATTGAGGACACACGGGTCTTTTTATTTTTAATGTACTTTGTGGATCAGAAATAAAAAATAAAGGCGGGATGAGCCCATTTTTGGAGAAGGTACACTTATTCTAATTATAAGCGCCCCATTATCAAAAGAGGGCTTGATGGTTTTCTCCTTCATGGCACCCTAATGGAAGGTCTCAATGAAAGGAATTAATTTTTACCAACCTCCTCGTACCCCGTACAGTGATCGGTTATAATTCCTTATATCTCAAAAGCGGATTCTCGGAGGAGGGTACTCCCAAAGAAAGATTAGGATGTTTGGAAGAAATATATCCATTGATGATGAAGTCAAAACTTTAAAAACGAATATCTCGGAAACGGTATATCGGAAGAAAGTACTCATAAAGATAAAATGAATCGTCTGGACGAGACACATCTATTGCGGAGTCGAAGCGAATACCTTAAAAACGAAGTGTCGAACGAGCGTACTCATAAAGGGCAAGTGGAAAGTCAGAACGAGACACATCTACTGGCAATGTCAAAACTTAATTGTGAATATCTCGAAAATGTTTGAGGAAAGTACCTACCTACAACGGGAAAACACTATTTAGGAGAATTTCTCTAAGGACTACTTGCACTATATAGCGTAGAATTTGAATTTATGCCAAGCGGCCTTTAACGGTTCATGTATCCCCTCCCCCATTAATCCTCTAGTAAGAATGTAAACATCGATAATTATAGCACCTTATAACCGAACCATTTACTAAGCTATTTCGGTTTTAAAAAATGCACTTTATCTGCATATTTTGTGTACCTAACAGAACCATCATAGGTTTTACAGTTTCCTTTTTCTTAATAGTCACAACGCGTAGTAGTCAAATATTACAAGAATCACGACACGAATTTCATGGCGACGTCTTCTTGAGTTAGCCACGCTGTATATTGGTTGTTAAGGGCACTTAAGAGCATTCCCAAAATGTTTGCCCTCCGTATGTTTTTAATAGCCTTCACTACATTTAAAGTACGTAACGCGTCTTTAAGAAAGTTTTTTAAAATTTAATTTTTAGAGCTTGTAGGATCTCTAAGCGCACTGACAGGTATTTAAACGTCTTTAAAAGCGATTAAACGTCACCAACAGTCTCAAATGGCTTTAAAAACCCTCATGAGATCAAGTTGCCATGATACGATTAATATAATACAAATAACGGTTGTGTAGAAATTAATATTCAAAAAAGCGCTAAAGAAGCCAAGAAACGACGGGGAAATTATTAATCACTGTGGAAATGCGTATAATGATATTTCAGTGGCAATTGGAAGGCCTTACTATAATCTACTTTATCCACTTTATCTACTGAAACCCTCTATAAGTTTTAGTATGGTTTGTGCTTGTTAAAAAAATGGTTGTACACTTAGACCGGATATACATTACAGACGTAATATACAAACCCAAGAGTTTCTTTAGGTCATTAAGTATTCTTCTAAAAGAAAAGAGATTGTTGGAAGCATTTAACTATCTAATACTCAAAGTACCTACATTTCATTGACACTTCGGAAACGGTGCTTCTAATGTTCAGAAAATATTATAGCACAAACGAAAGGTTAATAGACTGATCTTTATGTCCGTTGCGGCCTGCGGGTTATGGGCTTTACATAATCAAAGTACTGTGCTTTTTCTATACCTTAAATTAAGAGGTTTAAAAGTAAATAAAGACGAAGAATCTAAATCTTCTTGTTAAAATCTCCAAGCCACACGACTTCTTAATGAGATCCTCGTAAAATTAACTTCGATGCCATTGCCAAATTACATAGGTTGTGCTTCTGTGGCTTCGGGCGATAATTATACCTACTAACGTACTTGTTATTCCTACTTTTTGTAACATAAAATATATAACAAAACTCGTCTGGAATTTCTGCACTCTCTTAACGCGTATATATCCCGATTGCCTTTGAGGTACGTTTTAGTCGATCGCGTCTCATCTTCAAGAGACGTTTCGCGAACGATTACCAGCAATTAAGAAAGTGAATAATTACAGACAGAATAAATTATTCCATTTAAATACCGTGAAGCGTTATTGTTATACGTTAAACGGAAATATTTACGTCGCACCTCTTTTCCTAAACTAATTATGTGATTATGAGGGAAGAAACGATGATTTTTGTGATAATTTTGTGCTTTCATTTTGGATTTGTTAACCCTTTAACGATCGACAATCAACTCAGTGTTGTACGAAACGGTAAGTTTGCAAATTTGAGATGACTTAACTGTTAATTTTTTTGCCAGTACTGGTTTGCATAACTAGAAATATATTTTTGTAGATTGCTATGAAAGATTAGCTTTTGGGCAAAAACTCAATCCGCATGAAGTCGACAAGGAATTTCAATTGTCCACGGTTCAAGAGTGCCAAATGGCATGCACGGAGGAGGGTGATAAATGCAGATCTTTGAGTTTTGGGTAGGTCCTTAAATCTAGTACTATACGCACTTTTCATAACCAGTGTTCCCTTTCATTTTGGAGATGGGGGTAGTTATAGTACCCAGAGATTTCAATTTCTGCACGTAGGCAGCTTCGTATGCATCAACGTTGTACAACTAAAGTACCAGTTCAGGTACATTTCAATTGAAATATTGCTTATTTCAGGGTCGGTGTAAAAGGAAACGCGACTTGTTCCTTGAGCAGACACTCAGTAAGGGAAACCCCGGATCTTAAACCCATTGGGACCATCAGCGACGTTGATTATGATTTGTATATTAAAAAACTGGGTTGCAAATTAGTATTAAATGAAAACCAACCCGCTGACTCGAAACCCCTAGAAAATGGTCACAGAACCAACACAAGTGTATCAGGGGGCTATCAGAATTCACGTGAGCCGTATTTCGCTAATAAACCGTATCAGGTGCAGTCATCAATGATTGGTGTTGCATCAGGTTCCAGTTATTCTGAAGAGCCGTTACGTTACGGCATAGGAAAACCTCACTATTTAGGATCTTTTAATCACTACCCACCCTTTCGCCCAACGTATCTCAATTATCCGTACGATCATCGCTACTCTCACCAGAGTTACCAGCCGCAGTCAAACGATCGTTTCGATTTTGATCCCAGCCCTTATCTCGGACCATCGTATAATCGATTTGAGACCAAACCGTTGCAGGGTTACCATGTTAATAATGTACATAAGCCTCACAAAGTTCCGTCAAGACCCTTGGTCGAAAATGAGCATGAATCATTTTCAAGACCACCAATTCATCGACCAGAAAGCAACTACGAATATAAACCTTTTCGCCCCGAAACCGTACCTAATCGACCCGAGCATTTCGGTCAACAACCGCTCCCAATCAATAATTATGGCTCGCGACCTCAACGACCCATAAAAATACCAGACCGACCGGATGATTACTTTTACAAACCAAATCCTCCTCGACCACATCCCCTTGACGAAGGCATAGGCCAGTATGGTACCCGTCCACAACGACCTCAACAATTACCAAACAGACCTGACGATTATAACTACAAACCCCCTCAAAGCGTATGGTTGGATCGTCCAACTATAGTAGGCTATGGGACGACTATAAGTCATCGACCAAATGAAATACCCGATCGCCCGGTATATATTCCAAAACCGAGCCGACCCGAACCTCCCAACGAATACGGTCCAACCCTTCCGCACCGCCCAATCAAAATCCCATACAAGCCAGACAACTACGACTACCTGCCCGATGCTATCAAACCAGGAAGCTACCGGCCTCACCTTATTGATAAATATGACACGATTAAGCCGTATCGACCAGGCCACTCGGACTATGACGCGCTCGCTCCAAATCGCCCCATTTGGGCGTTAGATTACGAACCCCAGCGCCCATTTAGACCGCATCGTCCTCAAGCGAACGGCTACCAAGTGGAAGAACCAAACGTGTACGAGGCGAAACCTAAATATCCCTTTGAGGACAACAAATCTGGCAATTCCACCCCGTACGGAGGGACAATAACGGCGATAATGACAGAAATAAAAGCAGGTAAGTTTCGTACTAATAACAAACGAAATTAGTGGTTCAAATGTATTTCGCACTTACATCATGGGTTTACGATAAAGATCTTTTCCAACTTTTAACAATGAATGCATTTGGTTGAAGGTTGCTGTAACCTACAACAATGTTCAGATAATTATTGTATATTACACGTTTACAAATCTTTTAATTTTATTCGGCTTTTAATCTGTTTAAATTCAACTAGATATAATTTTTTGTTGTAATTATGCGCGTTGCGTGCGCCTTGCAATAATCATATTCAAACTGGATGATTTCCTGTTATATAAATGGAATCGTCCTTTATGCAGGACATGAGTGAAACGGCCGTGTATTTTTAATTTAAATGTTTAGGGCGGTATTAAAAATGTGTAAAATTTTTCTATTTCAATGCTAGGCTACTAGAGAGCTACAACAATTATTTTACGATATAATCATTGAATATAATAATTATTCAATGGTATAATTATGAATGCTACGTTTTTAATGTTTGCAAAAATTGCTTTTAAAGTAAGTAACTTTAAATTGGAAGAATTTTTAAGATACAACAAAGATTCTTTAAAATCTTTCATTTCTTGATATTCAGTTCCATTCAGTTTTTCAGAGTTTTCAATTTTTCCAATTGTTTAGAATGGTCTGGTTTTTAAATTCTTTAAATGTTCTATGCTCTCCTAATTCATCAGTTATAGTCCCATTTTTCAGTTTTGAACTAAAGTTCTACAAGTTTCTTCAGTTTTTTGAGTCCTTCAGAACCACGAGTCTCTTAAAATTTTTTGCTTTTTGCAAATGCTTCATTCAGATTCTCACGTTTCTATGGATGTCTGAATTTTTCCGATTCTTGAGATTTTTATAATTCATCAAATCCGATCAGACTCTTGGGATACCTACTTCCAATTTCCAGGTATTTGACACAAATTCGTCAAATTCTTAACTTAACAGACGGACACCATCGACTCCCCTATAAAGCTTGCATCACTTTACCCTGCTGCCCAGATGTATTTTCGAGCCGTCAATTTTTTCGCGGCTAACTGAATGGGAGCAGAGCTGGGCAGTATTCGATTTGTAAATACTTTTTAGTATTCCAATCCTTTAAAGTATTCAAATACTTTGTAATTAAATACTTTTATGGAAGCAGTATTTGTATTTGTAACTGAAATACTTTCACAAATATTTAGTATTCGAATACTTCGCATAGTATTTGAATACTTAACCTTCCTTCTTTTACCAAAAATCGACTACTCCAAAATTTCTCGGGAAAACACTTTTCCTTATTAATTTTGGTGCGTAGAATCCAAAACAATTCGTACTTTTTCGATCAGACTTCTCAATCAAAAGTTATAGACTAGAAACCAATTTCGAAAGAAAATTCAAAGGACTGTAACTTTTGAACTAGTAGCCCAATCTTGGAACTGTTTGAAATTATGGATTCTACAGGCCACATTCTATGAGAAATTTTTTTTCCGGGTCGATCTGAGACCATTTTTTTTGCGGGCCTCAAAAAAAGGCAGTGTATAATCTTCCTTTTTTACCAAAAATCGACTACACCAAAATTTCGGGGGAAAACACTTTTTCTTATTAATTTTGGTGCGTAGAATCCAAAATAATTCGTACGTTTTCGATTAGAGCTCTCAATAAATAGTTATGGACAAAAAACAAATTTTGCAAAAAAATTCAAAGGGCTGTAACTTTTGATCTAGTAGCCCAATCTTCAAACTGTTTGAAATTATGGATTCTACGGGCCAAATTCTATAAGAAAATGTTTCCCGGTCGATCTCAGACAATTTCTTTATCCGGCCTAAAAAAAAGCCAGTACTTTTAAGTTATTCAAATATTTGGGAACAATTTAGAAATGTTTAGGGAAAGTTTCCATTGTCACAAAATCAAATATAAAAATCCGATACATCTGAATACCGAACTTGATAGTCTACGTAACTTAAAAACAATAGGGACTTTTCTTATATCCTTAAGACCATATGTACCAATTTTCAAAGCGATCGCACGTTTCTAAACAAGTTATCATGCACACGGACAAACGGATGGTCAAAAATGGATCTGTTCCAAAATCGCTAGGATTAATTTCAGAAAGGCGTACGATCGCTTTGAAAACTGGTACACGTATTCTTAAGGATATAACTGGTATAAGAAAGGTCCTGGTAGGTACCTCCTATATAATAATATAATAATAATAATACGCTTTTACTCCCCTTAAATTTGTATATAACAATAGAAATATAAAAAAAGCTAACCCCATACAAAGTATAACTTGATCTTTTAAGTAGTATTAAGCCTTTTATCTAGTATACTATTTTAAATTTTTAATGTATTTGAGTGACAAGTATTTCAATAATTTTTACTGTATTCGAATACTTTTCAAAGTGCCATGTTGGGGGAATCCTGGCCGGACATGGCTACGATTAGAGCCGCCTCCCCTTCCACCGTCCTAAGGTTCATCTCACGTGTGGGATGGCTTGAGTGATGTTGAGGGGTGGGGCGACCCTAGTCAGGGAGGTAGTACAAAGGGCCCGAATTTGAGGCCTAAGTACGCGTGGACACTGTTCACCCTCCTATCGTAATCCAGAATCCAGAAACTTTTCAAAGTATTCGAATACTTTTTATAGTATTTTTTTTATTTTTTAAAGTATTTGGATACTTTTCAATGTATCTGTATCTAGTATTCGCTTATGCTGGACGTAAAAGTATTTAGTATTCAAATACCTTTGATTTGTGTAAAGTATTTACTATTTAGTATTCAAATACTTTTTGAAAGTATTCTGCCCAGCTCTGAATGGGAGCGAATACAGCAGAATTATTTGGAAGGTGAGAAATAAACCACACTTAGGTACGGGGGGTTATTTAAAATTAGTTATTTAAATTCTGCGCACTTTAGGGCAGAGTAGCATGATCAGTTTTAATTACTCCAAGATTACATAAGGCAAATCTTCAAGCACGTTTAATTCAATATACGGCAAAGACATTAATTACATACCATTTGCATATGACCTACTATTTTGCATTAACAATTAAACACCATAGGTGTATAAAGCTAGGTATTATATGGCTAATTTCCTGTTCCACCGTGAGTCCATCACTTCAAACAGGATATGAACAACAGAATTAAGATATGAGAATAAATTCGATGTGAGTAATTTGGATAACCTTGCTGGCTGAATCTTCGCGGCGAAGGCCGTCGTTTGAGAGATAATTTTTCTCAGGACTACCGCGTTTTTTATATGGACACTTTACATATGTATATTGTTTCACGCTTGTTTGCGGCACTAAAGATTTCCGTGGATATCAGAATAGCACTAATTTAATAGAAACAATAGACTACAGTAATTGGTCACCTTCATTAAGGATACTATAACTAAACTAATATGAATAACTAACGAGGATAGTCTTAATTTTCAGATTTTGATTGTTGAATTTTTCAATTTTTTAAGGAATCAAGGATTGCGTAGATCTTAATCGATATGTACGTCCGTCTGTACATTGTATCGTGTAGATTTTGAAATTACAACCATTGAATAAAAAATAGTGTTTTTATTCAATGTGTTTCCTAGCTCATACCTGGTAAAAATATCAAAAAACCTTTTGTGCAAATGTCAACTATAAATGTTGCGCATCTACAGAAATTATTTTTGAATATATAGGGTGTCAATACACAGTGGATTTTTTAAATGGAACACCCTGTATATTTTTAGCTGATTCGATGTTATTTTGTAACCTCTGCATTCTATTCACTATTTGGTTTTTTGTGTTTCTAGCATTCTTTTATTTTTTATTATCATGGTCTATACCAATTTATAAACATGTAATTGAAATTGATTAATGTGTAACTATTTTTATGAAACATATTGAATAACCTAAAAACTACTGGGTTTTAGGCGTAGGGCACCCCTTATAAAAATCGAAGAGCACACTATTTATCGAATAGAGGAAATAAAATAGTCGTAGTTCTTCTCCCCCTGAAAAATGTCTACTCTTATAATGTATTTCGTAATATCTGCTGGACACAACGCAAGTTGTATTTTCTCACCACCTCACAAGAACTGGAGGCTGTTGAAAAAGAACCATCAGAACCATATATTGTAAAGTGTTTTAGAGTAGAATAGTGTTTTCTTGCGGAGAAAGCACCCCTAAAAGCATTTAGAATACAAGAAATCAAAACTACCCCACAACTTTCTTCCCAAGGGCCTTATGCTTGCAAGACGCTTTTTTGGAGTAACTCAAAATGTGATGAATTGCACGTGCAGCATCGTAAATTTTCGATTAATGACAAACATTTTTGTAGTCGGTAAACAAATTAGGTTCATAGAATTAAATGGACCATTAAATGGCCATCGAATACTGTAATTGCCAAGTCCGGAAGTAAAGGTAACAAAATCCAAGTTCCAATTCCCACAATCGTACGCAGTTAATAGTTTTTGGTCAGCATTGTTAACACACAAAAAATGTGTATCTCCCACCCGAGATGGATTCGATACTAACAGCAAAACGTATCTATATCCTTGGCAGGAATGCATATAATGTGTGAATAACAATAGTAACGATTCAGTTAGTGTTAGAATGCGTTTTTGTATATGACCGATTCCTATTACATCGAAAATAATCACTGCCTTAGTATTACGAAATTACGCGCTTTTTGTATGCTAATTCGCCTCTTGAGAAAATTAAAACTTGTTGAAACATGGTCAAATTTAATTACATTTCTACAGACAATTGCGAGTTTTTCGCTACGAAATTTTAATCCAGTGCTTGTTTTCTTCATATCGCGATACACAATGAAGAACTTAATTTTATGTGCGAGTGCGATATTACTCTCTACTTTATGTAACAATTTAACGAGTGCCAGTTCTGTTATCATAGTCGAGGATGCCAAAGGTACCCTCTTCTTGGAGGCACCCGGGAACCTTTTGACTAATCGAAATCTGTTAGCCTGTTTCAGACGTGTCCTGGCCGGAAAACGGGCACTCAGAGCGCTGATAAGAAAGGCGGTACCTTGCGAGCGACTCGAAGATTGTCAAAGGGAATGCTCCGATGAAAGACGCTTCGTATGCGAGGGATTTAACTACAGGTACGAAAAAAGTGCATTTTTTTCATTTGCCTTGAATTTGTGAGCAAGTAGAATAACGAGCAGCCTTCAGCGTTATGCGTTATGACAGGAATTAGGTGATTTTCCGCTTCGGAATTATGTAAATTGTCTAATGAAAGATTGCAAGGAAAATAGCAATTTTAAAGAATATCTATCTCTCTTGATCGATAAACTATAACGCATTGTTTGTTTGAAAGAGAAAGTTTTCTTTGAGGATAGCATATACAGAACAATTACATAAGCTATAACACAAGGAGCTTGCACTCAAAATTGAGTGATTTTCAGTAGTTACAGAAAATTATATCGATATTTCTTCATTTTTGTACATACAGGGTGGGCCATTAGTGTGTGGGTAGAAGATTGTGGGTTTATTAACGCACATATTTAAAATTCATTATCGGCGAATATTGAAGGACTTTTAAGGCTACAACCTAAAAATATTTTCAATGGTCAATTTTAGTGTGACTTCCAACCACACACTAACGGCCCACCCTGTATAAGCTTTTTTTTCATTTTTGGTTTTGATTTGAGTCTCGTCCAGTATTCTCACAGTATCCAGCAAATTAACATGAAGTAAAATTTACACGCGTTTCTCTAACCCAGTTTTCTCTTTGCAATAAGAAAATGTCACAATTGAACAGCAGGGGTACCTACTGCGAATAAAAATCACCCTTTATAACAAATCTTCAATTCTCTTGAACTGTAGTACGAATGATCCAAAATGGATCCACCACAACTTAATATCGAATGCTATTCGATTTGCTTTTTTTTTCTCCCAAACACAAAATTAAATATAGACGTCTCAAAACAAGAGGAACTCTTCCTCGAATTACTGGCAGGACTTCTATACTCGTATAACGAGTTTTATTTTGTAAACATTTCAGGTTGGACCCCACAGGGAGAAGCCAAGGAGATTGCGAACTGCTGGACGTGCCCTTATCGCGATTGGATATCCGTGAAGATATAGTTAGTGATTCCGAATACGACTACTACGAAAGAGATCGAAACAGTGAAGGCCCGGACTGCAAGGGAACAAGATATTATGGCACCTACTCCGATAGAAGAGAGGACATCAACTACTATCCCTACGATAGACGCAGAGATTACGACAGTGATTACTTTGACAACGACGATCGGTACTACTACAAATACAGACGGCCCTATCCCGACAGCGATAATGATTTTTTCTATTACGATGATCGTCGTGGAGGTAAGAGTGAGTGCTTTGGTGTTATTGAAGCACAAGTTTCTAATTGTCCACCATTGGCAGGCTATAAGTACGAGCGAGACGACTACGACTATGATAAAACGGACAACTCGCGCCCAGATTATAAATCCTACGAGCCTTATTTACCCTCCTGGTACCGCGATCGCAATATCTACGACAGAGACAAATGGTACAAGTACTACGAGGATAGGTTAAAGGACAAAGAGTATTGGGGGTTTAAGGACCAAGACGAGACGTGGGGTGGCTACGGAGGTTCTTACGGCAACTTTGGAAAACCCTATCCTACCGACATTCCCAAATACTACCCCTATTCTAAACCAAACGGAACAAAGTACTATTTTTTTCCGGACGTAGAAAAGGACTCGAATGACTGGGGTCGCTATGGCGGATCGTACGGGTATGGGGGATATCGAGATGCGCAGTCCAATAATAAAGACAGTTACGATTATTGGGGATTGAGCAAATTGGACAATGGCCTACTACCCCCTTACCAATCAAAACCGGAATACACCGGAAGTTATTTGCCACCGTACGATAAAGGCCCAGACTTTTTAGGCATTCAACATGGATATGACGACTACATTAAAGATCGTAAGTGATTCCGTACAAGGTGCTCTTTACCACGCTCATCTTTCAGAATGCTCTTTGAGAATGGCGACCGGCTTCCGCTTGAACAAAGGCACCATTAGGAAGATTATATCGGTTCCCCATATTTATGAATGTGAGGTACTCTGTCATAAAGAATCAGATTTTCCTTGTTCCTCTTACACATTCAGGTAAGTTACTAATTTGATCGATGATTCTACCATGTGTGTTTTAGGTATACACTGATCAACAATGCTCCAAAAGAGAATTGCCATTTAAGCGACCGAGATTACAAAGACCTTGATTATTATACAGATTTAGAGCCGGACAGAGATTGTGACGTTTACACAATAAATAACCGAAATAGTTGCGTGCGGCCTATTACCAAGGAAAGTAGTGGTGAGTAGGAGTGGGCGATTATGGATTCGATCAATACAGGGTGTCCCAGGACGAACACCGGCTATCTATATCTCAGAATATTTTGAAAATTACGCACTTTACCTAACTTTTAAACGAAACACCCTATACACGGTGTCCATTTTTCGAGTGCCACTATGGGGATCTCACTTATCTTAAGAGATAGAAAGATGGTTAAATGGGGGCAAAGTTACAAATTTCCGTGCTGAATAAGAATCTGAAAAGAAATTTGAAATATCTTCAATACTTTTAAAAATATCACAAAAAAACGAAAATTTCTGATTTTCGTTTTTAATTTTTTTATGATAAACTACTCGTAGTAGACATTTCTAATTAGCACATTATTCGGACACCTTTCAATGGAGATTTCAAATATCGCATCCTGTTTTTAATTACGTTCAAGATGACGGAGAAACACGTGGCAACTTTAGTTTTTCTTATGGGCGCCATATTGAATTTTGACATTTTGGGATTACGTCTTTTTTTCTCTTTACAACGATATATCACACATAGTGGTTCAGTATCACATTTTTCCTAAAAATACAATTTTTCATTTTTTGAGAAGAGTGCTTTGGAAAAACAAAACGTTCTTTTGTTGTCAACAAAAGTTTGACAGTTTGATCCATCTGTCTGGTTGCAGCGTTGTCAGAGAAGTAGAAATTCGATTTTCATCTCAACCGCTTGCAAAATTGCCTGCTCATATTAATTGGGTCTATCATCATATTGCTGTCTACATCTTTTAAAAGAACCATATTCGCCCAAGTTTTTATGCAGCAAAGAAAAATACCTCAAACTAGATTGTTGCCGCTCTGGATAACGCTGGAAGTATGTTGCAGCAGCCATGTGGGCATTTCGATGAGAAGTGTAGTAAATTTGGATCATATCTCTTTGATCTGCACTTGAAAAAGGCATTTTCGCATTACAACTAGCATAAACCTAAATGACACTACATGAAATAAGTCAACCTTTTGTTCACAACAAAAGAACGTTTTGTTTTTCCAAAGCACTCTTCTCAAAAAATTAAAAATTGTATTTTTAGGAAAAATGTGATACTGAACCACCATGTGTGATATATCGTTGTAAAGAGAAAAAAAGACGTAATCTCAAAATGTGAAAATTCAAAATGGCGCCCATAAGAAAAACTGAAGTTGCCACGTGTTTCTCCGTCATCTGGAGAGTTATTAAAAACAGGATGCCATATTTGAAATCTCCATTAAAAAGTATTCGAATAATGTGCTAATTAGAAATGTCTACTACGATTAGTTTATCATAAAAAAAATAAAAACGAAAATCAGAAATTTTTGTTTTTTTGAGATATCTTCAAATCTATTGAAGATATTTGAAATGTCTTTTCAAATTCTTATTCAGCAAGAAAGTTGGCAACTTTGCCCCCATTTAACCAACGTTCTATCTCTTAAGATAAGTGAGATCCCCATAGTGGCGCTCGAAAAATGGACACCGTGTATATTATTTTATTTTAAGATTCTACGTAAAATTTCACACACATTTCATGTACAATTACCTACACCTAAATTCAGCTGTTGTTGAAATATTTTAATTTTTATGTTAAAATGGACTTTTTGCAGCCCACATTTTTTCCTTCTATGTCTAAGAATACGTGTACAAAATTTGGTTCCAATCGGTTCGGCCATTTAGTCGGAAATAATAGTACAGACCGACAGACCGATAGACATCATCAAGATATTGTTGAATTCGGATTCCTAGTGCTTCACAACTTGTATTTTTGCCAAAAATGAGGAGGGGGTCATTTTTGGCCCCAATGCAATACCTCCCCTTAACTAACGTGCGGGTGGTAAAAATGAGAGTTATCTAAAGCAATCACTGAATCTATTATTTTTATTACAAAATCGAAACCCGACTGTCGATTATTACCACCCGCACGTTAGTAGGGAGGTATTACATTGGGGTAAAAAATAACCCCCCACTTTTTTTATGGAAATACACGTTTTGAAGCACCAGGCATCCGAATCCAACAAAATCTGGATGAAGTCTATCAGTCTGTTCGTCTGTACTCATTTCCGGCCAAACGGCTGAACCGATTGGAATCAAATTTGGTAGATATATCCTTAGACATAAAAGAGCAGAATACATGTGCTAGCCACAGCAAATTTTGATTTTTTATGCAGCGTCCACATATTTCAGATTGTTTTTGGCGAGTGAGGAGCGGACAACGTTTAGACCAGCGAGTGGTTAGAGACACCCTTACAGTTAAATCCATCGTCGAGTGTCAGTTGGAGTGCATCAGATCTCATCATTTTACCTGTCGTGCATTCAGTTACAGGTGGGTTTAAATTATCTTGCAAAAACGTATGGATGTACAGTGGATGTTCAGATTATTTATCCGCATCAACATCCACTGCACGTGCCTATTATGCAATTACCTAATTAACTTCTATCCTTGCCATGTGCTCGAGGAAGTTAGCTCGTTGTGAATATACTTTAACTATTTTTTTTAAATATGCGTGTTGCATACTGTGCTTAAACATGCACATACGAGTACATTGAACATCCATTTTACGTTCTGGTTTTAAAAACGTAAATAGAGCATATTATCTGTTATTATTTTAACAAATTAGGTATGGATCTCCCTCGATCGGTGGTGCTATCGATAACTGCCAGTTAACGGATTGGCCCGTTTATGATCTCAACCCCCGTGTTCATTTCATACCCGAAATTGGTTACGAAATATACGAACGGCGCAGCTATGGTCACGGTTGTGAACCTCATTTTGAAATCGGTCACAAACCGATTGCTGAAGATAAAATGGATCAGTTGTGCTACGTCGGGTACGGCACTCAAGCGAAACTACTCCCTCAAGCTACTAAGAAATCAACGTGGACTGCAACGGAAGCGGAGTGCAAGGCCGAATGTACCCGTGCTAGGGAGAAAGGGGACTTTCAGTGTATGTCATTTAGCTACAGGTGCGTATCTACCGACATTAATTTTACGTTAATGCATTTTTCCTTAGACTCCTGGTGCCAAAAGGAAGCGCCAATTGCGATCTATCGGACATATTGCAAAGAGATTTACTGTCGAACGTAGATTACGTTCCAGATCCAAATTCGTGGCTATTCGCCTGGGATCTGCACAATCCCCAATGTGTGTCTGTGATAATAGTAGGCAACACAATTTTCGGGGGAGAACACATTTTTCAAACTGACAAAGAAGGTGGAGGAATTGGACCGTGGAATCGTACGTACACACTAAAACGAAAGTTATCTAACACCTTGTTACAGCTACAGGACGTCCCGAAGATACATGGAAAGTCTACAGTGTAAGCGGTTATCCGTGTAAACGAGGCAATTACTGTCAAGAAAATAAGGTCGCCGGATTTTGGTACTGCGAAATAGACGGGCCTGAGCAGCACTCGTGGGATTACTGCTGTAAACCAGATCACCAGTGCGGATACAGCGAGGGTTTTCCATACCAATGGTGCTACGTGGGTCCAAAAAGAACCCAGTGGAGGAAATGCAACGAGCGCTATTATCCCTACGGTTTAACGGACCGATATGACTATCCCCAAGCGCCCTCTTACCTACCAGAAACAGTATCGAATCATTTACCTCCACTTAATCGCCCCAGTTTTAGACCAGATCGTCCTCCGGTCGAGGACCACTACCTGGATCCTCCCAAACCTGGTGGATTTGGACAGACGCGCCATTGGCCCATATCCTACTTACACAAGGAATTGCCGCAGAATGATTCTCTACCGGATATTGATCCGACGTTTGATTTTCAAAAACTGCCCAAAGCAAGAAACGTAGATAAGAACGAAGCGATCGGAAATGTAATTAAGACCATTCAATCGAACGAGCTTAAGAACGCCGAATACACGGTTTTAACTGCCACCAACAATGCGAGCGATAATCTACCATTCAAAATTCCATTACCGTTGAATCAGTCTCAGGAAAGCGTTGAGTTTGGCAAGTTCGAACCGGTCGATCTGTTGTTACAACCCAACGGTACCACGACAACTGGTTCAAATCAACGAAGAGAACGCAGTGGGCGAACGTTCAGTAAGGGAGTTGTTACTAAAACGAGTAGACCAGTATCTAACGCATCCTTAAGTAAAAGTCGCGAAATGGTTTCTACATAACTGTAGATGAAAGAAACTAATATGGATGGAAGATTGAAAGTTTCGAATTTGATTTTCTACCCATACTGTTTGGGAATGTTTAGGTTACACATCTTTTGAGCTGTTAATTTATCAATTGCTTTACTGTGATCAAATAGCTACCGTATTTTCAACACCTAAGTAGTTTATGTAAGTTAGTAGTATTACTTTGTTCATAATTAAGTGCCTAAATATGTGGTAGTAACGTAATTACTTTATAGTAATTTTTTTAGTACAGTTTAACAGACTATGACGCTGTCCTTTATTTGGTGATTCTGAAATATTATGTCAGTTTTGATCAAATTCTGAGAAATTGTTTGGTTCACACAGTGTCTTTCTAAGTAGACTGAAACAAACGGAAGGAGTGTTGAAGCCTTCCTCCTTCGGGCTGTTCTGAGTTCTACGTTCTCCATCAAAACGAAAATGAGCTATAGAGCTAATTGATTTTAAGCAGCTGGTTCTAAAAACTTCTAAAAAGAAAATGGAAAATTCTGAACAGTATCCACATGTTTTGAGAATGATTTCAAATTCCTAAAAAAGTACCAGGAAACACTGGGAAGGCACCAGAGCCCCCTGCGCACAGTCGAAGGTTTTGAAACCTAAAATAAATTCTTTCCAAAAATGTTGCACGACTTTTTAGAATCTTATAGCGTTTTCCGAAACGGTTTAGGCCGTTTCCAGATATTTTAAATCATTTTTACAACGTAATAGTCCAAATCTTTCTAAAAAGCCTAATGAGTCTCTGGAGAGGTTCGCGAGTATTACAAGCTCTGAAAGATTTAGAGCACCTTTGCTACAGCATTTGATGACCGTAGTGCCTTACCAAGTTTTCTAGCGAATTTCCTGCATTAGAGAAAAGGCTTTCTCGGTGTCGAGCTAGCAGTTGAATTTTGCAAACATTCTAACAAAGGGTGAAATGTACAGGACGTGACTCATCTTTGATGCAATAAAATCCTTCTGTTAAAAGCAAAATGGAAAATTACATGGACTTGTAGGGGAAATTCAATATTACCACAAAATATATATAAAATATTCTTTACACTATGCAAAAAGTAAAAGAAGATGCAATCCCCAATCCCATCTAAAGTGCCAAAGTGGTGATTAGCACTTATGTTCAGGAATAAGTTTTCGTTACCAACGCCGGTACTGTCACAAATTAAGTGGGATTGCTACCTTAGACCGGTCCTGCGTAAAGTTTACTAAAAATAAAAATGAGGTTATGTTATAAGAAATAGTCAAAATTATTTGCAAAAATAAGTATGGCATTGCTGAATATTTGCAGGACATCTTTTAAAAGTTTACCAAAACCGTTCTTTCTCAACAATTACTCTCAAACAGGGCCACAACCTTTAAAAAACGTAAAGGCCGAGCTTATAATCAGCGACAAATGTATAGCACGTTTGAACGATGTTGCGAAAGATACAAACGAATTTTTACGAGTAAGTGTTGAAGGTGGAGGCTGCTCGGGTTTTCAATACAAATTTGAATTGGATTCACATCTCACCGACGATGACAGGTATCTTCCCATCGTTTGCGACACTTATAGAATGAATCCGTTTTAGAGTATTCTCACGTGATGGAGCTAAAGTTGTAATTGATAAAACCTCCTTGGAATATGTTAAAGGAGCAACGGTCGATTATACGGAAGAATTAATTAGGTCCTCATTTAAAATTGTTAGTAACCCACTAGCTGAACAAGGTTGCTCGTGCGGTGCTTCATTTGCAATTCGCTTAGATTAATAGAATTGAAGTAAAGGTATTTTATTTGTAAAATAACTAGAAATATTTCCATAGATAATATAAAATTATATTGGTATGTGGAGAATAAAATAATGTTTATTTTTTTGTGCTTAACTTATGCTTTAAAACTTGAATTTCATCACATTGCCTGGCGATTTTTTCATTTTGAGACGCTAAATGCTCCGTCATCGCGTCTAATTGACTTTTATAATTATCACTCGTTACGTGGAGTTCCTCTATACTTTGTAATATTGAACTTTCTAATCGATCTTTTTCTAATGTTAAATGTTCAAGTCTCGCACACAAGGCGGCGTTTTCTGCCCATAAACTACTCGTTTCTGATTGCGCCGCCTGCTTTGCCTCTAAGAGTTCACTAATTTGAGACTCGTAGTATTCACTAAGCCTTTCGTTCGATTCTGGTTTCGCACGCAACATTTCACATTCACTACGCCATCGCTCTGCCTCTTGCTGCCACATGTTACACTAAAATATTATTTCAAATATCACATTTCAATACTACATACAAAGGTGTAGAAAGGCAACATGTGATTTTGAAGTGTTTTTTAAAGTATACTTTTCTAATCTTACGACAAATGAAGAGGCCATGCTCTTTCCAGAGCTCCCTAGACTCATTGAGCTCTGAACTGAGCATAGCAGTACCTCAAAAGATGCAAATAGCTCACGAAGACAAAAATGCAAATTCCCTCAATTGGTCTATACCATAAAACCTGTCCTTTCGTGCGTTTCATGAAGGTAAGACAGCGACAAACAAGTACAATATTCTCAATGACAGGTTTACACTACGAATTCGCAAAATCTACATGTGGCCCTGCTACACCGTTGTAAGATAAGGCGCCTTCAACTCACTACGTCTACTTTGTCTGCAACACTGTTTTCTTCAACAGGCGGTTTTACATCATTAGTAAATTTCTTTTTAAAATTTTCCAAATTTTCCTTGTGCTTCTCCTCATTAAAGCAAATCTCCTTTTGTAAATCGCATATTTTCAACTCCAACATTTCGATCTTTTCTCTATAGTTCGATATTTCCAAGTCCTTATCGACCATCTGCAAGAGACTGATAACGGCGCAAGTTTGTATGTTATCAACTACTAACCGAGCTTACTAATTCCGCGTTTTCCAAAATCTTTTTATGCAACTCCTCATCGAGAACCCCAAAATCGAATGATTGCGAAGACTTATTTGCCGATTTTTTATTGTGATGGTTCAACTGTAAATCCTGCTGTAAAACGGAGATTCGTTTGGTAAGCTGTTCGTTACGAAATGTGAGACTGTCCATTTCTTGGTCATGCTTACGAATCTTCTGTTCTAAATCCTTAATTAACTCTTTTAGTTCCACGCTTTTCGCTTGCTCGTCTATGACGGCTTTCTTTAGTACAGTAGCCTGCGACCTTACCTTGAAAAACATAATCGGTGGGAATCTAATTGGATGTTATGAAAACTTACTTTTGCATATTCTAGCGTGATAATGTTGTACTTTCTTTCCAGTTCCGCTTGCCTGTCCATTATTTATTTATTACAGAATTGTTGATAAAACAAAGTTTTAAGTTTTACTTGTTGAGGTTATACATTTTGAACAAATTTGACAGGTTATCGATTTTAAATTCTCAGCAAGAATGGTAGCGCCATCTTACTGTATACACGCTAACCATTTATATAGTTTACGTTTGTTCTCACAAAGAAAACATATCGGCGACAGATGACGACACCTTACGTTATACAATTTAAAGATATACAGGGTGTTCTATTAAAAAGCGAAGTGGTCAGCTAAAGTGCACAAAAATTACATGACTTATTGAAAAGGATAGGAAATAATTGATTCGTGAATGATGAAAATCAGAATTCACTGCTGAAAGCCGCATAAAATACTTCAGTTGTTCCAAGGAGGTGTTACGAAATTTGCGCCCACGAACAATGGGGGTTTAATTCTGACACAAAACATAATAGAAAACCTTTTTTGCGAACAACTAAATACTTTTCTAGATACGAGGTTGCAAAAAAGTGAGAAAGAAATGAAGAATTATTTTATATATAAAATAATAATAAAAATAAAACGTAATTGTGGTACGAACTAAATCTACGTTGATGATTCCTTATTCTTATTTGAAGTGGATCCCTATTAGCCCACATTATGTTAATTATGATAATTGAAAACCGAAAGAATAGATACATAAAATAACACCAGAAATGATAAATAATACTATTCAACATATCCAAACACGTCCAGGTCCCAGGAGCATGTTTAGTAGAAATGGTGGATATTTTGAACAGCTAATATAGTTTAAATTTATTCATGCAACAATTTCGTTTTATTATTAGATATTAATCAAAATATAAACAAATTCTTCATTTTTTTCTTATTTTTTTTGGAACTTCGTATCCTGAAAAGTATTTGGTTGATCGCAAAAGTGTCGAAAGGTTTTTTTATTCAGTTTCGTTTCAGAATTAAGCCCCCATTGTCCGTAGGCGTAAATATCGTAACACCCTGTATACCTACATATTAAATACATTTTTGCATATACAAGCACGTAACTACGAAGAATTTTAGATGTATTTTGTCTCCATATACTTTTATTTATATAAGCTTTTTTTTTGTATGAAAAAGGAATTAATTATTGAATTTACGTGGATTTTTTTTCTGATCTAGAGCATAGATATCTCGGAAATTAGAAGAGAGGAGAGGCGATCAAATAAGAGATGCAATGCCGAAATGTATACACTGTGTCCAAAATAAGTATGTCTATTATGGGGTCTCGGAAAGCGTAGGAGATATCAGTGTCAATTAGAGAAAAACTGCGCAATTAAACAGTTATTATCGTGATGTAAACAAAACTAGAAAATTCCGATTACTTCCGGAAATATGCCGATTTAGTTTTCATTTTTTTCTGATATTATTTGATCAAAACAAAAAATAAAAACCACTTTTCATTGCCCCTTTTTGAGCTCTACAAAATACCGTTGAGAGATTTCGACGCAATTTCCGTCAAGAATGCGAAAATTGTTTAACTATCTTTTAAAAAGTGCTCAAAGCCTCAAATCGGAAAATTCACATCCTTGTTGTGCGCTCTTTTTTTACGAAAAGATTCTGCAATTAATTCCCCAAGAACAGCAATTTTCTCGACAACGGCCATACCACGTTGAAAACACCGGTTTTCGTCCGATCACAGACCTCTTTTTTTTTAATTTTTGCTCGTTTGTCTATTGCTGATATTTACTTTTTTGATTTTAATGTCACAAGGCAACATATAATTAATAATTGTAATTCCTGATTAGAATTAATTTAGTTTTGGCGAACAAAATTTTAGTGTTTTTAACTTTGACATTGTGTTTCTCAGTTTTTGTGTAATAAAACCTGGCACAATTTTTGTAGGTTGTACACAGAAAAATAAGGTCATTTGGATAACTTAATAAAAATATTAGGTTGCTTTTTGAAAAAAAAAGTTCGATGCCATTGCGACGATCCAAAATTTTTTTTTTTAAATCCGGCCCGTTATTTACCGTTTCCGTACACATATCCAAAATTTTATTCTTTAAAAGTTGCTTCAAATGATGTAAAACGTCGACATTTGATGAAATGTCCAAAAAACGGTGATCGCAATAGCTAGCATAGGAAGCTAAAAATTATGCTGCTTAAAGTTTAAATACGATGCACTTGGGATTTTATGGAAGCCTGAGCTGAAATTTGGGAAGCATGAAAAGTGAACGTAAGAATAGCTTGAAAGGGGTTTAAAAAACTTTGCGGCCTTTGGGTCGTTTAAGAGTCATTGCAGGGGGAGATGAGTTAATTGGAGAAAGGAGAGCCAGTGAGAAATATAAAGGGTAACTTCGGGAGAATGGAAACTATACTTTAGAAGGTAACCTAGAAAGTAACGAGATAACAGGAGAAATTACCTCTTATGTTTAAATTGCTTTGAAAATTTACAAAATGGAACTATGGCGGATGTAAATAGATGATTATTCTTAGTTCTTGATTTTCATAGTAGTATATCTGTTACGGTCAAGTGTTTAAAGTTGCGATTATTAATAATGATTGGTGAATGTTAATAACCGGGGGAAGAAAAACACTCCCAATACAATTTCTTTAATTCAATATCTTCTTGATTCCATCGATGGTAGGGAAAGTTCCCGTTTTTGACACTTTATTCCTTTCTACATTAATTACTTTAACTGTAACATACCCATCACCCACAAAATAACGAAAGTTGCTTCTTCAAAATATAGGAGCGAATTTACAGTGGAAAAAGACCCTTAATGTTTAATAGTGTAGGAAAAGTTCTCTATAAAAAAATAGTCCCGTTATTATGGAATCATGAAAAGATTTCACTCATAATGGAAAGTGCATGTAATTTAAACAACTATCTACCGCTAAATTAACAAAAGAATAAAGATGTCCCCAAAGCAAGAGGGCCGTCACGGCGATGGACGACTACTAACCTAATGTAATGTAGGTACTTATAAGTACAATTGATATTCAAGAGATGAACATGTCTTGTGACCTGCTGCAGAATCTTATCTTATTTCCCACGTACGATCTTAAGAAAGAAATAATAAAAGGCCATTCATATTGACCCTCGAGTGGAAAATCGTTTCACTTTATAAAATTTTACGCAATTTCGTGTGCAATAAATCGCGTTACGCGTGAAAACATCCCTAAAAAGATTTCTTAAATCATTTTTAGGTGGACCCCTGTGTGTTTTTATAGTGGTTTTTTTCATCTTTGTTATTGTGGGATTTGAAGTTACCTACTCGTAGCATGAAATTAGAATCAAATTAGAAGAATTATTGATCTACTGTACAGAGTATGTAGCTGGGAGCGTGTGATCTCTTCGGGTTGGCAATGACATATCCGATCAGTAAATACAGAACCAATTTTGCCCATAAGCCCATTACGTTGATAACAGAATGGAACTGACCGGATTATATGTAAATGCACCGCTCTAATGCAAACAAATGCCATTTAGCGGTAATGCACATGTGGGCGAGTATCAAATTAAATAAATGTTGGAAATAAATATGCATCGTAAGTTAAGATTTTGCACCAGACAACGATCTGAAATAACAAAGCATAAGGGTGGTTAAAACCTTTAATTGTCATATGAATGATTACTCTATAAACGGAGGTGACGCTGACACCCACATCGTGACAAATTGTGGACTTACATCCCCCTAACATATTAATTCTGTTCTATTCTCCCTCGCCGCCACATCGCGACTTATTTATGATTTTTTGCGTGTTCTTTAAAATGTATGCATTTGTAGTTGAAGGTAATAGCTGCTACTGACTCGTTCGTCTTATTGGTGCCCTTTCATAATTAATTTATTAATCACACCGTTTATTAACATTTTGCGCTTACCAAACGTGAGGAAAAGTCATGCAATTCTGTTGAAATTGGAAAAAGTTGTCTCAGTGTAGTTTTGTTTCTCATTCTGTTACTAAAACACTATTTTCGCTTTACCACGGTGTTCAGTATTAATTGAAAATTGAAATAAAACATTTCTTGAACTTTGATTCATTGTTATCCTTAGTACACCTGGTCCAGTGGTTCAGTAATTATTTTTCAAGTGATAAAAAGAGATTTGCATATTAACAAACATTTTCAAAATATTATTTTTCTGAAACTACTTTAGAAACAACTACTTTCGTCTGTAAAAAGGGTGAAGAAAATGTAATTTTCCTCTCTAGTGAAGAAACTGAAAAACAATTGCTGCGTTAATCTTAATGACATTTAAAATTGAAACATAGGTACCCTTATCTAGATTGCTATGTATCAAACGTCATTATTGCATACGATAATTTTCCAATTTTGATTGTAGTTTCAGAAAAAATTATGTGTAAAACTTGAGAAGAAAGTGTTTTTCAACTCTCGTTCAAAAGACACACTCGCTACGCTTATGTGTCAAACTTTGAACTCGAGTTTAACAATTCCACTTTCTTCTCTAGTTATACAAATAACTAAATTTCCACGAAGGTTAGTAAAATGACCATTGCAATTCGTTTAAAATGACTATCAGAGTAGTTAGCATTTGTTTCTTCCTAATTTAAGCTTTTCTATCTCGTTCGGGGTCCGAAGTCCAAACACATCACGTTTCTTTTGGAAGTTCCCGTTTTAATAACTTAATTGTTACACAATATTGTGTATACAGGGTAGCGCATGGAAACCAACAAATTTTTTCGGTAGGTTATTCAGTGGTCTCGTCCTTCTCTGAGTCACAACCCTTACAATTTTAAATTGCATAATAAGGACGTAATACATAAGGGCTGCTACTATGATATAAACTACATTTTTTTAGAGATACTCAAGTTGCAAACACGTTCTCGAGTGTTATTCGTTCGAACCATGTTAAACTTATACTGAAAGAATTACCTAGCCCTTTTTCAATGCATCTTCCTGTTCTAGTCCATAATTTTGATTGAGACGTCCAATCGAAAAAGTACGAATTGCTTTGGATTCTACGCACCAAAATTAATACGAAAAAGTGTTTTCCCGAGAAATTTTGGTGCAGTCGATTTTTGGTAAAAAAGGAAGGTTATACACTGCCTTTTTTGAGCCCCGAAAAAAAAATTGTCTCAGATCGACCCGGAAAAAAATTTTCTTATAGAATGTGGCCTGTAGAATCCATAATTTCAAACAGTTCCAAAATTGGGCTACTAGTAAAAGTTACAGCCCTTTGAATGGTTTCTAGTCTAACTTTTGATTGAGAAGTCGAAAAAGTACGAATTGTTTTGGATTCTACGCACCAAAATTAATACGAAAAAGTGTTTTCCCGGAAATTTTGGTGCAGTCAATTTTTGGTAAAAAAGGAAGGTTATACACTGCCTTTTTTTGAGCCAAAAAAATTGTCTCAGACGACCCGAAAAAAAATTTTCTTATAGAATGTGGCCTGTAGAATCCATAATTTAAAACAGTTCCAAGATTGGGCTACTAGTTCAAAAGTTACAGCGCTTTGAATTTTCTTTCGAAATTGGTTTCTAGTCAGGGGCGGGCCAGGTGGAATTGCATAGGTTACGGGCCAATAAAGTATTAGTGTAGTAATGAAGGCGGGGGGGGGGGGGGCTCTGCGGTGCACCACAAAAACATCTTTTGCTTCATTTTAAGGTACTCGTTTTTCGGAAATCAATTACAATACAGCAATACAGTTTTTTTTAAATTGCAGCTGATAATGAAAAGTAACAGAATATACAATCCATACGAGGCGCGTCGCCTATCATTGTATTTCAACACTTTCATGCTACGGCAAAAAATGATAAATTCATTGCAAAACACTTCAATTAAAATAGAATTTTTTAACAACCTAACATCAACCCCAATTAGAGAAACGTGTTAATAATTTATTAATAGTGCACGAAACTAAATACAGCACATACTTATAAATTTCCAACGGGTCATTATGACGTGCAGGCCAGGTGGCAATCGCCACCCGCCCCCCCCCGGGCCAGTCCGCCCCTGGTCCTGTATTGCTTAAATAATGACCATACTATTTATTAAAAAAATTAATATTTACTGTGTTTATTAAAATTTAAATCATACACGAGATCACAAATTTTAGTTTTATCCTTATGCGATAAGTTTTAAGTTTTTAAAGGTCATATATTGTTCCTGCAAAACAGGATGTAGAAAAAGTGGTCTGCAGAAGGCCAACTTCCTCAACTCTAGGTGACAATGAATTCGTCAGTACTTCCCGAAAGCTCATATAACGGACTATTTAAGTGTGCAAAGGAGTTAGGGCATAAATATTCTTATAAACAATAAACTTAGCATCGCGCAGTCTGCGATATGTTTGTCTTTACTAGAAAAATCTTTGGCTAAATTCCAAAAACATCTCTATAAATAAGAAAGTTGACATTGCACAGTTTGCGCCAGCATACATCTGATTTTTACAATATACCATACGCTTGTATTTACTAGAAGCATCACTGGTAAAAATTTCAAAAAATATGTCTATAAATAAGGAAGTTGTGCAGTTTGCGTATGCGCAAATTAATCAGCAACACTTTTTTTGGTTGAGGGGCCAGAGCTATAAGCTACCGAATGCAAACAGAACGAACTAAATATCTTGAAAACTGTAGGAGTAGCCTCGGACGGACAAACAAAGTGGCCATAATGACGCCTTCCAACGTGTGTTGAAAAAGGCGCTAAAAATAACAGTTATGCAGGGTGAGATTTTTTCCATGTTTGTAACTAAAACTTGCAACCTGTATACTACCCCAATAACAGGAGACTTTACAACAATACTCGACCACGTAAAATTTGTATTAAAAGATCACCAAATTTCACTCCACTTTCAATCCTCGAAAACCAGCTTACCAACCCGTGAAATTTTAAATGGTTTCATAATTCATTTCATTTTTTAACCAGATTCAACATTAATGTTTATGGTTGGTGAGAGGGAGAATTTACAATTCGGTGGTATTCGTTGCATTCCACTGGTATTTTGACAAACTTCGTAGTTAAATGTTTATACAGTGCTATTTATTAAGAAATAGACATAGGGATTTACGTAAATTGTTTTTCCCTATTCTACTTAAAAATGACAAAATCTCTTCTGGAAGGCACCATAATAACTTCTTAAACCAAATAAAAATCTCGCTGTAATTTTAATTAATTTGGATATTGTTGCTTTGGCTTGCGTATTTTTATTTTAGTTTGTGTGCGATGTATTTAACTGAAGAAAAAGTTGATATTCTTAATTCGTTAGTGTCGGTAACAGCAGTTTCATGTTCCATATTTTTCATCTCGATCGTCCTCTACTTTTTATCATACTACACCTAACTCTAATATTCTTATCAATTCTCCTATTTACAATACAACATGTGTAGCGTATTTAATAGTATTTGTGACAAATGTGACATACATAACTCTCATATGAAAGATATCTTAGACATTTTTTAATTCGCATTTTTATTTTTGTTTAGGCTGTTCTAGTTTAACATAGCTATAATTTTACATTTTTTTTCTAATGTTCATTTTAATTCTCAAGGATTTGATCTGTTATTGGAAGTTTTTCTTCTGTTGATCAATAAACGATTATTATTATTATTATTATTATTATTAAGGAGCGTAAAAGATTTATTTTCTGTGAAGTCAATCCAACAATATTGAAATTAATTAATATGACAGCCTTTCAGAAGAAATTTTGTCATTTAAAAGTAGATAAGATAATACACGTACAAACAACGAACGAATAAACACGTCATATTTCTTGGAAAGATTAAGTCACATCCGCTTTCTTTCTTTATCGCCTATAACAGATCTTTCATGGCGCCTCGTTGTCTATTGGGATTTCTGGAATATTCGCTACAATACGATGATTCACCATTATTTCGCGAATGGTTTTTGGTCGATGCCCTTCTTTTGTCGTTGCTGTAATTGCAGGGAACTCATATGGTCGCGCACCACATAAAATGCAAAGTAATTGTCACAAGAAGTTCAAAATTGGATGGTAGAGAAAGAAAATATGACACAAACGTTTTTCGTTTTCTACAAGTTCAAAGTCAGCGATATTGAATATGAGACGCAGACGGATCAAAAGTGTGGTTTCCGTATACGAGGGAGTGACAAAAAATTTCCCTACTGAAAATGGTATGCGATTCTTCGAATTTTGTTTTATTGCGCTGTTCTTTTTCAGATTGTTACAATGTTTATCGTTTATCCATACCAGGTACCTATAAACATAACTCTAGAATAATTAATTTATGTCACAAGATCAGAAGGGATAATAGGTACCTACTGATAAAATGAACCGCTAATTTGCAACAGGGCTCGATTGAAAATTATCAAAATAGGAGAATACAATGTAAATTTCAGATAGCCACCATTTTATTTCTGTCAGTTTTATAATGAGCTCAATCAAATAAAGAAAAGGTTATTTTAAATGAGAGGTTGAGCCGATTACACATATGTATGGAATTGTTGCAAATTTTGTCTTCATAAGGGCCCTGATCAGAGGTTATACAATAAAAAAGATAAATTGACATGGTTTCGCATAGATTATTAATTAAAAATCATGTGACATTTTTTAACTTTGCGAATTTCACATGCAGAGCGAATAAACAGCAACTTGATGGGGTGGTTTATACAGTCATAATGGAGCACTTTTGGTGTCTATTGCGTGCGTGTATGCATTGAAATCAGACGGTCCAGGTAGGGTACCATTACACAAAGACACATTTTCAAGTAATTGCGAAATGGTCCTCCCAATTACCTAATTGAGACCGACTTTTTTTGAAGTAATATAAAAGGATTTTATTTTCTATAATTGAATTGATTTATACCTACGAATTCCAAAAGGAACAATTTCGTCACAATGGAAGAAAAAAATTCTTTTCTCTTATTGCGTTAACGACGCACGTTTTGGCGTGCTTTTTGTAATCAAGTGGACATTTTATAGGCACCGTGTCGTTTATAAAATGCTATAGCGTTTTTGACTGCTTTCCACGTAATAACGACGAAATAACGTTCCCACAGACAAAAAATCTATAAGGAAACCCTGTCATTATGACCACAAACAATACCTAAACTCGGCGTTCGTTAAGAAAATTGGCAAATGTTAGGTGGTGTATAATTTGAAACCGCGTTTAATCTACAATTTCGTAATTTAAAAATTTGGAAATTTGTTTTAATTACTTTTCTACGTTTGATTTTGAACCGGCGCGGCGTGGCGGCGTCCCAATTTTTGGGGCATATGATAAGTCAGGTTCGCCCCTTTATGAATAGTAAATGAGTGGTAATCATAAAGGTACGCGAGGTATGCACTGACCGTGCGTGCATCCGTCAAATAATCTGATGTGTGGGAGATGTGTTTAACACGCAACTGAAGTCGCCAATCATCATTCCAGTTTTCTCACAAAATTTTTTCTCATCGTCTCTACCTACGCCCACTAATAATCTATACTTACACGGTTTCTTGCTTATTTTCTTATATTTGGCGTTTATCTCAATCAATTTTATGTTAAATCGCCTATTAATGGTACTGCGTGCCTTTACGTGGAACGTTTTGCAAAATTTAGCACGTATGAATAAATTTGAATTCTTTTCGTTTTGCTTCTTCTATTATTCTTCTTGTGCATTAATCTTCAAATGAAAGGCAATACTTGGATTCGTGGGATTCAAAAAGAACCGCACTTTCCAGATTATTTATAACGTGAACATGACGGCAACAGTTGAAGTCGTATGGTATCCTAATTGGGTAACCAGCCTGAAGTTTTCAATTATCATTTACTTCACAAAAAGTCATAAAAAGCTAGAGAGGCTCTTGAAATCCTGAGCGAATCTGGTTCAAGCTTTATACTTTTGGTGCTTAGATCCTAAATTGAGATAAAAATCACACTTTTAAGTAAAGCTATGAAAATTGGCGCACATGCTCTTTGACCCTTCATCTGAAAGTTCTTACGTGGCCCTAGAAACCAGGAGATCTCGCCGATTCTAGAGATTTTTAAGATCCGTACGTACATTGATCGCAGGTAGATGATCGTTTATTCCAAACGCGTTGCTTATTTCACAATTTGGTCATAGAATTTGCCATATTATTTTATTTGCTATTCAAACAAATAGTAGTGAAACACTATAATGGAACACTGAAACGACTATACCAATGGTCGTTTCTAATGTAACCTACTTACGGTAGGAAAATTAGGAATTTCGGTTGAATAATATGTGATTCCAGCTCCTAATAAGGTAAATAGAAAATGACGACACCCTGCACAGAAATAGATCTAAAGCTGTAGGCAAATTTAAAATCAAAAATAATATATTCCGCGGATTGAATTGAATTGTAAACGGTTCGTTTTTATAACATCTCTTTACTTTGAAATTGTGGGGTTGGAAGTTGAATTTTAAGCGATTCGCAGATTTGCAGCATCACGCACGTTTCGATTAAATCGACCGATCAAATGATAACAGGCGCATTTCAAATGAAAAACAAAAGGAGTTTTTCCCAATGAAAAGTCAGCGGGATTAATTATAACCGATGTATACGATTCAAATATAACGGGTATAGGAAAATTGCGGTTTAGCAGACCGCACGTAGTTGACACGCGTACGCATATGGTGGTTCCATTCATCCCTAAGGACCGTACAGTTTCAGCCCCCAGAGGATGCCATTCACATCACTAATCAACCCAATAACGGGCTTTATTACGTATTTAAATGCGGAACTAAGTTGACATAAACGTGGTACCTTAAAAAAAGAGAAATATGCTCCTCAGTGGGATACTTTAATTCTAATTATAAATATCCGAATATCGAACAATGTAAATTAATTGCAAACGTTTTCCGACTTAAACTTAAATGCGGAAGGTAAATTTTGTAATAATGACACGCATACGTAATAACATCTGTTAAAGCAAGAAATTATGCTCATATGCTCACTTGTAATTATAATTGGACTGTTCCAACGCATCTCTCATAAACGTATGTGTGATGCCTCAATTTAAAGTCGTATCGTCTTAATAAATCAGTTATCGATATGAAAGGGGGCCCATTATGTATGGAATATAGTATATATCTCGGTAAATATCCAATGTATACAAAATTTTTCTTTATTAAAGTTGTTTAGCATTTTATTTTCCATAATAAGGCAGCATTCCATTGTTTTTATTTCATAAAACAAATGGATATCGAAAAACAATTGAATTTTTTTTAAATAGCAACTCTTACATTAGGGTCATTTGATAGATTTTTTTTCTTTTCAATGACGTATCACTTTAGCACCCGTATAGAAAAAATTAATTTTTATTTCAAGCTTCGCGTGATAGGTTATGTTAATGGTGAACATTTTGAACATTCATTGTGATGAAAACCATTTTACTGCTATTTTCGTTTTGTCTTCAAGGATTAATAATTGTTTTATTTTGATGTAGGGTATCTGGATAAATGTTAGTGATCTAATTACAATAAATTTTTTTGAAAAATATTCTTGGATAAGAGTACTAACATGTTATATCATCGAAAAGAGAACAAAAATCACTATCAAATGAGCATAATGAAAAGGTGCACTGCCATTTAAAAAAATTCAATTGTTTTTCGTTACTCATTTGTTTTCTGAAATAAAAACAATTGAATGCTGCCTTATTATGGCAAATAAAATGTAAAACAACTTTGATATAGAAAAATGTTGTATACATTCGATATGTACCGAGATATATACGATATTCCACAAATAATGGGCACCCTTAAAGCTTAACCCTTAAAGAATATTACTATGATATGTGGTTTTACATGGCGGAAACATGAATGGGGCATCTTTAATTTTTACCTCAAAAACAAATGGTCCATTCCAGATTACCATGGAAGAATGAGGACAGTTTTCTTAAGTGGTTCGGGGATCATTTGCTACCAAATTTAGACGGACCATCGCTGGTTACTATGGACAATGCTAGTTATCACAGTAACTTACTGGAGAACTTCCTGGACTAAAGCACAACTACAGGTATGGCTACATCACAACCATTTCCAAATGATGCATTACAATACAAGTGGAATTGATGGAGATTGTTTCCTTAAATTCGCAGAGTGAAGTGTAGAGAAGTTTAACGGAGAATATGTAGCCCCATTAATAATTACTTCGAAAGATGATTCAGATGAAGATGATATTTTTGTAACTGATGATTCAGATTAATGTTTTCCGGTTTATTCATATATCAACTTCAAGAGTCAAGAGTTACAGTCAACAAAATGTCTGGTGCAGGGCGCCTGCGGTGTTATAAAATTCATGGAGAGATTCGAAGGGAACACGTCTTGGGTAAAAAGACTAATTTTTATTATTATAGAATGTTTTGTGGATTTTCTTTTGAATTTGATGTTGTATTTGTTTGTAGTTTGTGTATTTGTGTGTGATATGCCAGGACTTTTGTCCCCGAGAAGATTTCTCTCATTTCTTATCTATTCTTACGCACAAAATTATTAATTCTTATTCAATTTCCTTTTCCATTTATGTACAAAAAGAACCCCCAGTACCGCGAAACGTCCGTCGTTTTGACATGAAAGTGGTTCTGCTCGCGAATATGGGGTAAATCAAGATTGCAGTCGCTTCTCGACTTCTGCTACTAGGTACTGCGGGCGTTATTACACAAAAACAATTAAAATGCTTTTTCAAAAACATTTTTTCTTTACGTCCACCTTGTTCATAAAAGATCGCGACATAGACAATCCGTTTCAAATATCTTCCGAAAATTTTTTTAGTAACTGATCAATACCTATAAGACGTTAATGTAATGGGTATCTTACCCACAATGCAGCCCTGTCTGTATGGCTGTTTACATATAATTGGCCGTGACTACAATATTATACGTATTCTCTTTCGTTGATTGCGCGATGATATGTTAAACATACTTTGTAATGACGTCATAATACACCGATGACGTGCGCGCAAACTGAGGAAAATCCTACTTTACATGGGATGTGTTATTGCGAACTATCCAAATCCGCCAGATACCCAAAAAATCACTTACGCAGTGTGTTAAGTATAAGTATGAATTCATAGCTATACCTATTACTGGCAAGATGATTTTTTCAAAGGTGATTGATTTGGTTGCTCGTTATTATCCCATATGCAGTATAATACCTATAGCGAAAAGTTTTCGTTGTTGCTCTTGTTGCAAAATTCAATAATGTACATGGTAAAAAATCACACATGCATATCCCAAATAATTAGAAAAGCACTCACCGAAAGCTGGCGTTCATCTGTCTTCTGAAACAAAGCACGAATTTAAGATGCAAATGCGCAAGATTGTCCGAATAATCAGCCCTGTGATGTGTCAAATTTAACGTGCAGGTTATCTATAAAAAAACGTTATTTAGTATGGACTAAATACCGCTTTCTACAGATAACCTCCACGTTAAGTTTAACTTTCGTGATACATCAGAGGGCTGAATGTTTGCTATACGACCTATTCCGCCTGAATAATGTATTTTTGGGGAATTTTCTATTGTACAAGTCATAATTTTTACTTTTATCCCTAGTGGAATAAACAAACAATAGTTATTTACATAAAAGGCAGGCAAATGACACATTACTGGCGAGGAAATATTGAAGTGCGAGGCCCCTTTGGGACCGAGTACTTTAAATTCCGAGTCAGGTAATGGCCCGTATGAATAAAAATAAGCAAATGCTTATACTTGCAAAATTCAAAGTAAATATTCGTAACTGCCCCTTCATACTGGTCTGTTTAGCAGCGCTGCACTGCGTCCTGTCCTACTGCGTAGCAGCGCTGCTAAGTCGCCCAGTGCGGAGGAGCACTTACGAGTACTTACTTTGAATTTTTCAAGTATAAGCATTTGCTTATTTTTATTCATACGGGCCAATGTGTCATTTTACTTATTTTATCCGAAATCGTATTTTAATATAAAATTCCAGAATAAGAGCAATGTTTATAGTGGTCCCAAAATCTGGGATGTTACGTGCCATATTTTATTGATTTCAAATAAGTAGTAGACTCACCTGGCCAAGCGTTTTATGGCTCTCTCGTTCATCAGCTCGGCACCCATTCCCGGGAGTCGCGTCGGATAGGTAACTGAAAAGATCACAGATTTAGTATAAAAAATAACATCTGATTTTCTTGGCTCAGGTGCCAGAGCTATAAGTTACTGATTTCAAAAAACGAACTAAATATATTAACAACTGTAGGAGCAGTTAAGGCCTCGAACGTGGACGAACAGCGAACACAAAAATAATGTAATTTCCGAAATCCCTAATAATACGTATCGCTTGTAGTTACTAGTTTTCTTTTAAACTTGTATGAGTAAAATCTGTCCTTATTATTTTTTGCTTCTTGAACTCAAGTTAGACGAGGAAGAGACGGACAAAACCATCACATACGGAGAATTTCTTTCCGAAAAATTCCCCTAAAAATCGCTAAGGGCTAGTTGCTTGCACAAAAGCCAAATATATTCCGGTTACGCAACTGATTATGACTATGGGATTTAGCATTCTTTTCCTAAAATGAAAAAGTGTGACGCAATCTGCGTGTTAGAAGTGAATCCATCACAATATCAAGATCTATGTAAGCCCTGTTTGTTAAAAAACGGTGCCTTAGATAAAATAATGATTAGGTAAGTAAAAAATTAACGCAAAGATTATTTTGATTTTTTAATCCATAAAACCATAAAACCAAGCTCGCAAATGCAATTTCCTTCTCAAAGAATTTGATGCAAACGGGCAACCAAATTTAAAATGACAGAATTGAAGATTATCAATAAATACTTCAAAATACAATCTTTAATTTTACATACCGGTAATGCCATTTTTGCATTTCCTCCGTACAACGCACTGAGATCAACCCCATTCCGAGTCTAACAACTAACTGATAAATTTGCACGTTATCAAAAACCTGGAGGTCATGATTTAAGACCGGAATATTAAATCGTCGTGTCTACAAATTGAAAACATAACCGACCTTACGTTCCATTTTTATTACGGAGTAGTAAATGGCCTTATCGCTGTCGAGGCTGACCCCGCTTAACCTTACAATAAGTGAGCAATGATTAAATTTTACCTTGTGTTGACGTATATTTTCGAATACGAATGTTTATTTTCATTTTGCAGTTCCGATACATAACCGTAAAGATTCAGTACAAAAACCCAACAGTTTTAACAAAGAGTTTATTCAAAATTTGCTTTTTTAATTCGTAACATAATACAACTCGTGCATTATATTAGCCCCCTTCTCCTAAAATGAATTGTACTTATATTTACTTCACACTATTTGCACAATTGTCAATTACACATCACGAAGGCATGTCAAAATTTGAAAAGAGGACTATTACGTGCTCGTTGTTATCCCCCAGGTATCCACCTCAATAAAGTTATAAATCCTGTCGCGTATCAGAAACGTCAAACTTAACGTGCAAGTTGTCCGTCAAAAAACGTTATCTTGTTTTACTTAGTATGGGCAAAATAACGTTATCATGGTGCTTGTCGTTGAAAAACATCTTCAAGAGCCCTACCAAATGAGGCTGTTGGATGCTGATACCATTTTTAAACAGAGTTACGTCTAAACTTACAACCCCAACGACTTCGTACTTCGTCTAGGATTGGGTCAGCAATAATATGATCACTCCTGAAATGACCTGATGAATACGTACCTATCCCTGCCTTGCGTCACTAGTTTGTAAACAAACTTCTATTTCAAATTGTTACCATCTCTTTCTCTTTCACGTCATGACATATGATAGAGAATAAAGGACTCGTTTGAAATCCAGTATTTTTATTGAAATTATTGGGTGCTGATCGACAGATCGATAGGAAAGCACCATCAAACTTTCATTCACTTAGGCATTTTCCAAAAACGGGTTTTCTGGCAGAGAAACAATATAAACGAACTTTGCTACATTGGTATACTACAACAAAGCGGGGGTGATTTTATCCTTAAGTAGCAATTTTAGGGTTGATTTTAGGACCATTAATGATAATCTACTAAGGAAACACAAAATTTAGCTGTACAACAAAAATTACAAGCCCCGCAATTGAATATTGCTATGTAGAGAAGGGGAAATTTTATTAAAAACTACAAAATTTTAAAACGGGAACGCATTTCAGCTTTACGTAGTAATTTTAGGGATGATTGTAGAACCCTTAAATATAATCTATCAAGGGAACAAAAAATTATGGCGTACAACTAAAATTACAACCCCCACAATTGAATATTGCTATGTAGACAAGAGGAAATTTTATTAAAAATTACGAAATTTTAAAATGGGAAAGCATTTCAGCTTTAAGTTGCAATTTTAGGGGTGTTTGTATGAACCTTAAATATAATCTATCAAGGGAACAAAAAATTTTGCTATACAATAAAAATTACAACCTCCGCAATCGAATAGGCTATGTAGAGAATTTTCTTAAAAATTACGTAATTTTAAAACGGTAGGGGGTGTTAGCTTTATGTGGCAATTTTAAGGTTGATTATAAGACCCTAAAATTGAATATTGCGATGTAGGAAGAGCGAATTTCCTAAAAGATTAAGAAATTTGAAAGCACAATCTATGAAGGAAACAACAAATGTTGAATGCAACAAAAATGGTTCCAAAGAAGGCACAGGAACAGTTTGGATAGTATAATTTAAAATTTGTCTATTCTTTCGAAATTGATTTTTCGAAAACGGCACACCTACAGGGGAAACGAGTTTTGCTAAAATGAGGTACATTGAATGCAAGTAAATTAATTTATTTCTTAAACGCCCATTTTTCACGGCCAATTGCACGGGAGCAATAATGATGAGTAGAATACTGTTAGTATTCCACTACTACTCCATTTAAACTGATATTTACTAATGTACGAAACAAAATCTATGAAATGATTCTTGATGTGTCATCAATATTTATAATTTGTACTAATTATACAACAAATGAAGAAAGCCTATAAATCTCTACAAAAGTAAGCGATACTACTGATTTATAACTCCAACTATTCAGCCGCCTACAAACTGGTTACAAGTAGTGCTGTAAGTAGGTCCCCAATCCCCATATTCAATAAAAGAAAAGTATTGCAAGTTTAGAATGTCTAATTACCCACCCAAAAAATAAAGGTAGCAAAGTGAACAGAAGGAGAGGGCGGTAGGTACGAATACATCTGGTGCTCGGCTCATGAATAAACGGGCACAAAACGAATATTTTATGATTTACCGATATAAAGATTAGCTTGCCAACATTAGAAAATCTCCATATAATATATTACTACATTCTTGAATAACACGAGAGTTTGTGTCTAACGCGGCTTGCAGGAGGAATCGTTTTTTACCAGACAGATGGTTAGGTGCACGCCCCCCATGAATATTGATAAGGAATCGACTCGCCTAATTTAGTGTACCTATTCGACAAAAAAGACATGCATTATTTATATCCATCGGTTCACATCTACATATAGCACGCTCAATAACTGGGTTACTTGAAATAAAATTATAGATTTTTGAGTATGCGATTTTTATTACTATTATTAAATTATTATCTTGGTAAGGTGTAATAATAGTTTTTATATCTTCTTGTATTTAAATTTTCGATGTAATTACGTCCGCAAAAAGCTTTCTTCGTCAACAGCTCCGTACTTAATTAACTTAAACTGATATTATCGGATTCGTTTTTAATTGCTGAAAGGAAACGAAAAAGAGCAATACTTACATCAATTTTCCACAGTCAACGCGGCCATTTAGATAAAAATGTAAAATAAATGTGTAATTTTTCGGTATATCATTCGGCTCGAGTTCCTTTCCGTTTTACCCCCAACTTCTCCCTTTGTTTTTTCTGTTTCCAATTTCGCCCTGATTTCCTTAAAATATTCATGAAAACATTTCGACGTATAATTAATTGTGTAACGAAAAACCGCGCGAGGTAGGCGCGTATTATAGCGAGTGTAGTTTTCTGAAATAATTCAATATGTGATAAAGTGTAATTGAATACCGAATAACCCCCCTTTGATGAATGCGTGGTTACATATGACCCATAATGGCAAATTAGCCCTTAGCGAGGATCAGCCTAACCAAACAAATGTATACGCATGGCACTCTGGATATTGATGCTACAAATACGCACTTGACGTGTGATAGACGAGGATCTCGCTTCGGCTTATTGAAAGCTCACAATAAAGCTCTATTATATTCACTACAACGTTCAATATTGATCTTTCGGAATAAAAAGGTTCGGTCGCGGTGTAGCGATTCGAACACGAAACGGTTATAAAAACTATTGCCAAATGAATCCAATATTGTACTTTTCTTTACCTCCCCTGCGTTTTTCTTTTGTTCTCCCAGAAAAGATCGTAACAGGTTGTCGAGTTGTAAAAGGTTCGCAAGACCGAGGCAACATTTTTAGATTCGCTGAGTGCATAGAATTTGCAAAAGATAAATGAAATGAACTCTTGGGATAAGAAATAAAGTAAACAGCACTTGTCGCCTTGGGGCTTGCATTGTAACATTGCAGTCTGTGCAGAGGACTAAAGGGATTCGCAGTATGGCCGCCCATTCCGTTTTATTATAGCAAAATGCGCACAATAGAATTTATTATGCCGTTTTAACTCACGCCTTTATCAAAATAATTCTGTTTTGTGAAGCCATTTTGGCAGGTACGAAGAAACAGAAGAGAACATTCGTTGACGCGCTTTTGTATCAACTACCAACACTCAGAAACTCTTGTTTAGTTCTGATGGCATCCCAGATATAACATTTTCGGGAATTTATGTATAAATAAGCACCTTTTTGAATAGTACTGTAAATTTTTTTTTATTGAAGTAATTAATTAGTACGCCAGGGAGTGGATCTTCTGCAGCTTCAGCTACCCATTTTAAAAGCCATAATCTCATTCCGTAAAAATCTAATATGGCGCCCATAAGAAACAAGAAAGGAGTAGCCTGTACCTTCTACATCTAGTGTACTTTGGAAATTTTGATAACAGATTCAGATTCTCCGAAAAAAAGTGCCCATATAAGGTGCTAACGGGAACCGTTTCATCTTTCCGAGATTTTCGTCCAAATTTAATCCCGGCGGGACAAAAAGTGACACTTCAGTACTTGTCATAATGGAGTAAAATTGTCACTTTAGTCTCGGAAGTACGAAAAAGATATTTAATATTTTATTTTCCATAATAAGGCAGCCTCGAAGGCAGCATTCAGTTGTTTTTAATTCAGAAAACAAATGAGTAACAAAAAAACAATTGAATTTTTCATTAGGTTCGTTTGATAGATTTTTTCTCTTTTCAATAACGTATAGTACCTTTATACCAGAAATTAAATTTTTTCAAGCTTTTCGCGATAGGGTAGGCCACTCACTGCCTACAAATTATTATAGCGTAGACCTCAATCTGCCTTTGAAACAGGAACTACACAAATCTATATGCTGATAGATGACGAAATCAATTTGGAAGATATTTCAATCCTTTCTTGAAACCTTAAGAAATTCGATTTACGAAAATTTTTAATGGTAACTTTATATATACATTTTAAAGGTATTACAGTTTCAAAAATCTTGAAACTGATGCATGAAATTACAAAAAAATTGTATAATTCCAGGTCGGAAATCTTAGCGCAGCCAATTTAAAAATTTAAGTTTTAAATCATTTGTAAAACTTAAGACATTCTACTAACGTTTTAAGAAGATTTTAAAACATGAACAAATTCAGGTTTTCAAGTTTCAAAAATTCAAATTCTTCTGAAGGCTTAAAAATTTGATGTTAAACCTTTTTCGTTATCAAAATTGTAAAAATATAAGGATAATACAGTAATCCTTTGTTATTGGAAATCTTTGAAATCCCGAATAATGATAATTTTATTAAATTAAAAAAAATTCATTTGAAATTTCAAGTCTTCTCGATTAAATAGATCTTAATTTTGCAGATTGAGTGCTCGTTATTTCAAAAATTAAATTATAAATCACTTAAAAATCCCTTAAAGCAAACAGTCGAAATTTCACCCTTCATATGTTAAAGGTCTGAATTTTTGAGTGATAGTAGTGGTAGGTTTAGGTTCCTAGGCTAGGCTTATTGCACCTTGTGGTGGATCTGTCTCTCTTTCCATTATTGTAAAACGACAGTAGATATGCTGTGTACACCGTAATAGACATCCAACGCATATTTTTTGTGCAGATCTCTAACACCTATGTTATTTTCTGATCTGATTATAAATACATTTTACACCTTTTGCTGCATTTGGTTGCTTTTGTGTACTTTACTCCTCTATAGGAGTAAATCTACTTGCACAATTTTTTGCTGTGCATTCAAATCTTTTTCCTCAAAGTCACTTTACCTAACGAAGACGCAGCATGAAACAAAACACAAAAATGACCATTTGTAGCTCTACGCTAGGGAAGATTACGTAGCTTTAGAAGTCATAGGGACACCAAAGTTGATTTAGGATCTTTTGCGAAAATCTCTCTTTTTTCTCAATTTTTCGGCATTCGTTTCAATCGTTCCATTACAGAGTTTGTAGATATTAATTTACTACGACATTGGGACAAATGTGCAGTTCAGATAAACTATAACTTTAACAATTTAATTAGATACGTTTCATTTACTTCAACCTTTTCATGTATAATGTATAATTTCGCTATTGTATTCGTTACATATTCCAAGCTGATATTAAAAGATAAGGTAATGCTTTTATATAAACAGAACCTGCATTTTATTTAAGCAGTATATTACTTTGCCAATAGAAAACAATGGAAATCAGGAAAATGACGACTTTGTTGTTCATGGTGTTAACACCTTACATGTCCGAGTCTGTGGTACCGATAATAGTTAGTTGCGTATGTATAAGGGGTAATTTTTTGATTTTAGCAAAAACGTTACACGTTTGGGCACGAACGTTGCGATGTTCATGTTAGCGAAGTTGATGATACTATAGTAGAAAACTTTACTTACAAATGCGTCAAAGTCAGCCGTAATGATCTCTACATGAATGTGAGCTTTATTAGTAAGGCTAACGTTAGGAATGATGCAGAGGCAGAAGTAGGTATACCCATGACTTCTTTGCTTTATTTCATCAAATCTTTTAGTTTTCAATAAAGACTAGTATGTTTCGAAGTAATATATATCGCCCAGGTCCAATTCAGTTTAATATGGGATTATGTGATGGATTAAAACGAAAAGAATTTGACATTCCTAATATGTTTAAAGACTCCAACCTACATTCTTGCCCAATTGTAAACGTAGGTACATCAGCACAAATTCTAAAAATATTGTCATTTAATTTTAGGGATCACTTTATTATGTGCATAATGTACGACCAAATGCCACAAATTTCCCTCCACTCTTACCAGAGGGGCGATGGAAAATCGAACTGAGAATAGTTTATTTAAAGAAGGTTGCACTTTGCGTAAATTGGTACGTCAAAGTCATTTATCCTGTAGCAATACAGTAGAATATTTAGCAATTTTTCAATGAATTGATGTTATAGTAGACGGTGGTCGGTGTATGTATTCTTTGGGTTACATTTATTGATGTTAAGTTACACGTTTTTTTTAAAGTGCGTATAATATTACGTGTAAAATTACCACTTGTATATTTTTTATGTATTTTATGTAATTTATGTAACTTACCATTCTTTATTAAAAAAACCGTAATTTTACAGTAAAATTACTAGTAAGTTATGTTTTTTATGTTTTTTTTCAATATCGTATCAACCTTTTTGAATTTTGTGAGTGAAAATAAAAACACTTGTTAAATTATATATTTTGCTGTATTAAATAAAATACCCAAGCAGTAGGTATTTCGCCATCACGCGCCGTTTGGAGGAAGAAGCTCCAGATCGCGAATTAGAGGCTGTACCATCTTCATTAAACCAAACTAAATTCAACGGTGAATCGTTTACGTTGGTAGTACCGTTGATGATCTGTGGTAGTACCAATCAAAATGTATCAAATAGGTATTACATTTATGTAACTTACAAAAATTACGGTTTTTTTAAATTAAAAACGTAAGTTACGTAAGTTTCATAAAAGACATAAATTACATTAAAAAAACCGGCCTCTTGTAGAGTTACGCGTAATATAACCGTTTTTTATGTAACTTACAAATCGTTATTTTACAATCCACATCACTACTAGAAACCCAATTTTGAAAGAAAATTCAAAGGGCTGTAACTTTTGAACTAGTAGCCCAATCTTGGAACTGTGTGAAATTATGGATTCTACAGGCCCCATTCTATAAGAAAAATGTTTTCCGGGTCGATCTGAGACAATTTTTTTTTCGGGCCTCAAAAAAAGGCAGTGTACACTGTACAACCTTCCTTTTTTACCAAAAATCTACTACACCAAACCTTCTCGGGAAAACACTTTTTCTTATTAATTTGGGTGCGTAGAGTCCAAATCAATTTGTACTTTTTCGATCAGACTTCTCAATCAAAAGTTATAGACTAGAAACTAGTGATTTAAAATTACACGTTTTTGTTAAAGTGCGTAATATTACGTGTAAAAATACCAATTGTTTATGTTTTTTATGTATTTTATGTAATTTATGAAACTTACCATTTTTAAAAAAAAATTTAATTTTACAGTAAAATTAACAGTAATTTATGTTTTTTATGTAATTTACAAATATTTTTGTAAAATTACCTGTCATTTATGTTTTTTATGTTTTTTTTCAATATTGTATAAACCTTTTTGAATTTTGTGAGTCTGAAAATGAAAACACTTCTTAAATTATATATTTTGGTGTATTAAATAAAATACCCAAGCAGTAGGTATTTCGCCATCACGCGTCGTTTGGAAGAAGAAGCTTCAGATCGCGAATTAGAGGCTGTATCATCTTCATTAAACCAAACTAAATTCAACGGTGAATCGTTTACGTTGGTAGTACCGTTGATGGTCTGTGGTAGTACCGATCAAAATGTATCAAATAGGTATTACATTTATGTAACTTACAAAAATTACGGTTTTTTAAATTAAAAACGTAAGTTACGTAAGTTTCATAAAAGACATAAATTACATAAAAAAAACCGGCCTCTTGTAAGTTACGCGTAATATAACCGTTTTTTATGTAACTTACAAATCGTTATTTTACAATCCACATCACTACTATAGTTACATTTAACACGCATCTTTCAGTGATAACCTTTAACATTTATCTATTGGTGTATAATTAGGGACAAATGTATACTCGTGTTTGGTAATTGTAATGTAAATTTAATTAGGTGGTTTTATTACGATTTACTAATAGGTAATAAATTTATAACCGTCTTAAAGTGGATTAATTCATAAGAGTAACTATTACTTATCACTTACAATTCATAACACAGCGCATCGAAATACGCTTCAATTTGCTTATATAGTAAACGACAATTGTTCTAGAATGCACACGTAATTTTTCTCGGAAAGATTGCGTCACATCCCCCTTTGCTCTTTATTGCCGATGATTAATCTTTCATGGCGCCTCGAAGTCTATCGGAATTTCTGGAAAATTCGCTACAATGTTACAATTATCACATAGAAACCCTTTTAAAACCCTTAGAAGTCTCATTATCTTATCAGAAGTTACTAGAAAACTCACTACAATTAATCGAACCTACCCAAAGGAGTGGTGCATCCGCGAATCGGATGTACCCCAGGGGTAATTGCAGTGTTCACTCCACGAACTTATAAATTAAGATGGACTGCTAATGCTGAATTAACAAATGACACCTACATGGGGGCCGCCATGGTGTGCACTCACTTGGCGCGAAATTCAAACCAACTAATAAATAAGCATTAACCCAACATTAACCTCACGTTTTCTAAATAAATTACTGTCACACATGTCATTTTCCAAGGCTGCAATAGTCTCAAAACTTGAGCACTAGGAAAATTCCCCTACAATATAACTAAAATGTGCACATCATGGCGGCGCCCATGCTAGGGCCATTTCTACCTCTATGCAATTGTTTGATCAGCAGTCCATCTTTATTTATAAGTTCGTGGTTCACTCATTCTAACCTTCTAGCATTTTATAGAATATTAGAGTGAAGTATTTTTCTTAGGTATAGGATGCGTTTTACGCCTCCGAGCAATTAGAAATTTAAGTATGATTTCCTTGCGCCTTTACGTATAATTTCGTTTTTCATGTTGAAAAATATCCAGATGCCGAATTGTATCAAGAGGGTATCTGACATCCGATTGATAGTAGCGACAGGTTCTGGTTATAAAAGTGAAATTCAAGCAAAATCACACAGCCATTCTGACAAAAATCATACAACTTATAATGCTGAAAGCAATTTAAAAATCCTTTTCGTCGGAATGATGTTCTACCTAGATACGTGGGTAACGATTTGTGCCGTAAATCATCCCACATTTTGGCACCTCCGACTCCGACGTACATTTTTTTGCGGTTTCGCCTTTGAACCCGTAAGCTCTCAGCAAACGGTAATGCTTTCATAAAACAAAATACTTAGGGTCAAACAAAGACCGAATAAAGGAGGTGAGGTGAGGTGGCAGGACAACAAAGTGAACGACTCATTTTTCAATTATAATAGTATAAGGGCAAGGTAATGTTCTAAATTGCAAAGCGGACTATCGTATTTTACCTGTCTAATATGTAGTTAAAGGTAGGAAAGTAAAATTTATTACGTGATCATAAATCTTGGCGTCACACTTAGCGTCGAGCACCGGGGTTGATCCTTTTGTGGTTTGGTTTAGTACCAAACAATGCCATTAACATCTTGTTACGAACGCATTAAATTATCTACCAGGTATTCGTAAATGTAATTGCGATATAATGGCTTTCGATTTTATTTTACCTTTATTATAATTGAACTGGATTCGTCTGTTTCACGATGATTTATCACCGTTGAATGCCATGAAAATTGAATTGTCTTCTTCCCTTTTCACTTAAGAAAGAAAATGAAAATTAAATTCTTCCTCGGTCGGGGTCGACTTTTTTTCTCTATCCATAAGGTACCTACCTACTAAACGCTAAAAAAGATAAATAAATGTGCGGTTTACAAAGTGAAGGCAGCACGTATCACGTACCTAACAAAATGAGAGAAAAGTGACGTTGGCTGACCTCTGCTAACCCCACACGCACGGCAATGGCACGCGTTCCTTTATTTTTTGAATAGCTGTTACGCCTCCTAAATTTTAACTCTTTAATTCGATAACGTAGTGCTAAGATAGGAAAAAAACGCCTTTTTATATTCAATGTAGCCCTTACAGATATGGGGCGCATTCAAAAAAAGACAACAAAAAAACAGAATAGACTGCACCGTTTCCAGAATTATCGGGGAAAAAATATCGAATCTGGAGAACCCAAACTCAAAAAAATGTTTAATTAAATCACTGGAGGATGAACAGCTAAAACAAAAATGAGAAATTAACAGTTGCACAGTAGTATAGTATACCCGTAGGGACCATATTAACACTCAAATATGAATTAATGGTTATTGAAATATTTGACAGTATTGTGTGATTTGCAAGTTACCCGATAGGCTGAGACGACAAAAAATAGGGATGGTAAAGTTATCACGATTAGCGAAAATCTCTTGCGTTCCAAGAAATTGGTTCATTTATCGACGAAAAGGAATATAGGCCCAATATTTCCCCTTCGAAAAGCAATAGCTGCTTTTCATTGCAATTTTATTGATACACTGATCAATATAATTTCTAAAGAACATTTATTGTCACACGAGGTAAGATCAGATTTGATGGGGATGATAACTAAATATGTTGCTCTCGACCGTCATATGTTCACTAAAAACCGTATGACGATGTACCATTTCGTTCCCCAGTTGTTAAGGGTGAATCGTTTTAGATTGCCCATAGTTATAACAAAATTTACACTTGGCGATTTAAATTGAACATGAAGGATTGCCATACATTAACCCCCGTGCATAATATTAGAAAAATACTCCTCTAATCGTTTTTAGAGAGCTGCAATACGTAATCTGAAATAAACAACTTTTGAATCAATGACATTGTTGTCTACTTTAGTGCATACACAATTACACAACCCCAAGTATATCGTACAATTCCATACAAATCTTTAAATCTTAGAATTATCTTACAAATACAAACACAGAATCTGATCTGAATACCCTCCTAATCTCAGAATATTTTTAGAATGCTCTATAGTACCTCCTCTTAAAACCTTTTAGAATCTTTAGAATCCTTAGAACCGTTAGAACTTTTAAAACCTTTAGGACCATATTAGAACCTTTAGAAGCTTTAGAACCTTTAGAATCTTTGGAATCTTCAGAACCTTCAGATCTTTAGAATTTTTTGTTATAACCTTCTTAAAATTAGTTGTCTTAGACTTACAGTCTTGTTAAAATTTTAGTAGAATATTCCTATAGAGACGCTTTGGAATCTTCTATGAATATTAAAAGCTTCTCATAGTTTTTGTAAAAAAAGCCCACACTCGTAAAATGCTTGAACGGTTTCGAATATTGAGTGGTAGTCCAGTTTCAACACCTATTGAAAAGGCCTGCGAAGATCTCTAACGACAGGAATTGGAGACCAAAGTTCAAAATAGATGCGGTTAAATCGGATATTTACCCTCGAGGGGAATAAGCGAAGAGGTGCCTTTGATTAGAGGACTCTTACCGCATGCCGTGCATTTCTGCAGTGGAAATATTCTTTCCCCGTTCCCACACAGGGATCGAATTGTACATTTAATATGTACATACCAACTAAACCAGCCTAACATACAAAATTGAAAAATCCACACTCCTATTTTGAAATACCGCTACAATTCGTGTCATAGAGTATTTACCACTAGACAACCTTATTACACGAAGTCATCTGAATGAAAACTATATGGGAATGCATTTTCCCCGAAATGCATCAGAAGATTTTCCAGTTTCTTTGAACACTTCTGATTGTTCTGATGTTAAAATTCTTTATTATGATTCTTCAAAAATTCCTGCGTTATTTCAAAAATCCCACTTTTTGGGACAACTGCTACTTTCCATTTTTGGTAAAAATTGTTGCTACCTAATGCTTATTAGTGTTGCCAGCTTATTCGAATCTTTTGGAACATTAAGTTCCTTTAGATTCTTCAAGTAGTGGTGAAAGGTCCCTGATAGTGCCTACCAGGGACGCATCCTCACGACAGTTGACTAAATCCTGGGAGAGGCGGCGACACCAGGCAAATGTCAAAGATTCAAGTTTCATTAAGTTCCTTCAGATTCTTCATCTCCTTCGGATTCTTCGCAAATGACCTACGCTACTGCAGTGATGTAAGTATGAAAAGATTCGGTTTTCAAACGCCCCTTTCTTTACCATTGTACTTTTTAGCTGAAGTTGAATTCTTGCAGTTTCCTTGTCAACATTCTTCTGTAAAATTATAGGAGCGCGGAAGATAATTCGATATACGTACAAGATCGAAGATTTGAAAAATTGTCACGAAATCGCCACACCCCTTTCGAACGTGAAAGCAGCGGCACCAACCGCGGGCCTTTCTTCTTTAAGAATTCCACGACTTGGTCCTTATATGTGAGATGATATATAATAAGCGAAGCGAAAATGTTCCGAGTCCATAATAAATAACGTTTAAATAAATTTGGAAGCATTTCGGTGTACATTTCACATAATGCAAGCCGGAATGTGAGCGCAATGACTTGGCTTCAGGGAACTGTCGTGGTCTGGTGTACTGAACAGGCCGAAGTTGTGCAGCTCATGAGGGATCCAAGAAGGCCGTGGGCCATCATGCCGACACCGTAGATTGTAGTGGAGCTTGTACAGTTTCTTACACGCGACCGGATGCCGCGGGGGTGGTAGCTTTATAATAAAATGTTGTAGGTAGGCAGGTATATCATGTTTGATACAGCTTTTACTGACTTATCCGGAATCTGGTTTCTATTTAGGTAGGTACAGAAACAATAGCGACCATTTGCGGTTCAGAAGAAAAATCTAATTCCATCATTTACCATCCTACATAATTTGGTCGTATGATACTGAAGACTAAGCGATTATATGAATTTGCATCTGTCAACAACCCCCGTTTTCTTCTTTACAATATCAACTAAATATTGGATTTTTAGGATTTGATCCCTTTCTTGGCCCCGCGTGATATAAACTTGTCCCGGATTTTATGAGGTCGTCAATATAAGTTTATAGATCCGCAACATAACTCATGCAACTTCTTTTCATATACCGCCATTAAGCTGGTAAACAAGAATTATTACATATTTTTATGTGGTATCTACATATAGGTTACACACTCCCATACAGTTATTTCAAAAACAAAGGACCAAAGGACGCATATACAACTTCATATCATGTGAAATTGAAGGTTTAACCCTTAACTTACACGAATTTTTATTTGAAATAATAGCAATAGTAACGATTATTTATTTAATTATAAACAAATCGCCAACAGTTTTGCGAATTCAACTTTCTAACGAGCCTCCGTGCATAATCTAAAAGTAGACACGTGATTATAATTGTCTGTGTGTGAATGTGTGTTTTACGCACTGTAAGGAAATTAATTGTTTCATTTTTTATAACCCAACCCATTTGGTTTATATAACCCCAAAGAAGTTAAAAGGGAATTAGAAATATAAAGTAACAAACGCGGTTAGAAATGCAATTTTATCCCAGAAAATTATTGATACTGCAATACGCGTGTAATTCAAAATGTGGTAAATGAAGCAGGTAATTGTAATGGAAATAAGAGCAAGGAAAGCCGAGTTAAAGTAATAATAATAATCATAATAATATGCCTTTATTTAATAACTGCAGCAGCCATATAACAAATGAGATAGTTACCATTAAAAAAAAGCAATTAAAGAGAATTGTAAAAAATTGTTAAAAAAAAGAAATTATTAAAAAAAGAAAAAAAAATTAGTGTAAAGAGAAAAATAAAATAAAATAAAAAGTACGTCTACCGCAACCGAATGTTATGAATGGCAAAGTAATTAAATCATTCCTCGTTGTAAGATAAAGGACTGATTGGGTTAGATTGTACTACGTGAATATCTATAGATATGAGTGTAAATATTGGGAAAACGATCGTACGCGGTGTCGACCTTACGCCTGGAAATGCTTAATATACTAACGTATTGCAATTTGCTTTATTTTTATTGTGCAGAGTGTTTATTAAAATACAATTCATTTACTTTTACTACTTCACGGTTATCCATTATACAGCGTGGTGACTTGCGTAACGCATCATAGGGATTTCAATGTAAAATTCATAACATGCGATTATTGGCTCCCCAAATTATTTTAGAGCAAAAATGTAGTAAATATAGTAAAATTTTTTACGTCAATCAACCGTATTATTTTTCAATGTTTCCAAATTTTTCCTACAAAAAACTTTAATACATTTTTGCTCTACAATAATTTGGGGAGCCAATAATCGCACGTTATGAATTTTACATTGAAATCCCTATGATGCGTTACGCAAGTCACCACCCTGTATATTGAGTTTGATTTATATATAAATAAAGCTGATTATTTCTATCAATGCGAAGTATGTTTTGGCGAATGAAAGTTTCTTAACCCATTTGCTTTACAGGATTGTTCCACGTCAAATCCCACCGTTCACTAAAATATTATTCTATTGCAGCATAGAGGTACCTTAAATAAAATTAAATTTTTTGCAAATCAATACAGACGAGAGACAAACACAGACGGACGGACAAAAAGTACAAATGACCAAAATTTAGTCTGTTAATCCCCTGACCATTGTCTCTCTATTACGGAAACCAGAAATGGAAAATTCGAAACCGTTCCCGAGTTATCATATACACAGACGGACGGTCGGACAGAAAATCCAAAATCATGAACGAGCGAGGTCGCTCGTTAATAAGAAGCGTTTCATAATGTAATAAAGATTATTGAGTAGAGGCCAAAAGATTTTTGAGACATTTTTCGTTATAGGATCGCGAATTTTGGAACTTTTGTAACTAAAACACGTATATGCAGTAATCCGGATTAGAATTTATTATAAACGCTCTTAATTTGTAGTTTTTGCCTGAGAGTAATTAAATTTGTAAAGTTGATTGGGACTGTACTGTCTTCGGATTTATTCATTCGCATCAGACTTTGATCTGTGATCTGTAATAATCCGATTTGAGTGTTCTTAACATTCGATTAAGTTAATGCATCCACCTGGATTTGCTTGTATCGTCTGCCCTGTCATTTCCATTGCAGGAAGACATAATAGTTTTGGTTAATTGTGGACTTTATTTGCTTACCGTTCCGATGCAATCTCGGCAATTGCGAAATTTTGATTAGAATAGTATGCATTTTTGTGTAATATAACTCATACAGAGGGAGAATTGACGTTGGCACGACGACACCGCCCTAAGGGCTGCGCTCGATACCCCAGGAGCGTGCGCCCTTGAAAGCGGTGAGCCCCAGGCGCGTTTCGAAAAATCTAATACGAGAGAATTTCGTAGTAGGTCTTTTTTTTTCGTTTTGTGAACAATTTCGCGGAGGATACGGCTTCCAGATTTTCTTATGCATCTGAAAAGCTTGGAGCAAAACCAGCAACATAAAACAACACAATTAAAACAAGAAGGCACGCATGAATTGCTGACAATGTTCTGTTAGGGCAAGTTTTTAACGTTCCAAACTTCATTTACATAATTTCTCGCTGAACGCACTCCACGAAAGAATTAAACCAACATTTCCCTATCCACCTGAATAGAACGCTATAAAATATTATTTTACTCACAGTTGCAAGTTAGATACAGTTTACAGTTTGGCAGTTGAATGTACAGATCCGCTCAAAATTTGGTCCATTCTTAGATTAGTCAATTTATAGTTTCCCAGAACATTTTTTTAAGCCAAAAAAACTAACACGAGATTTTTTATAAATAAATAATAATAAAAATAAAAGTCGTGGCTGGTGCAGAATGGCAATAACCTTTACTAAAAAAAGAGATGAGAGTTGTGGTGGTTATAAAGGTGTTTTTCTTTGTAATTCTTTACCTCTGAAGGAAACCGAACAATACTTTAAAAAATTAATTTCTCTGCGTAACTACCATCTGCACTACACAATAAAGGGTGTCCCAACAAGAGCGCCGAATTTAATTTTAAAGAAAAGCACATTTATTTTTTGAATTAAATGTACGTTTTTATTTCAACATAAAGAAAAATAGTTCCGATTAAACATTAGGCAAATGGCCACCACGAAACCTCTGGCATATTCTTTTGTTGATGTTTTAAATAACCTTTTCGCATAAATGTGGCTCTATTTCACCAATAACGCGCCAGCCGTATTAATTAATTAAGCTGGTTTTTGACATTTGCTTTCTCTACTAATCAACCCACCATACATTTACAAAATAAAATCCATACCCGAACCCTGATTTGAACCAGGGACCCTTAGTGCCGAAGTTGGTCTTCCATGACACTGCGCCACACAGGCCGGCCTTCCTCATTAATATGTTCAACTGTTTCAGGCTTATTCGCATACATATTTTCCTTCAAATAGTCCCAGAGAAAAAATGTTGATCCTCAAAACGACAAATGACAGGGCCTGTAAACTTGGTCTGCAGTGTAACACCATTTTTCACTTGCCGTGTGGGAGGTTACACCGTCCTGTTGGAAAAACATTTCCCCATATCAATTACATCTCGAATTACATCCAACTCGGACCACAAAAACTACGTTAACTTTTCGCGATAGCGCGTACCATTAATAGTTAGCGCATTTCCAGCAGCATATACGGCCCAATCACTCCCCCGGCCCAAAATGTGCACTAAACAATTACTGGTGCCGGATTCATTGGTATGAGTATGGATTTTCAGCACCCAAAATTCACATTAATTTGATGATGTTCCAACACCCAATCAGCAAATTGGTTTGATTGACTTCTTGCACCAATTGAAACTATGTATACGCATGCAAATGCAGATATCAACGCGTTACATTTGGTTTTACAGTATATGAATATTTATATAACAACAAAGCAAAAACAACATGAATTCACTCCTAGTTTTGATATCGAGATGTTGTTGTCTATTAGATGGACCTAAAACTTTAAAATAGCAACAAAAATTGGTATCGACATAAAATAAAGTATTAAATTAAAAATATTAATTCATTTCCATCATCTACATACAAGAACAGAAAGATTTCTTTTTAATTTTTAAATAACCATTTTAAAGCTACTCGTTAATGATGAAAGAAATTACTCGGGACGGGCGGGACTGTTTCAAAAAAAGCTTCTAATGACCTTAATCGATACTTAATAATAAAAAGCTTTGGGGTGTTTATTATAGAAATAATGAAAAGCCACAAGCGTTATGGAGTGGATTCAAGGGGAATAAAGGAGGAAGAGGGAAACATGTATTTAAACTTAATTTATTAATAAAAAACAAAAAAAATACACAAAAACTTATGTATGGAGTATTGTTTTTTTTTTATTTTCTAAAACCTCGCCCCTTCTTTTATTATCATTGTATTTACAGTAGTGGCTAAATTACCGCCATCGCCACCCGTACCTTAATTTCGACACCTTATTAAACATTTATAATCCACCGATTGCAATCATAGAATATTTTATCAATTTTCGGGACGTGTTCGCCGGCGCGTACTTCAACTTCCAAATAACCTCAGGGGCGGACTGCGTAACTTTGGGCCAGGTGGAATTGCATAGGTTGCACCACAAAAACATTTTAAAGTACTCCCTTCTCGAAAATAAATTACCATACAGTTTTTTTTTAAATTGCAGCTGATAATTAAAAGTAACAAAATATACAATCCACACGAGGTGCGTCGCCTATCATTGTATTTCAGCACTTTCATGCTACGACAAAAAATGATAAATTCATTGTAAAACACTTCAATTAAAACAGAATTTTTTAACAACCTAACATCAACCCCAATTAGAGAAACGTGTTAATAATTTATTAATAGTGCAAGAAACTAAATACAGCACATACTTATAAATTTCCAACGGGTCATTATGACGTACAGGCCAGGTGGAAATCGCCACCCGCCCCCCGGGCCAGTGCCCCCTGGTTATACACTGCCTTTTCTTGAGCCCCGAAAAAAAAATGTCTCAGATCGATCCGGAAAAAAAATGTTCTTATAGAATGTAGCCTGTAGAATCCATAATATCAAACAGTTCCAAGATTGGGCTACTAGTTCAAAAGTTACAGCCCTTTGAATTTTTTTTCGAAATTGGTTTCTAGTCTATAACTTTTGATTGAGAAGTCTGATCGAAAAAGTACGAATTGATTTGGATTCTACGCACCCAAATTAATAAGAAAACGTGTTTTCCCAAGAAATTTTGGTGTAGTCGATTTTTGGTAAAAAAGGAAGGTTATACACTGCCTTTTTTTGAGCCCCGAAAAAAAATTGTCTCAGATCGATCCGGAAAAAATTTTTTTTTATGGAATGTGGCCTGTAGAATCCATAATTTCAAACAGTTCCAAGATTGGGCTACTAGTTCAAAAGTGACAGCCTTTTGAATTTTTTTTCGAAATTGGTTTCTAGCCTGAGTCTGGATGATCATTGTTGATAAAGACTTTAAAAGTGCCTCGTAAACTAATTGGTTGCTGATATCCGGAGCGGACGGTGCAACTAACCTAAGATTTTATTAGGAGAGATGTGGTAATAGCAAGCACAAGCAGAATTTGGTTATGGGCTTCCTACTTCCAAGGCGTTGCCAAATCCCGTGAGCAATAGAACCTTCCAGCATGATTTCAAGTAGATGATTAACTTAATCAACCTGGACAGAAATGGGCAAGTAGATTAGTTCCAATTAATCCGATCCTTATGCATGGGCGAAGAGGAAAGGTACCTAATCTATTTCAATAACAATCATTATTAAATAAACAATTAAGGACAGATTATATCAAACCGCAACAATAACTGCGAAACCAATATGAGATACTACCGCTATTAAAATTCGCGATCATTATAAATAGTAGCGAACATTTACTTCTGACTAAACCTGAATCATGCGTCTTGTTTTGGTCGCAATTTTTTTCTACATCAGTTTCGTTCCAGTTAAAGCAATTTTCAGACCGGCTGTAATAAGCAATAGGCGATTACCTAATGATTTCATGATCGGTTGTGCTACCTCGGCGTACCAAGTTGAAGGCGGTTGGAACGAAGATGGTAATTACGCCGGTGATTGATCTAAGTCTTGTTGGTAACGGATTTTTAGGCAAAGGTGAAAACATGTGGGATCGTTTCACCCACGCCCATCCAGAGAATATTTCCGACCAAAGCAATGGTGACATTGCATGCGACTCTTATCACAGGATAAAAGAGGATGTCGAGATGATTAAGGCCGTAGGCTTTCACCACTATCGGTTCTCAGTTTCGTGGAGCAGAATTCTTCCAAATGGTTTTGCAAATGTGGTCAACATGAAAGGGGTCGAGTATTATAATAGGCTCATCGACGAGCTCATCGCCAACGGCATAACTCCGATTATAACAATTTACCATTTTGATCTTCCTGAAGTATTGCAAGAGTTGGGAGGCTGGACCAATGGTTTGATTGTTGATTGGTTCGAAGACTACGCGCGAGTGGTTTATCGCAGTTTCGGTGATAGGGTCAAGTTGTGGATTACGATTAATGAACCAAAGCAGATATGCCATTATGGTTACGGTGATGGTATGCTGGCTCCTTTTTTAAAATCTTCGGGTATTGGCGAATACATTTGTGCACGCAATGTACTCCTTGCACATGCCAAAGCGTACCACTTGTACAAGAACGAGTTTGAGAGCATACAGAAAGGTAAAGTTAGCAATTTAAGACAATGGTAAATAAAAATTTTAGGAAGAGTTAGCCTAACGATCGAATGCACTTGGAAAGAGAGCGGTTCAAATTCAACAGCAGATAAGAAAGCCGCCGCTCGCGATCGACAGTTCGATGTAACTTATGTCCTAAGCCATTACGTTTCTAAATATTTTGTTTTAGTTTGGATTATACACACACCCCATTTATTCTTATCAAGGAGACTTTCCAGCTGTGGTTAAACATGCCGTAAAAGAACGCAGTATTTTGGAGGGATTTCCCCAGTCAAGACTTCCATTTCTTACCTCCAAGGAAGTTAATTACATTCGTGGCACCTATGACTTTTTCGGATTGAACTACTATACCACACAGTACGTAGTGGACGCACCTGCACCTCATATTGGGATGCCATCGATGGATAATGACGTCGGCGTTAGCAGGTACTCAGATCCGAAATGGTTCGTGGGCACTTTTGAATACTTTAAGGTAATACAGTTTTCCTTTAAAACGATTTTGTATGTTCTTTCCGCAGAGCGTTCCTTGGGGTTTCCGGAATCTACTGAATTACATCAAGTTAAACTATAGAAATCCCGAAATCTTTGTAACTGAAATCGGCATTCCCGTTGAGGAAAATTTCGCCAATTATGAAAATATTAAATTTCATAACGTAAGTTCGTTGAAAGTTTACGTTCTGTTAACATTTTTGGGTTACAGGATCATTTAAATGCCCTCTTAGACGCCGTGCAGATTGACAAAGTTAAAGTTAAAGCGTATACAGTTTGGTCCTTGATGGACAACTTTGAATGGGCGAAGGGATACACGTAAGTTAAACGAAAAATGATCAACTGTTTAATGAATAGTCATATTACAGTGTGAGGTTCGGAATGTACTACGTGGACTTTGAGGATCCTGAGCGCAAACGAACGCCAAAACTATCTTATCAGTTTTTTAAGAACCTTATCAAATCGAGAACGGTGACGAATAAACTCGATCAGCGCTTTGTGAAGCACTAAATACTTTAATTACAAGCCATAATTAGAAATTAGAAAACATTGAATTATACATATAAGGATTAAGGCGCATGGTTATTTTTCTTCCATAAGTAAAACATCTTCCCATTCAAACTTTTCGTCCATATCCTCAACGTTGTGGTCAATGAAGTTCCACTTTTCTCCCTCCCTTTGATAGGCGCACGACGCAAAAGAAATGGTACCTACATTATTCAACGCAAGTTTTTCCAATTCAGCTTCAAATCCGCCTGGAGGGCCTCCGTTGAAGAGTACCAGTGTTGTAGGTGGCAATAACTTCAAGTAACCGGTTAAATTGTTGTCAAGTTCAATCCTATGAATGGATCCCAAACCCTGGAAGGTGGCTGGATGAAGAGAGGCGATGTTGTTGGAATTCAAAGCTAAGTATTTGATATACTCAATTCCGTTAAAAGCACCCGGTTCTATGTCAGAAATTTGATTTGACTCTAGCTGGATCAGCTGTATAAACCTTCGTTTGGCAGCAGAGAAACTGTTCGCTGCAATTTTTTCTATTCGATTTTGAAAGAAGTTAAATATCATCAACGATTCCGGGCAACTAAATACTTCTGGTGATGGTAGATTTGTAAAGTTGTTATTCGGCATTACCAATTGAAACAGTCTTGAATTGTGCTTCAGAAGTTCGGGCTTTAAGAAGTTGAGCTTGTTCGCGCCCAAGAACAAGTCACTCAATCTTGGCAACGAAGAGAAGCACTCTTCGTGAAGTTCCTCAATTTGGTTGTTGTGAAGGCCCAAAGTATACAGTTTGGGGAGACCTACCAAACTAGCCTCATCCACCTTCTGAATCAAATTATCGTTTAGGGAGAGTGTCACCACTCTAGTCAGTCCTTCGAAACCTGAATCGGGTAGATCTTTAATTTTATTGTGATCCAAATCTAGTCTAAGACCAAGATCAGTGCAGTTAACAAAGGCACCACCATAACTAGAAATTTCGTTTTTAGAAAGGCTCAATATTGAATGGACTTGCAGACCTTCCCAAATGTCAGGGGTAACTGTCGTTAGTCGATTTTCGTTTAGGTACAAGTCGGTGCAAGTACAACCCGAAAAGGCTCCTTTCTCGATGTTTTCAATTTTATTGCCCGTTAGTATCACTACCTCGGCCATGACTTTTGATAACACTCCCGATTTTAGTGTGCAAAGATGATTGTGTCCCAAATCGAGTACTCCCGCTCGTATAAATAAACCACTCAGAGCAGATTCTTCAATTTGTTCAATTTTGTTGAACGAAAAGTTGACAAGATAACCGTCCATCGCGCGATCGCTTAGTAATCCCTGAGGCAAACAGAGGAGTTCGTTATGCGAAACATCTAAATGCGCCAAATCCTTCAACGGAGCAAAAATTTGAGATCCCAACGTTTTCAATTTGTTAAATTTCAAAATCAAGCATCGCAAGGCGACTAGATCTTGAAATACATTTTCGTCCAGTTCTTCGATTGCATTGTTCGGGAGCTCAAGGTTAGACAGTGCCCGCAAATTTTGAAATGCGTTTCTACTTATAGTTTTAATACAATTATTTTTCAGAACGAGACTTCCTAACCGCTCCAAACCCTTAAACACGTCATCTTGCACCTGCTCTAGGCTGTTATTCGAAAGGTTCAGACTGAACAACGACGAAAGGTAAAAAAATGGACTGTCACCGAATCCAGTGATTGTATTGTTGGTTATTTCGAGGTAACGTAGGTTTCGAATGTGAAAAAAACCGAAACGATCTTGAAGCTCTCCGATATTGCAGTTGTTTATAGTAATTTTGTCCAGTTCGGGATAATCCTTCTGGAAGACTGACCCTGACCATGTGAGGTTATTAGAGGTAACGACGATTGTGTTTACGTTTTCCTTCCCCTCCAGTTTATCCTGGATCTCGTCGAGCGATTGGCAGCCATCAAACGTTTCGGAGAGTTCACACATTTTGCGCCTAAAATAGAACTTTTATTAGAAAACCCATTTTTTTAAATACTATAATAGATGAAACGTGCGAACGACGATAGCGTATTTTCCATACATATTCTACAGTTTACCTTATTCCTAATGATGAGAAAGATTAAAAGCTCATAACCATTAAGACATCACACTTTCCTGCTTTTCAACTAAATTGCTCCAAAGGTGAGAAAGTGCGCATGAAGCCAAGGTGTTTTGTTGTTTTGCCGACGACATCGTGTGTTAAATGTGCTCAAATTTGGAAATAATTCCGTAGAGATACTATAACGACCTCTATATGATTTTCCAGTGCTGAGATTTCCTTCTCCATATGGACGAACGGACAAAATGCTAGTACTCTCTCATACCTATTTAAAAAAAAATGCGCCAAAAAGGATTGTTTTTCTTGTGTGTAACGCTTCAACCGAACAACGGCGTTACCAGGAACAAACTACACTAGTAAATGCAGAAACTATAACTTATAATGGTATTTCGCTCATAATATGGTAAATTTATTTCACCGTTACAACAGTGATTTTTGGAAATAATTCTATTCTATAATCTCAAAAACAAATAAGCGAGTTTAAAAAAGCGACAGATCACCTCGGTGTAACCTTCCGGTGTCAGTGGATTTGACCAATTTTCAATAGGCTTATTACTTGTGGCATATAGGTCAACTGTGCAAAGTTTGATCCAAATCGGTCCAAGCGTTTAAAGTTATCGTGTTCACGGACAGACGGACACCATCGATTCCCCTATAAAGCTTGCATCGCTTTGCTCTGCCACTTAATAGAATTCCTCATATTCTAAGAGTAAATAAAAAAAAATCTTCAAAATAAATACAGATTAATTGATCGAACCAATACGTTATGAACTGGTAGGTAATATCATTGAATTTATATGTAATATGTAGACAATACAATATGAAAAGCAAAGTTCAAAACCATGGAAAGTAAAAACGTGGATAAAGAAGAAATAAGAACCAGAAAAAGATAAGTCTTCCCACATGAACATCGTCAAAGTATCAAATACGGTGTCGAATAAAAGCTCTGTCAACGCAAAAGCATAGTACGAACTGAAGGGGGAAATTTAAATAAATGTTTAGATGAAACCATTGTATTGAGTTTAATTTTAGAATAAGTTCGGCCCATAATTCTCTAAAACATTCATAGATTCATATGTTGAGACATAATTTAAATCTACAAAAATTACTCATAACTAGATTTGACATTTTTTCTTAGTAATTACGTCATATAAAATGATGACGTACAATGGAAATTCTAATGGTATACTATATATAACTGTTAAATCGCAGCGGGTAAAGCGTGCGCATTTTGGCGGATTTACGTCGGATTCTATGTTATGCAAGTAATGAAATCAGAGCATATTTCAAGCTATAAAGTAGGCGACACTAGTGCGGCCGCCTAGTAACGACTTTTTGTCGCCCAGTAGAGTGTAAGGATACCAGTGGCAAAAACTTTTCAGCTATCTTTGAAAAGCAAATTGGTGGTGTGCCCGAGAGGTGTCCTAGTACGGCGACTGGCTCCCCCAAAAATGTTACACTGTAGTGGAACCCCCAGTATGACACACCGATGCCTGGTTTAGTGCCGCCTAGTGGAAATTCTAATCATTCGCGATTTAGTAAACATTAAAAGCAATACTAGAGTGCATCCTAAAATAGAATCTAAAAATATTCTATTTAACGACAAAGTAAGTTACATACCTTCCGAGTTTCGCTCTAGCTGATTTATAAAAGGAATTACTTCCAAACTGAAAGAAGCAGAAGTTGCATACCCATTGTTAGAAATTCTATAAGCAGCGAATGATTGGCCACTTGAAGCGCATGGATGAATAAGATACGTGCACCACTCAAATGAGACTTACAGATCAAAGTTAGCTCCCTAGTACACAGTCACAAATCAGGACTAGTTATTTTTCATTATTATTCAGTCTATTTTGGACAAAGACGAAGAGCTCCGCTTTCAAGCGATCAATATTTGAGTGTTTCGGGAACTCCGACATCTAGGGATGATGATGCGCACTATTTAGCTTGTTATCTACTATAAGATCAGTTATTGAATGGACAGATGGAACCCAGTTCTAGTTTTCTGACCATCAGTTACTAATATCGCAGATTAACTGAACTAGTTAATCTATGCTAATATTGTATCTATTGAAATTAGTAGCAAAATCGTCATTATTAGGTACAATGGAAAAGAAAGGAATAAAATGTTCGCATAAACGAAAATTCTAAATACGCCACTGCAACTTTGGTAAAAACACTTGAACCCTTTAAAGCAAGTTCCACGTTTTCGAGCATCGTTTCTGTTAATTTTCTCGACATTTTAATAGGTTTGAATGAGTAGGGTAAGCCCTTCTTTAACCGTAGGAATAGATAAAGTGATCACTTTAACCGTAAGGGTAGATACAGTGAAACAGATGAGTGTGCATTCCAATGACATCTGTCATTCTTATTTCAAATGCGTGATATATGACAATTCTGTTTCTATAGCAACAATCGCGACGGCAGAACCTAAGCTTGCTATTTTTGACGTCTTTATATTAAATTCAGAATTGTCAGAAGATTTACAATGATTTATATGCATTCTGATATAAAATAAAGTTTTGTATTATACACGACGATAAATGGAAACTAACCATCTCGTGAATGTTCTTGCACTATCCCTTTATCGTCTTGTATAATAAATAACTAAAAGTACAATATCACTGATTTGGTTAATTTCCTTTAAGCATTTAAAAAAATGTTAGTCTTGAACGTGTTTATATTATTTTGCCAATTGAGAGGCCACTTACACCACTGTAAAGAGAGCCAAAGTCGTCGTAAAAAAACTATAAAATCTTCGACAAGAAAACCTTTTTTGCACATTTATTTACTGATTCCTAGCCGCTCCGCTAGTATGTTACATCCATTCCTACATATTAAGGCGTTTAGTGTCATAATAACAAAAGTACGTTCAAAAACAATGACTATTAGTAAAAGCGCGATAAATTATATACAGATTAGTAAATTTACACTGTGCGATCAACAATACTGCTTTGTGTGTCTTTAGTTCAACCTTCAACCTTTCCGTTTCCCTAACATACAAACTGTCCACAAAAATGAAACGCAAATATTTTGCAACGTTCCGGAATTTTGGAGGGAATTTTTATGGTTTCCTACGCACTAATCCCTAACGGTTATTTCGGTATGATGACGGACTCTTGAAATCTATCGTCGAATTTCCATTTGCCGTTCTCAAGCCGGTAGCAGCAGTAGTTGAAGCTAATCATCTCAATGTCTTTCAATTTCAGGTCATTGGGATACAGACTGGAGACGTTGATCTCGATCTGGTTGCCACCGAGCTTCACCTGCCGACACGGCGATAGCTGGTGTAGAATTGCCTTATCGGAAATGTCGTTATTTTGCAGCTGGATGCAGCCGACATAGCTGAGATCCTTCCAGGCACCCGGAACGAATGCCTTAATCTTGTTTCCGTACAGTTGGAGGTCTTCTATGCGATCGATACCACCGAATGCGCCTGGGGTGATCTTGCTTATGTCGTTGTGGTGTAACGATAGCGTGAACAGGTACGTCTTTTCGTCCTCGTTGCTTGCCTGCCAAAAGGTGTTCGGTGCTAGATCAGTGAAGTTGTTGTAGCTTAAATTTAGATTGCGCAAGTTTTGCAGTCGGTTGAACGTCCCAGGTTTGATCGTGCTAAGGCCATTTTCTTCCAAGTGAAGGGTTTCCAAATTAGGCAAGCCCATAAATGCGTCCTTGGTAAGTATGCAGTCGTTTTTGTTTAAATAAAGGGTGTCCAGGTTGTTTAGTCCGAGAAATCCATCAGCGGGTAGCTCGGTTATACCGTTATCGTCGAGGTAGAGTTCCTTTAGGTTCTTTAAACTTTTGAATATTGTCGAGTAGTTTGAAAGTTTGTTCAACTCAAGATGTAATTCCGATTGAATTTCGCAGCGATGGAAAGCTTCCGGATGGACGTTGACTAGTCCGTTGTTTTCTAGATGAAGAAACTTAAAGTTGCTGCCGAACAACCCATTCTCTTCGATTGTGTCAATTTTGTTGTTCGACAAATCGAACTTTTCGATTAGAAGATTATGGAACATGTCGGTGGCGATCTTCGTTAATCGGTTGTGACTCATATCTAAGGTGCCGTACAAAACAGTTAAGGACTTGAAAGCGCCGACTTCGATTGTGTCGATTTGGTTATTGGAAAGATTGAGGGTGGCGCACGTTGTTGTCATCGCGAACTCTGTGAAGCAACCCGCTTGGATCTTGGTCAGTTGATTACCAGACAAATCCAGCTCGTTCATTCTCATACAACCTTTGAAACACTCGATGCCCAAGCTCTTAATATTGTTATTGTTCAAGTAAAGATACTTCAAATTCGTCAATCCTTCAAAGCAATTGTTTTTTATCTCTCCAATGTCATTTCCACTAATATACAGGGCGGTCAGAGCGTCAAATCCTTGAAACAAGCTCCTCTCTAAACTCGCAGATTTGGACGATTCGACTGTGATCTCTTCGGTTTTGGGTTTTGATGCAGCGCCAATCTTCTTCTTAAGATCGTCGAGAGATTTACCGGTAACTGTCGTCTTCGGCATTTTGGCCTACAACAATAAATACTTTAAGTATGAGTCAAACTGGGAAAGTGAAATTGTTCGAAACCTCGGCGATCTTCCAACACGTATCAATTAAGAATTGGCAAGAATGAGCCAAACATTCTTTAACAAATAACTTTTTTATTATCTGTATTAAATATGATCAACTTGGCTGGCATTCAAACAAACAAAAAAAAGAAGGTGAATCCCTGTAATCTATCTTACTCAAGGCAAGGAAGATGAAAGGCGGAGTTGTCTTGTGCCGGCTGAAACAAGTGCGCCGACGTAATGATTTGGAAAACGACGTCCGATGCATTGTAAAACTGTCAGATTCCTTTGGATTTTTGACTATGGACGTCGTAACGGTAAATTTCGTGTTTGTTTACAGAAAAATTAATAATAAGTTTATGTTGTGGAAATGTAATTTTCTTTCGTGGCATTAATCTTAGTAGATAACGTTTTGGAAACAATTTTCATAACACCCTAGAAACAATAGGGCATTCTCGAGTACTAAGATCAATAATCGACAGAGTACATCTCCACTTACGTTGTTGTTGTTTTCTATTTAATTTTAGAAACACCATTCGTTGGAAGATAGGTGACTTTCTGCTAGTGGCGCCGCGCCGCCAGATATATTTCAATAGGTATGGGCCAATCTGGGACCAATATGTTTTACGTTGGGCCATAATTCGCTAGACTGCATAAAATAAAATAATGTATGTGGTTGGTGGTAGTTCTTAGGTGTTGTATTTAACATTTTAGTTTATACTTAAACACTAACAGATATACTGTCCTTAAACTGTTTTGACGTTTCAGAAACTTGAATCAATATCAAGCATTAATTTATTGTTCGATAGACGGCTAGACGAACGCACCAGAAGAATTTCAATAGTAATGTTTTAATTTCCGATTATTGGGTTCCCTAATTATTGTAATTATCTTGCAGAGAAAAAAATTACGAATCCGTACATACCATTGTTTCTTATTTTATAAATTCAGAAACAATAAAAATTTAAAAATTAAAAACTGTGGCGTTTATAAATGGAATAATGAAATCCGCGCCTGCATTTGCCATTAGTTACTTTTTTTTATCTTAAACTACCATGGCACCACTGATTTTCTTAAAAGCGCTAGTTTTTAGTTATCCAATTTCTTGGTTTCAAAGTTTATAAGATTAAAGAAAAAATATCTTATAAGCAATCCCGTTTTCAATGTACCTACTACTGAGAAATGTGGAGCAGTCATATCTAGAATAAGGTTTGAATCCTTATTTATTATACAAGTCGATAAGGGGCTAGTCTCCCCCTTTATCGTCCTGTATAATACAAAACTTTATTTTATAGCAGAAGTTACGTCATTATAAAACGTATAAAAATTCTGAATTTAATTTAGACGTCAAAACTAGCGAGCTTAGGTTCTCCAGTCGTTTCCATGGAAACAATATTGTGTTTTGTTCTTAACTTCAGAACTGAAATTTTATTTCGCGCTCCGCGTCCCATTTCGATTATGCTAGACTGTGCAACAGAAATAAATCCCATCGAAGAAGAAACGAACTCAGATGTGGCAAGTGTTATGGCAAATGTGGCTGTGCTGTACACTGTACAGGGTGAATCGAATCCGTTGCTCACATTAGCTATAAGAAATTATTACTTACATTAAATTACTTTTAAGTGATTAACTTGAAAATTTATCGGATGAACTTGGCGTCTTATAGGACGTTGCAGGGGGCGTCTTATCAATTATTGTTCTTCTTGATCTGAAGTTTTTTTCTGTTCTAGTCCTAGTACTTTTCTTTACCTAATTAAAATACATTGCACAATAACTATAAAGAACTATGCGCTACGGAACTGGGTGCACTAACCTGCACACTATGTACAGAATGGTTCAAATTCGTAGTTTACAATTAGGATCTCTGCACTGGTGGGAGATACACGTAGTTTGAAATTTTTGAAAAATCTTTGAATGAGATATCACGGAAAAACTGAAAATGTCAATTTTTGTTTTCATTTTCCCTAGTTTAAACGGTCGGTAATGGACGATTGCCGTTAGCTCCTTGTGTGGGTATACTTTCTTATTTCTTATGAACCCTCTACTGGATTTTTACGGAATGGGATAATAATAATAATAATAAAATAGCTTGCCACACTCTATACTTTCGTATAATTTACAAGAAAAATTTCAAAATCAAATGTTTTACATCCATTTCTCATCAAAAGAACTGATTCTGTAAAAATCCAATATGACGTCCACGTAGCTTCCACGTCTAGCGTGTAGCAATTCAGATTCTCCGAAAAAAGTGCTCATAGAGGTTGTTAACGAGAACTGCCCATATCCGACTGTTTAAGCTAAGGAAAATGAAAACGAAATTTGACCTTTTCAGTTTTTCGGTGATATCTTAGCTATTTTCAACGATTGTTTACATTTCAATTAAATTTCAAATGCGTTTTCTTAGTCACAAATAGGGGCAACTTTGCCCCCATTAACGTACACTGTATCGCTCACGGTTATGGAGACCATAATCGTGAGCCACGAATTTGAACCATCTTGTACAAGATACAGGTTTAGGTAAATCATTTCCTCTATGAATCGATTGTCGCTAGTAGTGCTAGTGAGAATAGATACCGAATATTTACGTATAACATAGACTAATAATAATGACAGATGCCATTATAATTACTTGTTTAACTTTAATGTCTACCCTTTCCCCGAAACTTTATCCACTCATTTCATTTAAACCCATCAAAATGTCAATTTAATATCTTCTGTAAAATAAAATCAAGCAGTGGGCGCTACTTGCAGCCATACTGCTTCCAAGTGTTGTGTAGGTAAAAGCTTTGAATATAATTTTATATTCAAAGGTAAAAGTCAGTAACAGAATTCAAACATTACTACCTATTGTGAAAACAGAACCTATATTGCTTTTTGCTGTACAACAAAAATGACCTGGAACCTAGAAGTACAACACGCCAAGCAGATATCGTATAATAGTTGGACACAATTGATGGAATTTGGAATTTCTAAAGAAGTTTAGACCCACTAACAAGTTAATTATTTTGACTAAATCTGAAAGCCACAAACATATTTTTGCACAAACACATTGAATTATTTTAAACTAAATTTTAGTTTTTTTCTAAATGTAAACCACTAAAAATAGTGGGAAAGATGACTAAAAGTAAAAATATATCTATCAGCGGTTTTAATTAAACCGTGTGTGTGTATGGGATGTGTACCAACACAAACAATTTGATTAATTACTTAAATTTCAAAATTGATTTCCAGTATATTAGTATATATAACGTAAGGAATGTTCATTTGCACATAGTGTCTAGGTAAACAAGTTATTGACTTTTGCTCATTCAGAACCAAAAGTGTGATAAAATTGGAGAGATGTCAGTGGTCTACGACTCATAGATTTTTATTTGTTGTAACCAAGGAAAAAACTCTGACCCGGACGCTTATCAAAATAAATTTATTTGGATTTAATTTGATTTGCCAATGACCGATTCGATTTCCCCCATTTCCCCATAGTTGGGACCATTCCAAAATGAAACCAGTTATAAGAAAGTTGCTTCTATCCGAAAATAAGTTGAATGTTGAGCGCTCGATTTCATTTAAAGAAGATGTCCAGCATCACGAAAGTTCGAATGTTATTTTTGGAACATTTTCAATCACTTTCGACGAAAACCGAGTTTACAAGGGCGACAGTTTTCTAGAGGGATTTTTAAAACAAACTCAGTAAAAGACAAATCACTTCAGAGGAATCATCCAAAGCAAAAAATGCAAAGATCTTTTTGATCCACATCTAATGTTGGGCAACTCCTATAGTTTAGACTAATTGGTGTCCAAATTCCTATATAATTGGCTAATGAGTTAGCAATTATCTCGATGGGAGCTACTTTGACATTTTTCGTACCGGCCAGTTTCATATTACCAAACAAAAATCAAATCGTCAAATCAACAGATTTAGCCGTATCACTCGAAATAACTTTGAAAGCGAATAAAATTAAAATAGCTAATATTAGAAACTTGGAAAAGTTACAGTTTTTGAGCCAAATATTAATAAGTATATGTTTGTGTTATACACCAAAATAATTTGCATACATCGGCGTTTATTTCTATTTGCTCGTTACAATTATCTTGTGACAGCGCAATGAAAATCTACCCGGCCAATTGGCAAACGATTGAAAACTGGTTTAGCAATTAACGCGGTAATTAAGAAATAGGGATAGGCACTTACGATTGATCGAGATGAAGTTATCCGAATTCACTAAAAAAGTTGTATGAAGTGTTGGAAATCCGGACGAACGTCTTTTGGATACAGTGTCACATACCCAACAGTCCCACAACTCGGTTCTTACACATATATCTTACAATATATTTTTATACCGCCATATATGACACCCACGTGATCCCTTACGTAGGTGCCTATGATGTACGGGGACGTAGACGTTTAAAAATATGAGGGCATAAAAATCAACATTTAAACAGGTGTCTCAAAAGGAATTACATAAACGTCAAAATTGTGGTAATTTAAAAGATCATTCCCATTTTTTCGAATTCGGCATGTGTGCTTTTAAAAATAGTTTTAAGACGAGTATACATAAATCACGAAAGGTGGTTATATAGTGTAAAGAAATTAGTACTTGGGCCACCACCTCTTCGACATCTACACATCCACGGAGGCAAACATTCTAATACGGAAGCAAAAGTTAATTTTACATGTGGTTGACAAACGTTGCCTGCTAGTAGCTTCAAGAACAATAGTTGCCCTTTAATGACTCGCATGCCAGTGTTTGTTTATTGCCTTTAATTTAATATTTGGAACTATATAGTTCCAAATAGGTTTTTCAAACTGCAAGTTTTAAATCTTCTTGTCAACGTGCTTAATTAAAACTCTATTATACCTCAGCTTTTTCTCTCACTTGATTTTCGAGGCATGCCTATATCCTTGATTTTTTTTGCAAATCGGGTTGATGACTTTATTTTTATCCAGGTGGTCAGCTATTAACGACTGGAATTTTTTAGGAATCCACTACACTAGCGTCCGGTGCACGAATTTTAGGAAATCCAAAGTTTGTGAGGTGCTAGTGCAGTGTTAAAACTGTTGACCATCAGTCAACATGAGAAAGGAGATGTGTAGACATCAAAGATTAATCGTTTCAGGTAGAATTACAACCATCGGCAGGGGTGGCTTAGGGTTTCACATCATATAATTAACATTTTTGTATTTTTTGAAATGAAACAATTATACGAGTATATGAGTAATTTGTTTTGTGGATTTTATGTATCTGTTAAAAATTATTAAATTTTTGCCTCATACACCGTATTGACATATTTGGCGCTTGTAACTCTTCAATCATTATTATGTCACCTTGGGAAACAGCCATATTGTGCAAAACACAACAAGCTACAAGTATAGTTAATGCCTTCTCAAGTCTGCAGCGAAGTCCAATGTTTAGGCATGGACATTTTCTAACCCAAACCGTTCTACGAGGTTTCCCGTTGAGTATTGGGTTTCGTTGTACGCCCTTTGGCTGGAACTTGCGTTAATATGTAACGTTTTCAAGAATATCCATTATCGCCAAAAAGATATCCTCTTTCGAAATCCACCCACATTTTGTATTTTAAGTTTGGCAGTTATGTTTTAAGTAACATTTCCTGTTTCCGGATCGCTATGGTCATTGGTCATACTTCGGAAGGTTGATATTTTCAAATTCTTCCCAACAATCATATAATTTTCCATTGGATTTACCCTGAATATCCATAGGTGAAACGTTTTTCCCCAAAATCGTCATGAAACCCTCATTTCATGCCTACTTTATGTCAGGAAATTTTAGGTTCCAGACCAGACTACTTTTTCTGTCGTCTGTCACTTTACCGGCCGCACCTGTCACATTGCTAAATGTCTAAAATGACTCCTGCCATCACTGACAGATTGGCATTAGTCAAAAGTTCTAGGTATATGAAAATTGAAAATTAGAATAATGCTCCCGTCTTATTTGGACATGAATTAATTGGCACCGTTACCACTTGATTGATATTGCAAAAAAGTTAATGAAGAAACTAAGCCAAACCTGCATATTAAAAATATCCAAAAGGTCATATTAGCGCTAAATTTACCAAAAAATTAAGGTTGGGTGTCATAAATTTTGGCGTATAAATTACATAAAATTGTGGCTATTAAAAATATTAAACGAAAAAGAGATTGCGTACGAGGTAATTGATAGATGTAAAAATGTTTACGGCCCATAAAAATCGCACGCAGGTAAGTACGTACTTGTAATCGTCCAAAAGGAATCTGCGAAAATATTCTCAAGGATTGTAAAAGTTGCTTCTATTTTTGAATGGTTTTTTTCTCTCAGTATAATAAACTTAACGACGAATTCCACTCAATCGTATAAATAGAAATCATTTTTCAAACGCTTAGCTTTTCCTCTTGTTTTCCAACTTTACAAAAAGTGCAATGTACCTACTTCTGTTATTCGTAGGCAGCCGCGCGCGATTTGTTTAATTGAAACTTTTTTGGCTATTCACTCCCTAAGGATGCCAGAAATAATTAATGCGTTTCATTCATATGACCGAAAACTACGGTGTATTTATAGGGCCGATTGTTCGCAGAAAGAGAGCGAAAGTCGGTTAAATTTTACCAAATCGCTTGATTAATGTCGGTAACGACAGCTACAAATGGCTGCCACAGCCGTTTGTATTTTTCAAATTTTAGCAATCGTTTAAAGTTTGCTAATTGGCATATTTATAAAACATAAGCATATTTCCCCCATTGCTGTCTATAGAAACGCATCGTAATATTGTTCACAAAAATAACAAAATTTGAGTGACACACAGTCGCAGCCAGTATTTTTAAAGCGATGACACGGCACATTTTAACAAAAACAAAAACATCGAGATTACCAACATTTCCTGAGTTAATACTAAGAGCAAGGATGCAAGGAGCAGTATGACTAAACAAAGAGAATAGGTATATAGGATGTAGATGTAGGGAAAGATTAGGGAAACGTTTAAGGGAATAAAATCTTATTAGGTAGGTATATTATATTATATTTGCGGTTTTCTATACAACTCGTAGACCATTTCATCATACTATACGTGTTTTTTTTACTATATCTACCTACTCTCATTTTGTTTTTTCACAAAATATGGGAAAACGCCGCCGTCCACATGTTATTAATTATATTTTGACCATGTAATCGATTCACCAATCACCAACCAATTTTAGAATTGGATAACTATAGATCCAATCACGATAGGAATATCGGAATGGCCCAATAAATAAAAGAAACTAACCATACCATGGGTTTACAAGCACTTAAATCACAACAAAAGCTGCCCTATTATACTCCAACTAAGGAGGCCTCTAAAGATAATTATGGGTAAAATTATAACCACTGCAATTATCCATGTAACAGAGAGGGAAAATATAAATAAACTATAACTTCTAAGAGTATCGTTGAAGAAGTGCGGAGAATTCCAAAAAATCTATTAAAAAACCTATACAACTGAATAACGAAGGATCCTCGAGATGGTTTTTGGGCTGTAACTTTTTGAACCGATACGTATAGCCGAAAAACAATAGCGACCTTTCTTATATTCTTAAAAACATGTGTATCAATTTTCAAAACTACCGGAAGTTTCTAAACGAGGTTATCGTGTACTTGGACAGACGGACGGGCAGACAGACAGCAATACAAAATTATAAACGGTCTCTAGGATCACTATCCTGTGGACACCCTGCATACAACAAACGAATTCGATCTCTAACGCTGACAAAGTCAAACTTGTCGACAATCTTATTGTTTGACAAACACATAGGTACAAAAGAGCTAGGGTTTAGGTACCACAGATTACGTACCTATAGTACCATTGCATTTAAAAGGTCGACACATTATAATTTTGAATTACTATCTGTCTGTCCGTCCGTCCGTCTGCCTGTCTGTCCGTGCGCACGATAACTTTGTTTAGAAACGTGGGATTGCTTTGAAAATTGGTATACGTTTTCTTAAGGCTATAAGAAATGTCGCTATTTCAGTTATGTAGACTATTTGGCCAAAGTTAGTAGTCACACAATCATATCTAGGAAAAGTATTGATTATTCAGTGTGGTGGATTTATTGCTTAATGACATGTTTTTGTTTGTAAAAATTTGACTCGTAGTCAATACTTATACGTGTTTTTATCCTCTAAACCACAGTGATGGTCTGCATTTGCATCGACCGGTGAAAATCGTACTCCAACAGACGTATATTGTGTCTTTCAATTTAAATTGTTAAAATGAAGCACAACATTTTTTCCTTGCTATGTTTATGGATCCCGATCTTCTCCTCGTTAGAAATAATTAATGATGACACAAATGAAGTACGAATTTGTGTTAGCGATGTCATTCGTAGTGCTTTCACGGATAAATGGGCACTTTATGTTTTATTCGGCAGATATGGATCGAATCTTATACCACACAAGATTGAAAAGCCTCATGTACTTGTTGATATCAACATGGAGGTGAGACACACTTTCAAAGACGGCAGCAACTATGCAATTTTCACGGAGAATGCAACCGCGCTAATAAAGATTCTAAACCATCTTAATCTGACAGAAATCCTCTGGAATCGCGATGACTCTCCTCGTGGTAAGTTCCTCGTGATAACAGCTTCGGAGGATGTGGAATCGATATTTAAGGCGTTGTGGATGCACAAAATATTTCATGCCATCGTTCTTGTGGAACGATTGAAAAGGTTGTATACCAGCAACCCGTACGACCCAAAGAATTTATGTAAGTCGCTTGTAGTGAAATACACGGTGCAGGATTGCACACAAAATTTGGAGCTAAAACCATTTCAGTTGTATAAGACTTTTAATGGTTGTCCCATCTACTACCTCTATATGTACAATCATTCCACAGCAACGAATGCCATAGTTGCAGAAATAGACCGTGACTTAGAGAGTACGCTGAACACCAAAATGATCCGCGTCAATCTTCCAGATGCAAAGAGACTTCAACACGGTGAAGTTTGCCTATTCCATTATGTCATGCTTACCACAGGAAGTACATGGTTCGAAAAAAGTCATACGTTTTTTCTAGATGACTTCGTATGGGTCGTTCCGCTAGGTAAGCGACAGTCTTTTACACTAATCGACACTATTTTTGAATACAAACTCTGGATATTGATTTGCTTAACTTTCATGCTTTCATTGGCAACATGGTGGACCATTATTGTACTCTCTAAAGCTCCACAAACGTTCGCCAACTTCTTTAACGCTTTTCTAGATCTTTTTTCATTGACCACGTGCGGATTTCTTCATCGAGTGCCAAAGATCAGGGCACTAAAGACTGTACTCATCGCACATCTTCTCTACGCGATGGTCATTCAAACAGCCTTCAAAGCCAATCTCATTAAAGCGCTCACCGTCATCAATTACAATAATGACATTGATTCACTGCAAAAAATTGCAACGTCTCACTTGCCCATTTGCATTTCCCCCATACTGCAATACGCATATTACGGTAATCCCAAAATGGAGAACGCAATGTACGCGAAGATAACGAGGAAGTTCGTCAAGTGCACCAATGATTCTTGCGCCGACATCGACTATCCCTGCATATACATGACATTAAATTCTCATCTGCATTTGCTGGCCTTAGATCGGTCACAGGTGAGGGTGTTCGTCAACAACTCGCTGTACGGAAAACCTCAATGGAAAATTTACGCACCGAGGGGTCTTCAGCTCATGCGATCGATCAATAATGTCGTTGACGCGATCGTCGAGGGGGGCATACGTGAAAAGATTACGAATGAATTCGAAACGATTTATCGCATCCAGAAGAATACCTCTGATCCAGTTGCCCTAAAGCTCGCGCACGTTAGGGGAATATTTGCAATTTATTTGTTTGGCATTACAATCTCTTTGATCGTTTTCGCAATTGAAAACATTATTAATAAATTTTAAATGTGCACGTTTTCTGTTTATCGATTTAACAGCACTGTACGGAATAATAAAAAAAAAACATTGCAATCTATGTTGGAACCCTTATAAGAAACGAATTGTACGAAATTTTTGTATATGCCGAAGAGATGCACGGAGATAATTTATAGAAATGAATAACCATGAGTTTAAAAACAACCACGCCGTAGTTTATCAATTGGTCGTTTGATATGGTTTGTTTAACCAATTTGGGCCAAGGTGGCGGAAAATTAGTTATAGTTTTATCCTCTATCTATGTACATATGTTAAGTAGGTTAAGTATAAGATATGTTTTAGTTTGTAAAGGGTAGTACCACCAACCTCCTTGAGCAGGACGGGAGATGGGCAGGGATTTTTTTTAGCTTCTATTTGATTTGAAACCAGTCGTTGTTAAATGCATGCAAATAAATAAATAAATAAATAAAATACAAATTTTTCTATAATTTAACTTGTTTCGGTAATTGTATACAAGCAAATGGTTGGCTACTAAATAAATTAATTTTCTGTTCTGTCTCCATTGAGATATCGGCCTCTGAGCCACCTGGACACTTTGGGTTTTTGCTAATGGGTAGCTGATATGGTCTATATTTGCCCATTAGGTACTCATCATTTACAGTTGTGCTAAGCGGCAACACCCACGACTAGGTTTTCAAACATTTTTTTATGTATTTAACTGTTTATGTACATATTATGATTGTCGCCAGTGGTGCAGCAGGAATTTTACATTGAAATTTATATACTTACCGAAACATTAAACAGATGTTATGAATTTTAGGTTTCATTCCTTTCAAACTAAACCAAAGCCGCCATGCCTTCCTAACTTCAGAACGATGTTTAAATCCTGCAATCAGTGGAATCATGTAATGGTTAGTACCTGGACATCACTTCAAATCAAAAGGTCATAAATAAAACCCAGTCTCAAAATTCTAATCTAAATCTCCTAACACTCTCCATGGTTTCAGTCATTCAATTGCAGAAATTGTTTAAAGTTTGGAATTTTTTGATTTAGGAATCCAGGAGACAGTTTGACATCTCAAAATCAACGGCAACAGATTTTAAAATACGTGTTTAGTTTATTTAAGTATTTTATAATAATATAAAACAAATGTATTAAGTAAGTAAGTAAATGGAAACTAGCTTTTAATTTATTTACTAGGTACTCTTTTTTAACATTCATATTTAGAATAATATCGTGCAGATCGAAAATAAAATCAAACGGTTAGTGGCAGAAATTATAAACAGTTACTTCGGCAAGAAAAACAACGAGTGATACCAACAAGCCTCCCCCATAAATGAGGAAAACGTGACTCAAATGGATAGTGGTCAAAGCAACTGGCCCATCTTCTTCGTCTTGCTTCCTATAGTACGCGTCGTTATTAAAATCGTCTACCATCTTATTGCGAATGCCGCTTTCAATGAACACCTCGACGACTTTGTTTACGGCTTTCATAATATAGTGACCCTTGCGAGAGTAAATCTTCCATTCCGGCCTTAAATGTAGCGAGTTATTAATGAACACTTTCGTATTTCGGAGATCGATTTTTAGTAAGTGAAGATGTGAGATGAGCGTCATATGAACGCATGGGAACTGCACATCCGCGCAGGAAGTCGTATTGCACGTTAACGTTTTTTTTGTGATTTTAGCGTAGAGCTCAACTTTAATTATTGTAGTGTTTGTGTAGTAAGCATTTTTAAGTATTGGGGAGACACAAATGGGCATATTTGATGCTGTAATTTTTTCCAAGTTATCCATTTCGTGTTTGAGACAACCGACCGTGAGTGCCTTTATTAGGTTTGCTTTAAAAGCGGTTTGAATTACCATTGAGTAGACCAGGTAGGATATAAAGATGAACTTTAGTGGACGATTCTTTGGTACTCTTCGTGATAACCCACATGTAGTTACAGAAATGAGATCTGTAGAGATCTGACAGAGCATGTCAAATGAACATTGACCTGTATATAAGATAGCGATGGTCCACCAAGCAGACAACGACACCAGAAAGGCGAATACAATTGAGATCCATACTTCCCACTCAAAAATTGAAGATGAACAGTCGCTTAATGGGACAATCCATACAAAATCGTCATAGTAGACTGTCGGGCTGCTATCGAAACGGGGATCAGTTGGTAAAATGTAATGGTAAAGGATTACATCGGTCTTTCCTATTGTGGTATCTCCTTCTGTGTAAAGATGATTGACCACGGATATATTAAAGATGGTTCCTATGTCCGATGCAATATTTGACATAACGACGTTTGTTACAGTGTGCTCCAGGTAAAATAACACGTAATACAATGGGCATTGATTAAAATTCTCCCATAGAGCGAATCCATTGATTTCTATACTCCATGTGCAATTTTGTACATGGTACTCCTCAAACTCTGTTCCACACACGTTGTTTGGATGATGAGCGTTACTAGTGTACAGTAGTTGTTCATGAACAACAATAACGTTCAATATTTCAAATTCCCACATCACCTTAAACATTTCCCCGGCATCTGGACTTGAAGAGAAGATTACGAATTTACCGCGTGGCGACGATTCCATACTCCAAATCGCCTCGGTCGACTTTAATTGCTCGAGAAACTTTCTCAAATTGTCCGCATCTTGCACGTAAATCAGGTAATTCATGCCGAACTTTAGCGACATGTACACCGGTTGATTACCATCAACAAATATTTGAGGCTTATTCTTAATCCAATACATGTAGTCGATGCTTTCATTGTTAAAAATTGTATAAAGTGTCAAATTCTCGGGAAAAAGGTTAGTAACGATTACCTCCGTACAGACTTGCATTTCCAAATTTTGGTCGTAGATTGCCCAGTCTTCTAATTCTGCGGCACAGAACACTGATAAAATTAGTAGAAGAATGTGTTTCATTGCGTATTGTGTTTTCGTCTAGATCAGGTAATGTGTGCACAGGTTTAGAAAACCAACACATGAAACAAACATTTTTCACCACGCTTCTGGTAGATTAATTTTTGGTGCTGATTGTAAACCTTAATCTTTTGCGTTTTTTCAACAGATGAATATTTTTATCAAACTCTGTTTGTCGCATTGTAATAATAGAAAGTATAGTTTATAATCTAGAAATCTAAGGGAAACGTGTAATTAGAGTCGAACACGAAAATAAACAAATCAATCACGAAAGGCTGCGTACGAATTTAGCCTCAGTTGACATTCAATAATGTTCTCAATATTTTTCTTTTTAAGTACTGGCTTACATAATGATTCTTCGATATGAGTTATAAATTAGCAAGGGAGTCGATGGTGTCCGTCAGTGGCGTATTTACGGGGGGGGGGGGGGGGGATATTATATCCCCCCCCCCCCCAAGAAGAATTGAGTTATCATCATAGCTATTTTTTAGGTATTTAGGTAATACTCCGCTCTCCGCTCCGCCCACTTTAAAATAAAGGCAATAATATATAGGTATATACAGGGTGTCCCTAAAAGGTCTGTACAACGCGCTACCAGGGGTTCTTGGTATCAAAATAGGACGATTTAACCCAACTTACCTCTATCCAAAAGTGCTTCGGTAAGGCGCTATCTACCGCCAAAGATTTAAAAAAAAAATCGTTATTTTTATTTTATCGGAAAATGGTTTTGTCGATTAAAATGAAATTCGGGATGTGAATGTCTAATGTAAAAAGGGTCTTTGTGATATCATCATTTTGATTGTAGTTGCTATGTAGGTGGTAAAATACTGACCATCCACATCTGAAGAGGTCTAAAACTTTTTAACTACTATTTTGACAGTTCTGAATTTTTAGACACTGATAGACAGTTTACTTGCAAGCATTTTTTGTCTCTTGATGAATATCGCTATCTGTGATGGTTTACGAAAAAAAAAAAATTGAGGCATGATGAATGGCATGCACCATACATGCGATTGTTCCTCAAAAAATCAGAAGATGGCTGTGAAACCTTAGAGTGGCGTAACGTTTGTTTGTTGTTTCTTAAACTTGAACAATTTACGTTTTGCTTGAAGACTTAAAATTTCATTGTTAAAATTGTAATATGGCCTTTCAATACAGTAACGCAGAGTTAACTGATATGCTATTAGTGTTTGGATACTGTCGTGGAAATGGTCGCCAATGCGTTAGGGAGTATACTCACAGGTTTCCAAATCGTCATAGCCTACTTCTTGCTTGCACTTATGGTTTTTGAGGAACAATCGCATGTATGGTGCATGCCATTCATCATGCCTAAATTTTTTTTTTTTCGTAAACCATCACAGATAGCGATATTCATCAAGAGACAAAAAATGCTTGCAAGTAAACTGTCTATCAGTGTCTAAAAATTCAGAACCGTCAAAATAGTAGTTAAAAAGTTTTAGACCTCTTCAGATGTGGATGGTCAGTATTTTACCACCTACATAGCAACTACAATCAAAACGATGATATCACAAAGACCCTTTTTACATTAGACATTCACATCCCGAATTTCATTTTAATCGGCAAAACCATTTTCCGATAAAATAAAAATAACGATTTTTTTTTAATCTTTGGCGGTAGATAGCGCCTTACCGAAGCACTTTTGGATAGAGGTAAGTTGGGTTAAATCGTCCTATTTTGATACCAAGAACCCCTGGTAGCGCGTTGTACAGACCTTTTAGGGACACCCTGTATATAGAGAGAGAGCAATTTTGGTTTTGGTTAAAGTCTAAAGTCACTAAAATCTAAATATTCTGTAGTATTCAGTATTCACTATTCAGTGACTGATCAGTGTTGGCAGTCAACGATTTGGCTATTCGGCATCGATCGGCAATTCGCTACATTGATGCCCAAAATAACAAATAGGTATCAGGTACTTAGTACTGCTACTGAGGTGAGGTACCTACGTCCTGCCTTTCACGAAATGACGAAAATAAGAATTTTAAATTTTAAAAACAGGAATTTTTTTTGCCCATAATTTTTGATTGAGACGTCTAATCGAAAAAGTACGAATCGTTTTGGATTCTACGCACCCAAATTAATCAGAAAAAGTTTTTTCCCGAGAAATTTTGGTGCAGTCGATTTTTGGAAAAAAAGGAAGGTTATACACTGCCTTTTTTTTGCCCCGAAAAAAAAATTGTCTCAGATCGACCGGAAAAATTTTTTTTATAGAATGTGGCCTGTAGAATCCATAATTCCAAACAGTTCCAAGATCCGACTACTAGATCAAAAGTTACAGCCCTTTGAATTTTTTGTCGAAATTGGTTTTTTGCCCATAAATATATCTATTATTCAAAGTTTTCGTTGACTAATTAAAGCAAAAGCAATAAAGGGGCCTGTCAGCAGTAAGAAATAAAATACCGTTCTAATCTAATCTTTTTCGCCTGTACAATAATAAATAGATAAATGACTACCAGCATCAGCAACCTGCAACCCAATTTCTATTTCTTACCCCCCCCCTCCCCTTCTAGTACGCACTGGGTGACTGTATGTGCCACGAACTTGTTTATCCCCCCCCCCCCCCCCCAGAATAAATTTCTACGTACGCCACTGGTGTCCGTCTGTCCGTGAACACGATAACTGCCATACGCTTCGGCGGATTCTGTTAATTTCGAAATCGGGGCATTTGAATTTATACATGCGTTACTGTTGGCAGCGGATGTGAGGTGGCTATAACCTCCTCCAAGGTTCCATAATAGACGCTGTCAATAGTAGTATTTGAAGCTTTTTTAAACATCCTATCTTTACAAAAATGTACTCGTAACCAACAGAAAAAAGGTGTTTACGTCCGGTTTCAAATAATCAGCCCTGTGATGTATCACAAACGTTAAACTTAACGTGCATGTTGGCTGTAGAAAACATTCAGCCCTGTGATGTATGAGAAACGTCAACTTAACGTGCAGGTTATCTGTCAAAAACATTATTTTGCATTATTTATAGTACGGGCAAAATAACCCTTTTCTAAAGTAACATGTGCGTTAAATTCAACGTTATTGACACACCACAAGGCTGATTATTTTGCCCATACTAAATAACGCAAAAGAACGGTTTTCGGCAGATAACCTGCATGCTATGTTTGATGGTTCGGATACATCACAGAATTCTATAAGAGAAACTTTCAACAGTAGCATATTGGTGACTGTTTTAAATAGCGTTACTTAAATAAAACGACTAAAATAAAGAAGTTATTTACGTATGGTCTCATCAATAAGGTTTAGTAGAATTTCGTATGTGAATAGATTCAAGTCAACTGGAGAATCCCTTAAAATTATTTTATAGGTTTCTAGCAAGAACTTTTCGAAAATCTCTTAAAGAATATCTGAGCAATTTCTTAAAAATGTCTTGCAGTAAAGAATCGCTAATACAATTTTTTTCGTAAACTACTCCAGCAACTTCTTGTGTTCTAGTAATCAATGATTGAAATGTTTGATTTCTGTTATGTTCTTTATTAGGATCCAATAAAATGATGCGACTGATGGTATCATCGCAAAAAAATTAACATTTCTCAACAGGTGTTGAATTATTTTACAGAATAGGTACATGTTAGGTTGTGCGAAACTAATTTCTAACACGCGAACAATCGTACGGTCTTTACCCTTATTTCATTTCTACAATTCCATCAATATGATCTCTGATCTGCACATTTGCGAGATCTGCAAAAACTCCGGGGTACAATGGATCAGCGCAGTCGTAGCCCCACGAAACGACACCGATCTGGACACCATTAGAGATAAGCGGGCCGCCGGAATCTCCCTACGAAAATTATAATTTTTAATTGTATACATAGCTTGTAGGTACGTTAGGTTAATTACCTGGCAGGCGTCTTGACCTGGGTTCATGAAGCAAATCATTCTTTCCGTGATTTCACCTTCGTATGCCTTATTACACGCTTTTCGATCTTCTTCTTTGAGCTCAACAACTTGCAACTGTTTGGGCGAGGGTCCATCGGTATAGAGAGCTCCCCAGCCGGTCACTAACGCCGTACGACCTCCTTCTTGAGCGTTCACGGAAATCATTGGAATGATTTGTGCCGTGTGTGAAAGATCGATGTCGCTACTCAATTTCAACACTGAGATGTCGAAGTCGGTGGTGACAGGATCGTAGTTGGGATGATCGTGAATTTCGGCGATTGCCACAACAGTACCGCCTTGGTTTCTCAAGCTAGTACCATAGCGAATATTCAGGAATTGAGCATCTTTGCTGTAAGATCGAAAGTGTTAGTCACAAAGTGGTTACCTATAGCATCATTATCCGTACTTGTGTGTGCAGTGAGCAGCGGTTAAAATCAGGTTGCGAGCAATGATGGATCCACCACAACTGTGTCTGTCGAAAGCTTCCAGTGAAACTTGGTGGGGATAATCTTCAATAATAGCATCTGCACCGCCGACAATTTTTCCGTCTAGTCGTCGCAAGCCGGCGTGGAACCTCGGACTTGCTTCTAATTATGTCAATATTCAAAAGAGGTAGTGGAAATATAGTACTCAACTTACCAACGGTAAGTGCGGCGAGCGCTGCAATCAGCACAATTTTCAACATGTTGCTGCTAAAAGGTGACCATATCGTCTCTCATTTCCCTTATATACCATTCTCAAGTGCTTATGTGAGGTGGTTAGATTAGATTTCCTTACATTATCTTGAATATGCAATACACAATGATCGAACTCACTGAAGAATTGATCTTAGTAAGTTTGCACCACTGCTGGCATTATCTAATCATTGGTTTGAAGAGTCAGGGCCTGAAAACAAATGAGAGAAGAAACAATTATGAATATTATATTTTTATAACCTAATTTTATCTTGGATATTACCAACTATAATTTTTATCAATGAGATACATGAGGTGTTTCAAGTAGTGAGTGCGCAAAAAAGGTTTTGTAACGTATTGTATACTTGATTACAACGTATTTATAGTCAATCTCCTGCAATATTAGAAAAAACAGGCATATGTTCTTATAAAATGCTGACCTTGTAGTCGAAGCCTTTCCGATATGGGATATTCTTTGCAATAACGAAAAGAAGGGCAGCACTGCACTGCAAAAGTAGAATAGTCTTAAAAAAAAATACGCAATTATATTCGTTATGGCTGGTTGTCTGGCTGGCTGACTGTCCGGTTGAGATCTCAGCAATTACAATAGCTAGAGACTTTTAATTTTCACTAAAAGCTTATTCTGAAGTCTGTTTTGAGTTAGATTAGATTAGATCATTTTAATTTTTGCTAATAAAATACTGATCTGCTGCTTGTTTACTACTTGTTTAGTTAGATCCATAAGTCCATGTATAGAAAAATCGTTTTTCTTAAATAACAGCTGTTGTAGTGAAATTAGAGAAACGACGACAGTAAAAACCGTAAAATGTACAATGACAATGCGCTGTCCTATATTTATTTTCAAAGATATCAAAAAATAATTTTCTTGCATAGTGACCAAATTCCCAACCTTTCTTTGTCAAAAAATCGTATGGAAAGTATTTTTTCACGATTTTTACTCTGCGTTTCCATATACAGGGTGGTGACTTGCGTAACGCATCATAGGGATTTTAAAGTATAATTCATAACATGCGATTATTGGCTCCCCAAATTATTTTAGAGCAAAAATGTATTAAAGTTTTTTGTAGAAAACATTTTTTTACGCCAAACTGCCGTATTAGTTTTCAATTTTTTTCATATAAAGACGGAAAATAGGGAAAATAAAACCCGCATCTTTTTCAATAATCTGCGATGCCATGGAATTTTCTAAAACAAAAAGATATCCAGTTATCAATTATAGTAGCAGTTCGAAATGGATTTTATGATCGACTTGGTTACTGTCTTGCAGTTAATGGTGACTTATTCGAACGTTTATTGTAAATTGTTATATTAGAAAACCGTTTTTAGTAATTTGGCCTTTCTTTATGTTGAATTCGCTGTTCTAAATATAATACTTTTTGATAGAATTTGATTTGTTTTATAGCAAACATTCCATGGCATGACGGATATTGGCGTAGTTTTTGTATTATAAATTTCCATGGCATCACAGATTATTGAAAAAGGTAGGGGTTTTATTTTTCCAATTTTCCGTCTTTATTATGCAAAAAATTGAAAACTAATACGGTTGATTGACGTAAAAAATTGTTTTCTACAAAAAACCTTAATACATTTTTGCTCTAAAATAATTTGGGGAGCCAATAATCGCATGTTATGAATTTTACATTGAAATCCCTATGATGTGCTAGCCAAGTCACCACCCTGTATATGAACAATAGCATAAATTTTTGGGTGACAGTCAATCGCGAATGTCAATGATAGTATTCATTAGGACCATTATGTGACAAACTTTTGTGTGCAACACATTTTTAAAGTGCCTTTTTTTCATGAATTTGCAAATTTCAAAACTAGTTTTACAAATGATTATTAACAAACTCTTAGAAATTTGTGGGTTTCGAGTAAAGCACATCAACTTTTATTTATTTATTTTATTTATTTACCCAGTAGATCCTAATATCACTAATTCAACGATTACTAGGCCACTGAGTTTACGGATAGGTGATGTATAGTTATTGCGCCATTATGCATTTATTTATTTATTACGCGAATTAAAAACAGAACACAAGAATTATTGCATTACATATTTTTCTTGTACAAAACTATTTTCTGTTCATGATGCCTACGATATGATTCCTGAGGGACGCATGGTCGACGTGTGAGTAAACTCCGGGGAATCTAGCATTTGCACATCCCCATCCCCACGAAACTACACCGACTTGGGCACCTCCAGAAACTAGTGGGCCGCCGGAATCTCCCTGTAAAAAAATGTTCAAAAATGTCACGCGGTGATAAGCGTGTTGATTTACCTGGCAAGCGTCTTGACCAGGGTTTTTAAAGCAGATCATTCTGTCGGTGATTTTGTTACCGTACGCCTTACTGCAGGCAACGCGAGCTTCTTCTTTAACTTCAACCACCTGCAATTGAGTGGGCGATGGGCCGCCGGAGTAGAGGGCACCCCATCCGGATACGAACGCGTGGCGATCTCCTTCTTGAGTGTTGGGAGAGACTAGTCCAATAATCTGAGCCTTGGGGGAGAGTTCAAAATCCTTTTCTACCTTCAAAACTGAAATGTCATAATCTTGGGTGGTTGGGTCGTAACTGGGATGGTCGTTTATCTCGGACACGGCAACGATTTGGCCGCCTTCGTTCTTTAAACTGCTACCATAACGGATGTTGAGGAAATAGTATTCTTGGCTTTAAAATTAAAGCTGGGGTTATTGAACGGATTGATGTTGATCTTACCCGCGAGTGCAGTGGGCTGCTGTCAAGATTAGGTTGTGTGCAATAATCGATCCACCACAGATGTGACGATCAAAATACATAACCGAAACTTGGTGTGGGTAAGATTCGATCGTAGTATCAACTCCGCCCACTATTCTTCCATCGAGCTGTGGAAGTTGAAGACGAGGCATCGGACTTGCCTCTGATATGCAATGTAAGTGGAAATTTTTACTTAAAAATTGAGCTAGTACTTACCGGCTACGAGAGCGGCGATAGTTGCAACAAGAACAATCTTGAGCATTTTGCTGCGATTGCGAAAGGTGATGATGATACATTGCGTTTCGTTTTTATACCATTGTCAAGCACGTATGTGACGTATATAGATTAGATTTTTCTCAACTAGTTTAAACTCACGGTTTTAAGTTTTTGGGCTTTGCTACAAAAAAAAAGGAGTTCGTGGTATTCTAAGACGTCGCTAACCGCTTTGTCAAGACAGTACCAGAGATTTAAAAACCGTTGACGAGACTCGCCGAAACACTATACATTATATCATTAAGTTTACTTACGTGAAACATTATCAATCGCAATTTAGGAACAATGGCGCAATTAACTCGTTGTTTTTTTGACGTATTTGCCGAAGAAACCTCCTATATACTTCCCTTCATAGTGGTAAGGTATTTCAATGTCTTCTCTACAAATAGCAATGCTTTTCGAAGTGTTTTCCACAGTGAAACGTGGATACTACTTTCTGTTTGGTGTTTTAAGAAATCTGCCTCCAAGTTAAGAAATTGTGATGAGGTCCTTTAATTTGATGGAAACTAGACTATAGGATAATCTTTTACCTTTGTAACTTGCGGAATGTACGCAAAGTTTGATCATAATCTACGCACCATCAAAGAGGTACAGAGTTCATTTTTTTTGTATCAAAAATCGTTTGAAATGATTAAGTACGTCGTTAATCAGTTTCATTACATTGTACCAGCTGATAATTTATTATATTTTTTAAAATATCCCATTGTGTATGCCACTTTAGATATTCGATAAATTTCGTGTATTACCTAGTTATCTATGGTTGAAATTACTATAGCTATATTACGTTGCAAAAAAACATCACCTGAATCTACGCCGATAACTGATAATTGATAGGTCTAGTGATTTGTACGAAGCCGTACACGGGCCACATATACACTTGGTGTTCTTCTTCTACAAAAAAGTGAAAATTTCGCCAAAAAAGTGAACATTTCTACAAAAAAGTGGAAATTTCTACAAGAAAGTAGAAATTCCCATAAAAAAGTGGAAATTTCGACAAAAATATTTGATGGCCTTTAAAATGATGGGTCACTCGATGGGGCGGCGGGGGAAGGTCAAATTTCTGCTTTGTTGTCGCCGCTTTCACTTTTTTTCGAAATTTTCACTTTTTTGTCGAAATTTCCACTTTTTTTGAAAATTTTCTTTTTTTGTGGGAATTTCCACTTTTTTGTAGAAATTTTCACTTTTTTGTGAAAATTTCCACTTTTTTGTCGAAGTTTCCACTTTTTTTGTCGAAATTTCCACTTATTTTTGGAATAAGAACACCAAGTGTGTGTATGGCCCGTGTACGGCTTCGTAGATTTGCCCCATTGTAAGGTATTTTTACAATTTGCGCCGCGGCTAATTTGTCCACGTTGTGCGTTAGGATACTTGGCATTCCGTTCAAGTTCGATTCTCTTTTGAACACCCCGAAAATTTTCTACAAACATATATAAGCATCTCCTCCCAGATTTTTTAAGCACGGTAATTTCAACGCTCCTCGTGATGGTTCGTCAATGTGTAAAGAACGAAGAAGAAAAACGTTATTTTGCCTAGGCAAAATGACATTTTTGACAAATAACCTGCACGTTAATTTTAACGTTTGTGATACATTACAGGGCAGATTATCTCCTACCTAAACTGCATTTCGTGACTATAATAACTTATTATCTTTAGAATTAGATACTAATAACAGTACCTACTTGAAATTGTTTTACGCAGACAGGTATTCTTAATGTAATTCCTATTTTTTTTCTTTAATTTAACCACGCCATTTTTCAACTTAAATTGTTACTATTTAACTGTTCCCCTGTATTTGTCCATAAATGGTTATTAACTGTTGGGCAATAAAATTATTGTTATTATTCATACAATTTTTTTGGGAAATGCTCATTATGCAGACTTTGGAAGCAATGCTCAAGTATACTGTTGTGCTCTTCTATTAGGTAGTCGGGTCCACCAATACCCCACCTAAGGCTTCGGCTGCTAAGGCCATTAGCCTACCGTCCTATTTAGTACTTTACTTACATAAAGTATTTTTACAAGAGAAAAACAAACATCAACTAAGAAACATGTATACATAATTACAAGAATAGGTATCACAGATCATCACAGCAAACCGGCACTCAAAGTTTGTTCAAAATTACAATGACTCGTATGAAACTTACCTAATGCTCTTTGACAGTGATCGTGGTAACTTTGAAGAGGTCACGTTCGTTTTTGTATGCTACACAGACACAAAGTATGTGCTCTGGTGTTGACACCACATCTATTATACAAATTTTCACCCGCCAACAAATACATAAGAAGCAGTGTGTTTCAACACACCCGATGCAACAGCGCGTTGTGTATAAAGTGTACCTCATATGCATCATAAGGAGTATCTACTTGCTGTCGTTTTTTTATTATAAGTTATAAGAAAACACAAAAGAAACAGTTAAACTTCTAATGAACAAACTTTTTGTTTAGATCTTATTTGCTAGCATGCTTTCTTAAAATATCTTCAATGTACATTCTCAGCTGCGCGTTGTCTACGTGTGAATATACACCGGGATATTTAGCGTCAGCGCATCCGTATCCCCATGACACGACACCAACCTGAGCACCGCTAGCGACTAGTGGACCACCGGAATCACCCTACGAAGAAAATAAAGTCTCCAAACTGCAAGTACTAATACGATATTTTACCTGACACGAATCTTTACCGGGGTTGTTAAAGCAGATCATTCTGTCGGTGATCTTTTTGCCACCGTATGCCTTTTTGCATGCCTCTCTGTCTTCCTCGTTGAGTTCAACTACTTGCAATTGTTTTGGTGATGGCCCGTCAGTGTAAAGGGCACCCCATCCTGATACGAAGGCTCTACGACCGCCTTCCTCAGTGTTGTATGGTACCAAATCAATAATCTGTGCCTTGGGTGACGCCTTAATGTCGCTGACCAGTTTCAGGATCGAGAGGTCATAATCGAAGGTAATTGGATCGTAACTGGGATGATCGAATTTTTGGGCAACTTTTATTACCGAACCACCCTCCTCCATTAAACTGCTTCCGTAACGGATGCTTAGGAATTGGACCAGATGACTACCATATGAAACTCATTACTAACTAGTCGACTAGAGATTACGATCTTACTCAGTGCAGTGAGCAGCTGTCAAAATTAGGTTGGGTGCAATGATCGATCCGCCACAATCGTGAACATCTAAGAATTGAAGAGAAACTTGGTGAGGGTAATCTTCGATGTTCACGTCGACTCCTCCAACTATTCTTCCATCCAGTTGAGGAACTACTGGACGAAATCTCGGGCTTGCTTCTAATTCGAACGTTAGTTAGGATTATGTTGAAAGATGATTTCCACTTACCAATGGCAAGAGCGGCGATCGCTGCAATCAGCACGATTTTGAACATGATGGCTAAAAGGTAACGATGGTGCATTGCACGGTGTTTTTATACCATTCACGTGGAGCACCGAGATTAGATTTTAACAAATGTGGGACGGATAGTTAGTTATCTTAGAGACAGTAGCTTTTATCGCGACAGTTACGAGTTCAGTTTTTTTATTCTGATCGCGTTTGTAACTCTTGTTCCAAAATTACATATTTACTGTTAGGACCTCTAGCTTACAAACTTAACGGTTCCCACATTGCCGACCTCGATGGTGTGAAGCCTAATGGCACGATGCAACAGGTTCGAAGACTGCCACCACTTTGGCCCGATAAACCTGCTGTTTGGTTTGCACAAGTTGAAAACACGGTTATCTTTAGTACCTCATCACACAAGATCTAACGAAATATTATTACTCTCTGCCACAATTAGACAGGTTATTTGAAGCATATAAGTAAGCATGATAAAAACGATTTTTCCCTTCGGGATGGACTCGGCCTATAAAATATGAAATGCTTGGAGTTTATCCCTGGGTAATGCTAGCTACAATGCATCTATGGAACACTACTCCATTTACGGCCGGGTGGCTCTACCACACTTAGACCCGTATAGCATCTTGAAACGATTATTATTAAGCGATGCAAACTTTTTAGGGGTATCTGTCTGCCTGTCTGCGAACACGATAAATGGCAAACGCTTGGAGCGATTCGGTTCAAACTTTAGGTATAGGACGTCGGATCACACCTCTCTGCCGATTATCTAGATCGCCGCTTTAGACGTGGTTTATTTAATTTTAAGCAACCCAAAACTCGTATTTCAGGGTTTACAAATGGTGAATTTGCATGATAAATTGTAAATGTTTTTTTTTTTTTTTTTTTATTTTTTTATTAATATATCTGCATATTTACAATCTACTCAGTAATACAATTGAGTAATGAGTAAATGTTATCTTGGATATGTACATGTCATAATTGGGTTCAGGCCATTACCGTCTTCCCAGGGTTATACACTAACATGAAACAGTTAGGGGAGTAAATCTAGTGGCCAGGTGCGTTGGAGTCTTCTTGGGGCTGTTGGTTGGCGCGCGAGGTGCCCCACAAGGTCATTTGCATGTCCTGGTAATTTAATGTTGTATGCCTGTGCGAATCTTTGGATTTCAGTTGTTACATGGGGGATTTTCAGGTCGGTGTGGATAGAATCGTTGCTTATATACCATGGTGCGTCAGTGATTATTCTGAGTATTTTAGATTGTATTCTTTGTATGATTTTTGTATGGGATGCTTTTGCACAGCCCCAGAGTTGGACACCATATGTCCAAATGGGCTTTATGATTGTTTTATAGAGCAGGACCTTGTTGGATAACGATAGCTGCGAGCGCCTTCCTATAAGCCATTGCATCTGTTTTAGTTTCAAGTCTATTTGTTGTCTTTTTTTCTTGATATGCGCACCCCAGTTGAGTTTTTCGTCAAGGTGCATACCTAAATATTTTATTTCGGACTTAGTTGGGATTTGGATGTTGTTAAAACTAGTGGGAGGGCACGCAAGTCTTCTATTGGTGAAGGTTATTTGTGCTGCTTGTCGCTGTTTACTGTGACCCTCCATTTGTTGGTCCAGTCTTGAAGGAGGTTGAGGTGGTTCTGTAAATGATTTGCCGCTGCTTCAGGTGATTCACTGGTTGAGAGGATGGCTACGTCGTCGGCAAACATGGCAATAGTTGTGTTATTCGTGGTTGGTGAGTCGCATGAGTAGATCAGGTAGAGTAGAGGGCCTAACACACTTCCTTGCGGTACTCCTGCTTTAATTTGATGGTATTCCGAGGCTGAGTTATGTACTATAACTTGAAAGAATCTTTCGGTGAGATAGGATTTTAGAATTAAATAGATCTGAGCTGGGAATTGTAGTTTGATCTTGAACAGGAGGCCATCATGCCAAACCTTATCAAAGGCTTGCTGTATATCTAAGAAAGCAGCTGCAGTTAATTTTTTTGTTTCAAGACTTTCTATTATTTGATTGACAATCCGGTGGCATTGGTGTATCGTCGTGTGGGCTTCACGAAAACCGAATTGGAAGGTCGGAATTATCTGGTCGAGATTAACAGTTTCTTTAATTCTCTTCAGGAGGAGTTTTTCAAAGAGTTTGGATAGTAGAGGCAATAGGCTTATCGGTCTGAAGGAAGATGGGAGGTTGGGTGGTTTGCCAGGCTTTGCGATCATAGTGATCCTAGCATACTTCCATTGTAGTGGGAAGTACGATAATCTCAGTATACTGTTGTATATTGTGGTGAGGAGGACAACTGCTTTTCTTGGCAGATGTTGCAATACTTCACCTACGATCAAGTCATAGCCAGGGGCTTTTTTTGTGTTCGTGCGGTTGATTTGCTGGCGTACTTCTGACGGAGAGAATGGTTGAATTGGCGGCGAGAGTTGGCACGGAGCGGTTAAGAAATCCTGAACTTCGGTGTCATTGTAGTTTTGGTGTGGGTTCGGGGTAGCGAATACGGTGGCAAGGTGTTCTTCGAAGGTGTCTGCTTTTTCGTTGTCAATTCTGGCCCATGTATCGTCAGGCTTTCTGATTGGTGGTATTGCTATTGTGGGTCTCTTGAATTTTTTTGTGGCTTTCCAGATTGAATGATCAGTAGGAGAGAGATTGGTGATATATTTTTTGAAAGTCTCATTGCGGGCTTCCGTAAGTGTGGTATGCAGTTGATGTGTAAGTCTGTTGTAGATTGTCTTGTCGTGCCTGTTCTTTGTTATTTGCCATTTTTTCCGGGCTCTTCGTTTCTCCGCGAGTAGGTTACGTATATGACGAGGAATGTTTTGTAATCGAATATTTATTGTGTAATGAATGCAACAGTTATTCTAACCGAGATTCTAACTTAGTTTATATAACTCATCTTACATTCAATCAATGGAAAAAATATACCATAGGTATATATGTTTAGCCACGATCACAGACAGTACTTTTCTTGAAAAATAAACAATATACCACAACGTAATAGTTTCAAAATGTTAAATTGCTAGTTAGTACCACAACGGCGTACACTTTAGAACTCCCTTGTGAAAAAATTATAGCGTACGTATTGTATCCAGAGCGGTAAAATTGGCACTTGTGACTTGCGCAACCCAACACTTCAAAAAGAAAGTAATTTAGGAGACACCACCGGTTGGTTGTATCGTTAATTCAGTGACCTAAAAAATTCAGAGTTGTATCGCTACTTTCATGACACACAAATGTTTACTTCTACATGAGGTGGTGTACCAAGGAGATACAAAATCGCATCGGCGACGTCTTTGCTTTGTATCTTTGGCAACATGCCTATAATTTCTGCGACACCCTTGAGCTTGAAAAATCCGTTGCTTGCGAAAATCTCAGTATCTACTAAACCTGGACTGACACTCTGCAAAATGGCGATTAGTTAGTGTGTGTATGCACGCAAAGCGCTTACCGAGACTTTAATTTTGCTCCCGATTCTCTTCAGATCGTTCCTCAAAGTTTCTGTTAGAGCCGTAATGGCATGCTTGGACGCGGGGTAAACGTTTTCGGTCGCCAAATTGAAAACGCGGTGTCCCATCACGCTGTTTATGTGTACAATGTAACCGTCGATGTTATTCTTCCTCATATCTTTAACAGCTTCTCTCGTAGCAATAGTCAAACCCAGAACGTTCGTGTCCAAAACACACTTAAAGTCCGTCGTCTCACCTTCGATCAAATTTGTCGGTCGTCCCGTTCCCGCGCTGTTAACCAAAATGTGGATTGGGCCCAGGTTCTCTTGCACCCACTTGAACGCAGTCAAAATGTCCTCTTCAACTCCCACGTCTGCTTTCAACGCGTACAGCTTACCGACCTTTGAGTGCAGACGCGCAGCGATCTGCTCGATTTTTTCCTTTCTTCGCGCTAACCCTGCGACCTAAATTGGCCAATCTTAACATAAAAATATAACCAGGAAGTTCACTTACGATACAGCCGTTATCAACAAGTGCCTCTGCAACGGCGGCTCCTATGCCGGAACTTGCACCCGTCACGACGGCTACCTTCCCGTGCCAGCGTTCCATTTCGACTGAAATTTAGTAGAAAGTAAACTTTCTCAGATGAAAGTAGGATTGCGTGCCGCTCTGTGTTTTTATTAGCACTTGTTATTAATTAACGTTTTCAATGCGTCGCGTGAAGACGCTCCATTTGATCATTGATGGTCGTTGGCGGCTATATTGTTAATGCGGCAATGTCGTAAGGGTAGATTAATTAATCGAATTGAACATGCGAAAGCAATTATCATCTTTCCAAACCATGCTAACATGTAAATTTGGAAATTTTAGGTAACTTAGGAATGTAGGTACTCTCTAATAGACTCGAGTTAAACATATTTACGTTCCTATCTCCACTTCCATTCTTCAGTGTCAATTGGCCACCAATCTTTTTTGAGAAGCTTAAGTTAGGTATATAGTGTGTTGCTTACTAGAAAGCAATAGAAATGCAATAGAATTATTTAAATACAGTAATCTATGTATATTTTTGGTCAGGAATCTTTTTTACTAGTAAGTACAATCAATCGTTGTAATATTATCAAAGTGTGTGAAGGTGTCACAGATCATAATTTGAAAAAACCGTACACTAATTAAATAGTATTTCTGAAATTTGGGTATTATCTACTTTCCATGATCCAGAGAGTAATGCAGGATAGTATCATTGCCGTAGAAAAAAAACCATCCAGGGAACATAGGTTTAAGGTAGGTTTTCATTTTTAGCGCGCTATTGTGGCCACTTTGTCCGTCCATCTGTCCGTCCGCCCGGTTGCTACTAGTTCTTTATCTGAAGAGCTATTGTTCCACTTTTTTCGCTATTTGGTTCGTGATGGTGTCGAGGCTTGCATCAAGGAAGGCATTTTTTCTGTGCCGTTTACTTGAAGTAGCGGGTCAAAATGGATTGCACATATGCAACGAAATTTTAATAGAAGTTGCACCTTAAAAATGGGAAATGAATGCAAGTGGAAATTCGTTTTTTATAAATCGTTTACGACTACTGTTGCTTGCTATTCTTTTAGAAAACTGGAGTAATAAGAAAATTTTGTATAGAGATTTTTGAGTCTTGAAAAGGTAGCAATCGGTGTAACTTGGCTAATTAAAGCCACCTGATAGTCTGTAGAAAAGCCCATTCGCAAAGGTTTACATTTCTAGACAATTTCCATTTAATTTTCGATTTACTTTGGTTAGTAAAGTTGTCCATGACAATGGGTCAAATTTATTGATTTAGTAGTAAGCAGGATTTTCTTGTAAAGAAGGTTAAGTGTTAATTTTCATGACTATTTATATAAGGGTGATAGGGAAACAACCAAAATAAAGAATAAAAAAGGGATTTATAACGACTTATTGGTATATTCAATGTATGGTTTGAACCCCTACTGGAATACTCTTTCTTCAATGATGCTTTCCTGTACCATGTAACTCCTCCCTAAGCTGAAGCTGTCAGACCTTGCACAATGTTGCTTTGTATTCGGATTGAAAATCACGTTGATGTTAGATGTATGGAATTGGATCATAAACACGAAAAGTACTAGGTACCTCCGTATCCACAGTGACCTACCAATCAATCAATGTCATAGCGCAATATTTATACATATATCTTTTCATTTTGTTTAATTAAGATGTCATTCGGAGTCCATTTTGACTTAACTATTTCTCCATCTGAAGAAACAAGGTTTATAAACAAACACACAAGGTTCATTAGACGAATTTCAAATGAATACCATCGGCCCGTACAAGAGATCGTTGCGCTCGTATTGATTTACTACAAATTCCAATGCGAATCAAAGGGTAACGCGAAGGGAATGACGAAGAATCAACTCAGGGAGTTTCTGCACAACACACTGGACCTCACCGATATCGACCTGTTAGAGTTTATAGCCTCGTCACTGGACGCAACAAGAAATCCGACGCCGATATTCCCAATGGAGCGCTGGGTTCGATCGATGCTTCTGTTCTTTTATGGCAACACCGAGGATCGGATTGATCACTGTTTCAAGGTAACTGCTAATGTTGCATTCATTGATTCGCACACGAACTGTAGGTCTACGACCGCTATCAAGAGGGTCGCCTAAGCCGAAACAACATGATGTCTTTAATGAAAAATTCGCTAATCGTTGACGAGGTGGAAAAAGAGGACAGCGTCAGAGTGAGTAGACTATGGTGAATGGTGGGTAGATTGTAACTTAAATTTAGGATTTTGTCGATCTGCTTACAAAACGGCTGGATTGGGATCACGACGGCATCGTGTCAAGGGAGGATTTTGTTAACTACGTTCGACACGTACCATTAGGATTAGAAACATTTGGGCAATGTCTACCTAATCGCGAGGCCATAAGAGCCTTCTTGTCGTCTTTCTCTCCTCATGTACGTAATGTTAAATGAACGATGATCGGTTGTCAATAAAAAGCTGCTTCTGTAACTTCTTACTTTTAGGTCCCTTGTAAGGCAACCATGCACAGCTATTATTACGCAACTACGTACTAAGTGTTTAATATCGCAAAAAATTATTCTTTATTAGAATTTGCTTACTACTTCTATGAATTCATGGAAAGTACAATACCTAGGATAGAGATAGAGTATAGTACCATAAATTGCTTAGGGTTTTTCGATTTACGAACCCATTAAAGTTGCTAGGAAAAATCTGAATCGCTTGGACGTGGTTTACAGTGTAAATGAGTTACATTGGCAAGTTTTAGGGTTTTTTTTTGTACGTGTACAAATACAAAGAAGGAAAGGACATAAAATTAAAAGTCCGTCAAAAATTATACGTTCAAACACGTAAACATAAGCAAATGATATCAATTTATAATCAAGAAGATTATTTAGAGAGGGTTCAAAATCCAGTATCAGTATAGAATAAGAGACAATGGCACTCGAGATCCAGATATTAGAAATGCTATCTTTTTTTGAAGTTAACCTTTTGGACTTACAAACTACGCTTTATTAGCACCGATTCCTTAATTTTGAATAGAGCACGTACTTGAACTTCAAACTAAAACTTTTTTAAGAAACGTCTGAGGTACCTAACGGAAGGTTCGACGCACTTCGAAATCTTGTTGCTCGACTAGTAATACTACCAATATCACGACTAAAAACGCTTTCCAGAAGGTGACTTAGAAACGTCGCTCTGTAATCTACGCGTAAGGGGTGGCACGGCAGCATTCAGTCTGACTGGTCGTCTTTTGCGCTCAAGGGTCATGTAAACAAACATCGCGACTGCATAACAGCGTACCTCGCCAATGAATTAGGTAACTCACCGGGGGGCGTTAGCCCCAAGCTGGCACTAAGCTGTCTTGGATCTCCGAACACTCCGGTTGGCGATTGGGGCTGAATGCGTCGTTGGAGATGACTTCCTGAAGGGTTAAGATGGAGCTCATACCTATTTGGGAAAGGGTTACGCCGCGCGCACGTGTATTATTTAGGATACGGTCCTCTGATCAGGTCAAGCTCACCCCGGAACTCTTTTTGTTAACAATGAGGCCTTTATTTTTCGTATTGGGTTGACGCCATGATCTACTCAGCGATATAATCAACGGGAGCTACCCGCGGGACCGCGTCATAGGCACATGCACATAATGCACTCTAAAAGCCTAGGAATATATCCGGATATCTGCGAGGGGTTTTACCTAATAGCCCAACAACAAAGCACGACCAGCACGATTCTCCATTTTTTTTCTTCATTCCATCAGACATTTTTTTTATTCATTTTGGCCAACATAGCAACCTGAATGGCGGTTTTGATTATGTATCTATAATTTATCCTTTGCAGTTTAAACCAAGGGCCAGGGATCTTATCTAAGTACTTCATGCGTATACTTGAGAACAGTATAAAAGCGAAACGCGATATATCGTCCTCACCTTTTCGCAGCAACATGATCAAGATTGTACTGATTGCAGCGCTCGCCACATTGGCCGTTGGTAAGTCGAAACTTCTTTTACTAAAATAATTAACTAAAGGTAAACATTTAAAAATCTGAAGCAAGCCCGAGGCTTCGCGCTGGAGTTCCACAACTAGATGGAAGGATTGTGGGTGGAGACAATGCGAACATTGAAGATTATCCGCATCAAGTTTCGCTTCAAGTTTTAGACATTCACAACTGTGGCGCCTCGATCATTGCTCGCAACCTTGTTTTGACTGCTGCTCATTGCACATCCGAGTAAGTTTAATTAAACGCGCTATTAACTAAAGGTAACATATGAAACGTTTCAGCTACGAGACTAGCTACTTAAGCGTCCGTTGTGGTAGTAGTATCATGGAGAAGGGTGGTCAGGTTCTTAAAGTTGCACAGAAATTCGACCATCCTAATTACGATCCAACTCGCACCGACTATGACCTTTCAGTTCTAAGGTTGGTCGGAGAAATTGAGCTTTCGTCCAAGGCTAAGATCATCGACTTGGTTCCTAAGTACATTCAGGAAGGAGGCCGAAGTGCTTTCGTAACTGGATGGGGTGCTCTTTACACAGATGGCCCGTCACCTCAACAGTTGCAAGTTGCCAAAGTGTATGAGGAGGATAGAGAAGCATGTGGAAAAGCATACCGCGGCAAAATCACCGACAGAATGATTTGTTTCAAGGCTGACGGTAGAGATTCCTGCCAGGGAGATTCTGGTGGTCCACTTGTGAACGGTGGTTATCAAATTGGTGTAGTTTCATGGGGGTACGGATGCGCTGACGCAAGATATCCCGGTGTATATTCTCACCTGAATAATGCTGTTCTTAGAAAGTACATTCTGGACCATATCAACATATATGCTAAAAATTAAGTTTGAACTGTCACTTCGCATTAGCAATGTAGTAAGAGATTTTCTTGTACTGATGCTACATATTTGTGAATACTTCAGTAATAAAACAATGCAGTCAAGAAAAATCTAACTTGAGTTCCTTCTCAATATAAATGTAGTAGGTGATAATACCGATAAACAGATAACTATTTAAGTTACGAATACTTGGCAACTCGATTTTACAAATGTCCTTTCATTTGAAATCAAGCAGTCGCCCCTGGATGCGCATCTTGTATGGATGAATCTTTTTGGAAAGATATTGCTTCAGTGTTACAGTAACAGAAAGCTTCAAAATAATTGAGTGCAGCAGTGATTTCAAAAGCGACTTTTCGTAATCTCTTTTCTTAGGGCAAGTCTGGCGAGCGAGTATTCCAGTGGGGGAAAGTTTTGTCTGGGTGAATTATCCAATGCAAAAATTATTTGTGTGCGAGTTTTCTCGTGGGCAAATGTTCGTGGCCTAATTTGCCGGTGCGAATCTCCCTACAATCACTTAAATATGGTCCATTCTGAATTACACATGGGATCATTGTACATGATACTCGTAATAGTATTCTCATAAAAGAATCGGTATCTTTTTTAAAGATACTGGTAAGATCATGTCAAACAATCAGTGTTGCGCACAGAGGCAAAATGGTTACTGGAATAGTGCTTTTAAGATCGAGGGTTGTCTTTTTAAATCGAAAGGATGTAGTACGTTGGTCTTTCCAGCAGGAGTTTTATAGTTAATGCTTGTAACGAGTGGTTTTATTTCGCTCCGAATTTCATTAAAAAATTCGAAATTTCTTGTCATGATAGTGCAGGTCACCCTGTATATTTCATTATTTGTTCCGGTTAGAAAGTTTGTGATCATTTATGTTTGGGCATTTCGGTTCGCTCAAGACTATGGTACGATAGATTTAATCTCGCTCAAATTTAATTTCGTCGTGGGAAGATTGCAAAGTTGATTGACGTCATCATGAGTAATGCGAGATTTGTCGTTCGTTCCGAGAATAGGAGCGGATATAGCACCCAACCACCCAGGGATCAGGGGTCTTCATTCGTCAGCAGAAAACCGTGAGATTCGCTTACGCAGCAGTTTCGTGGAGGCTGATGACGAAGCTAAAGTGGTTTAAGTTTTTTTTATCTAAACCAATGGGAGAATTTCTAGTGGGAGCCATTTTTTGTTTTATGGTAATTTGGGTGTGGTTTTCTCATTTGAATTCTGAAGAAGGGGATAGTTTTGGAAAGACTCGCGGTTAGTACGTAAAAGGGTCAACACGTACCCTGAGCGATCGTCTTGGAGCACTTAGCGTTTTGAGGCGACGGATTATTTCGGTTGCTCCCATTTTGCGTGCTTCTTGCACCCCGTTTAGAAGTGTTATTCTCTTTTTGCGTTGAATTTTTCGGCAACGAAAACCCAGGTTCCGATCAAGTGATATTTAGGCGAACCACTTGAGCTTCACACCAATTTACTTTGGATGCAGTGAATAGCGTTAGGATACGTTGTGATTTCTCGAGGATATATAAATCAAAGTGCTGCCCTATTCATCAAGGCGCAGATATTCGGGATCAGCCCCAGGTGGTATTTCCTACTAGTGCCGTCGGAACGTGACCATAAAAAATTGTGTTCTGCCGTGCCGCTAACTTAAAAATCCGTCTCCAGCAGGCGAGTCAAAGTCAATAAACTCTAAGAGCCGGTGGAATGAAATAGTAGGGGTCACTGTGTTAAATTAAATACCCCTGCTGTGTAGAAACTTTGGCAACTAGCCGTTTCCCACTCACCACGCGAAGAATTTCCTGGACTAAGATTCCGTTTAAATACTACACTTTGCTTTCGTTCCGAGGAAGGATAGGCCCCGTGGATTTTGTTTCCGTGTGTTAACTTCAAGCAACCCCCTAGGAAGTCACAGAGACCTAAGCGTCAGGTTTCACCACACCCACCCTGTACCAGTGGAAAGAGCAGTTCACAAGATCGGCTGTACAAATATTGTAAAGGTTAGTCTAATTAAATTTGTAACGTTCTGTAAAAGACCACTTTTTGGTAATCTAGCTGTAGTAAAACTTGATGTTATTGTCTATAAAGTCCAATGAACGATTACCAAAGAGTAGGATAAATTCTGTGTTTATTTAAATAAGGAAGTCCCAGCTCACGCTGGAGTAAAAACAATTACCTATTCTTAAAATTTTCAAACTGTAGAGGATGGCCTGGCCACCCCTTGAGTAAATTAGTCTAAACTGGTACGATTTTATTTAGTTTAGTTGTCATTGTTAAGCTACATTTTTATGAGTAGGAGAGAAGAACTGCTAGATCCCGGTATTTTGTTTGTATATATAAATAATGTAAATATATTATCTACTTAGCTCCAATGTGCCTATTTCTTTGACGGAGAACTAGGGGAAAGAAGAGAGGAGTAGGAGTTGCGTCAAGAGACTGGTAGGCGGCAGGTTAAAGTTGGTACACAGTTTCTAAAGAGTTAAAAGCCCACCGATTTGAGTTAGCCGGAGCATTTAATTTTTTGTTTGTAAGCAGCCTGAAAAGAAAACGGTTTGCCTTGCCGGGCGGAACCGATGGTAATTTTCAAGATCAGAAGGAACCCCCGTAGCATGCTATAATATTATTTCTTTATGACTGATATTAGATATGTAATTGGTGCATCAAAGAATTTGCTCACTATAGTATTTTTATTTACTAATTAGTCTAAGTTGTCATACTGTAACTTGAAGATCTCTTGTACCATTAGTTTGAAGCGATTGTCCACCCATTCATTCCGAATACAGCTTGTTGACAACCACCAATTTTTCCATTCCAATTTTTACAACTCACGCGCGTTTAGCCAAATCCCGTCCTTCGCGGTGGGAATTAGGTTGGTGGGATCAAACTGCAGGGAGCTTCCGGTCTTTTCATGCAGGCGAAACGCAAATTTCCTCAAAAGCGCGATCAATCCAACCTTAGCTTGCATTAGTCCGAAACGGGCACCTACAAAGTTTCGATGCATACAAGAAAATATCGTTTTGAAGATATGATAACCTATGCAAATTCGTGGTCCTTCACCAAACGGCAGGTAAACGTAAGGATGCCGTTGGATGGAATTTTCATCTGAGAACCTCGCTGGTACGAATTCTTCAGGATTTGGGAAGTATTCGGGATCGTGGTGTAACGCGAAGACGGGAATGTAGATTCTGGTCCCCTTACCGATGGTGGCGTCACTTCCTGGTATTTGATAATCCTCGACGCACACGCGCGGTATTAAGGGTGCAGGTGGGTATTTACGTAAGGTTTCTGAAATGATAGCGAAATGAAATGGTCATAGTGGGGTAGGGATGACTTACCGTCGAGTACTTGGGAGAGGTACTTCATTTCCGTAACCGCCTCATATGTAACCGCCTGGTGTTTTTCTACAATTGCCGAAATCTCTTGCCGAAGTGTGTCTTGAATTGCCGGATTTTTCGCCAACTCGTATAGACAGAACGCCATGGTGGTTGATGACGTTTCGAAGCCAGCCAGGAAGAATACGAAGGTGTTCGCGGCCATTTCTTCGATCGAGAGGCGGTCATCGTCACTTTTACTGTTCTTCAAGTCAATCAAAATTTGCATAAAATCTCTTCGATTGAGTGCATTAGTTTCTCGATAGGAAACGGTGTCATGTACCAATTTCATGAAAAACTGTGTGATGTGATTTGGTATAAGCTTGATATTCAGCCATTGGGCCAGGCCAGGGTTTACCATTGCTATCGCAGACGCCAGCGTCTGTCCTTTTATTACTGTTGTGAAGACGCTTTTCCCATACCGTCGAAATTCACTATCAGGATTAGCAAAACTGTCACACTCTACGCCGAAAGCACAGGAGCCGATAACGTCGGTTGTGAAACAGCCTAAAAGTTCCTTTGCCTCGATAGGGTTGCTTTTTCCAATCGCTTTTACGAGCGTCTCACTGCATCGCACCAGGGTTGGAAACATAAGCTTTATTTTTCCCGACGTGAAAGTCGGCGTTAGTTTTTTACGTAACTTTCCCCATTTTTCACCTTCCAAATTAAAAAGATGTGCGCTAAGCGGGTCGCCCTTTTCGTTCGCATATGTCCCACGATCGGTGAAGTACCGAAAATGCTTGCTCATTATGTTTCTTATGTAATCGGGATGTATAGGTAAATAACTGGGTGAAGAAAAGAAGTACAGACCTACATGATTCCATCCTTTAGCTTTAAAGTTGGTGTAATATTTTTGAATGCGGTGTCCTATGTATTCCTTTCTAGCGAATGGGTTTTCGGCAGTACCAAACGGTATCGATGGATTTATGAATGGCACCTTTCTTCGTTTCCAATACGTAAAATTCCATTTAAAATACACGTACACGACAACTATAGATACGATGAAAACAAGTAAAAGTAACATTCTCTATTTAACCCGCAAATTCACACTGCTTGATCATTGACGCTTCAGATCATCGGAGTACCGCTATGTGAACGAATGGCGCCGTTGACCTCCTCCCGCCACATAAATTGTGATTTTTTGTTTACACTCCGGATAAAAAGCACTTTACCAATCAAGAAATGAAAAGATAGGCCCGTAATATTTTAAAAAACCTGGCAGAATATATGTAATGGCATAGGTTTTGCAAAACTGGGTCAAGAGTTATAGGTGCCGTTGCCGAATTAACTTACCTGGTACTTATTTGTTCATTAATTGCACGGCCACATGCAATCAGTTCAAGCCGAACATCATAGTTTTGCGGACCAACCAAAAGACACCAATAGTGCTGCTTTCATTGGTAATCTAAGGGGGAAAAGTGCGCAAAATACATTGCGTTAGTAAACGAAATCCCATAACCACTTGCTGAGCAGAAATTACTTGACAAACTTTTAAAAATTTCAAAAGTTAAACAAGTAATAATTTTTGACTTAACTACATGTTGCGAAGAACACTGAGATCCATAAGTTAAATCATCAAGTCTAAAAGAAATGGCAATACCAAACAGTGAACAACTTAGTGTTGACCTCTGTGGCACTCCATTGTAAGTAGGCGTCACTGATTCTGATGGCAAATTATGTTCTTTCTTCCAAACATGATCGTACAAATTTTGGTGGGCGCCCACTATGCTTTTGAGCCGGAGTACCAGTGGAGAGAATTAAAATCTACAAGAATAAATGGCGGTGGAAGCTGAGTTGTAATTTCTCGAGCTTCTTCAACATCGTAAGTTGTATTTGGAATGTGAATCTTGCAGAGTGTCTGCTAGTTTTAAGTTTGACTGCTGCAGCCTGTTAAGTTGTATTTAATTTAACCTGTTTACAGGGCCTTTCTGGATGTGAAAGGCTAATCTTCCACAAGCTCTTGCAGATGAGCAGAAATTTTTTCTGATAAGATTGAAATTTCTGATGTTCTACGTCTAAGTGATCAATACACAACAGAGACTTGTTATAACAAGTCTCTGATACACAACGGTGGGTGCCTTTGTATGAGTAGTTTTAGTTCGTTTAAGTTATTTGATAGCCCTCGACAATTCCATTGGATAATTTTCAACGATCAGCATTCTTGATGGTTTCGAAAACTCTTTCCCAGACATTTTTTTGATTGTTTTTCAAACATCCGATGTTGGATTTATTGAACTAACATAATTTTGCCAGTATATTTCTTTTACTTTCAATTATTACTTTTCTAGCTGCTGCACGTGCCTTTTTGAATGCGATCATTGTTTAAACGATGAGGTTTCGCTGAAACCATCTTAGCATCTGCTTCTTCTCTTCGATAGCGTTTTTAACAGCAGGTGTCCACCATTCCATTGTTTCTCCTTCTGCAGCGTTTATGATACTCTCAATAAATGTTTTCACCTTATTGTCTATGCCAATATTAGCTTCAGCTTTCCAATTAGCACTTTCTATTATCCATTTTCTAGGACACGATTCTCTTATTCTTTTTAGGGGACTCTCAATGCTTATTGGCCAGTAGTCACTCTTTTGAAAATCGTCATGCGCGTTCCAGATATAAGTTTCGTTGCAATAACTGGCGAGGAGAATGCAAGATCTACTGACCTAAAGATATTTGACTTCCCAAGAAATGCTGAGGTGTTTCCGTATTCAATAGTACCACTAGGTTATTATCTATATCTTCTTCCAATAAAGGTCCACGGGCATTTTTGTTTCCCCAACTCATGGAGAGAGCATTGCAGTTTCGGAGTAGCAGAAGTGGCTGCGCCAGTAAATCTTCAATGTCTTGTACATGCCAATTGGAATCTGGGAGATATATGTTACATGCAGTAATTTTCATTGGTGTCTTTATTTGGACAGCATTGGACTATAACCGGGTATTAATTGTTACTTCCTTCGCAGGGGCGTGAGATTGTACGTATGTGGCAACTCCTCCTGGGGCCCTGTTTTCGGTTATAAAATTTCGTCCAAAGTTAAAAGAACATGCAATATCACACACTATTTACTATCATAGATTGTAAAGGTACTACCTTCCGGTTGTCCTTTACTATGATGATTAGACCTATCCCTCATGGTACTCTAATGAAAGGTCTCAACGAAAGGAATGAATTTCTATCAACCATAGTCCTCCTCCTCGATCCCTTATAATGATTGGATTATAATTCCTTATATCTCAAGAACAGATTGTCGGAGGAGGGTACCCACAAAGCGCGATTGGGATGTCTGGAAGAGATATATCCATTGGTGATATCAAAACTTCAGTGAAACTATCCGCAGGACGGAGGGTCCAGGACTCTCAAAGGGCGGAAAGATAGTCTGGCTAGACGAGACACATCTACTGGCAATGAGAAAACTTCATTGTGAATATCTCGAAAATGTTGGAGGAAGGTACCTAAATGCAATATGTCGGAGAATTTCTCTAAGGGCTTGATTTTGAATATATGCCAGGCGGCCTTTAAATTTTTATGTGTCATCCATTGAGGACGTTAACGCCGCATGAATGAATGAATGAAGGAATGAATGAATCCAGGTTCTATCCGGTTTTTGCAGATCCGCTTGAAATATGCGGCATAAACGTTGCAGGGTTGAAATTCGATCGCATACCTAGAATACTTCAACTCAATCCGACAAAATAGGAGATTCAGTTCAACCAAAGATCATACTCTTTGATTCAACGCGTCTATATACTTCGGAAATCGGAATGGCATAAAGGGAGTTGAATTTGGTCAACTTAAAGTTGAAGAGTACTTTCGACGTATCCACTTGAGATTAGCATGGCATAAACACCTACGCGGATTCTTTACATCCAATCGAACATTACGGCGTAAAAGTTGTCATTGATTGGCAAAGCTGTCATATGTTGACAATTCCATTTCTGCCGGCCAAGTACAAGACGATCCGGTGCACGATGGGTCACCTACCTTCAAGGGTGCACATTTGGAACCTTGCGTATCTTACAGCGTTCAGCCAGAGAATACGGGATATTCGTACTCTATGCTTATTCTGTGGTATAGCGATTCAATGAACCCCTTTGCCTAACCCCCTGTCACACATGCAATGCAGCTATATTGCTCATGACGAGACTGATCGAGGCCGCTGTAGTGAAAAGTAACCTTTTTGTATTATGAGGTGTAATTGGATAAAAATTAATGAACAAACTGCACACCTGTTGTCTCTCGTTCCCCAACTGGTTATTATAAAAAACGTACCCCTACACAATTTTTCTATCTGGAGCCTTTTACTTTCTGCATATGCATAAATAATAATAAGTAATAATAAGTGGAAGAGGGTAGATGCGATAATAAGTTTGTCTAGATGCCCTTTTCTCACATGATTCGTTGAAAAATTCAAGAATTAGACAGATACCTACTTGCAACCGAACGTTATTGGAGGTAAATTCAATTTTAAGCTAACGGTACGTTTACATCATATACGACGAAGGGTCAGTCACTACCGTGCACCCACCCCACTCTAAGCATTGCAATCGGCAATGTGTTTACAGAAAAAACACACACAATGCAATGGTGGGCTGTTGCAAAAAAAAAGTTGTCAAGAATTATGTACATCAAAAGATGTTTTCTTTTTTATCCTATTCAAATAAAGCTGGAGCAACCGGTTTTAGTGATGGCGCGTCTGCGTAGAAGAAGCCGAAGAACCGGCTCAGCAAACTTTTAATGCCAGACTTCGACTCCATTTATTCAATAGACGGTAGCCGATGGTGACGTTTTCGCAAACACTGCTCCGGTCAGTGTTCCTTGTTCGTGCGATTTTCCTCTTAAGCGACGACCGCAAAAAAGTGTGCGTGTTTTTACCTCTGAAGTGAAATAATTGTTACACCGGATTGGACTGCGCTAATTAGGCGCAATGACTAATTAAGGTAAATTTGAATTTATTCTAGATTCAATCCTTCAGCGATTTCCCTTACATTGAAATATAATAAGAAGGCCTATCGATTAAACAATAAACGCACGCCTCCAATTACCTGTTCCTCCTTATAATACAATAACAATACATTATTAATGACTAACCGAATGAAAGGTAGTTTTGCTCCCAAGGTTTATTGAAATTGTTTGAATAAGTTGTCTTCATAATCTCCGAAAAAAACGATTATTTTTTATATTTTCCAATTTTTTAATGAGAAGACCACATATTTCATTTTGGGACATTAAGAATGTAATTTGATTTTAATAACTTTGCGTCTATTTATACTATTTTCCTCATCTACCTATTATTAGACAGAGTTTTTCAAGAATATTGTAATAGGTAGCTTAAGAGTCAACAGTACATGATTCTATACGATCGGGCAGGTAAAACTGTAGCACCACTCGCAATAAGTTCAACTCGAGGTTCCCTTCAACATCAACATACACTTCTTAATAGTCACGTACATTTTGGTTATGTTTAATAGTACTTTAATATAACTGCATTTTGTTGCAAACCATATTCTAAAGTTTCGTCGGCGAAACATTGGTTTGCCACGAGGTTTGCCATTGTTGAAGTGCTAATGATGAACGTTTTATAATTGCTGTATGTTTCTCCGTACATAAATCAATTTACAGAGGAAAAATATTTTTTCTATTTCGGTATCACAATGATGATTATAGTCGTTTTTTTTTGGTAACTCATCTCTTAAGTTGGCAGTTACTAGTTATTACAAGTAGGTACTTCGTTGGGTACTTCTATTCCATGTTTGAACTTCAAAATGTCAGTCTTACTACGCTGCCAATCTAAAACTTAACGGCATAAAAAGTGTTCCCAACATAAACATGTTAGTTCTAATGTTCCCTATAGTTTCTGATAATGATTTTTTTAATTAAATTAAAGCACCGAAATAGAAAAAATAGTATGAAAAACGCGCGTTACAATGCTTTGTTGTAATACTCCTATCTTACGGACACTCGTGGCTACGCTTCGCGTCGCGACTCGTGCCACAAGACAGTCGTATTACAATAGGTCGCATTGTAACACTTGTCTTTCAATATACTATTAATTGTGATATGAAGTCGCATTTCAACCACACCAATACGAGTAGAATGTAGTGAAGAGTGAACCAACAAATACAAGTAGGTAACTATTTTTCACTCAACGAAGTAACGCAGCATATACCTCGGCATATACACCTACAGTGGCAGATTCACCCGTAAACCTATACACGTCCTAGCACAAGTGAACAACACAAAACGCTTTCTACTAAAAAATACACCACCCATTCGTATTCAACCCTCTCGCATTTGAATGTTTGGTAACATAATTAATCAGTTACCCCTACTTAAGCTTAACTAGTACTTACTAGTGCTACTCCACGAACGTGAACCGATTTAGCTGATTACCGAAATTCTATGAGATTTAGTTCTTAGGTATTTGTTGCCGAAACTCGATCGAAACTAGCTATCGAAAATTCGCTTTCATTTTCGAGTTATCCCACAGGATAGACGAACGGACATACAATCGTAACGAAACCAATAGTGTGATAACTCCCAATTTCTTTATTTTAAATGGCAACTCCCATTTTTATTTCACATTATTATATATATATATATATATATATATATATATATACTTTTTTGCCCCTTTTTTATTTCTAAAAGTGATTCTAGACAAAATTTGGATTCGATTGATATGACATTGTCCTATACCGAAAATTAATAGTTTTCCTTGTAGTTTTCAAGTTATGTTTCTTAGTAAAGTAATTTTTAATACAATTCATGATTGCCCGGAACAACATAAATGCTGTTGCCATGGGAATTTCAACTTATGTTAACTGCCAATACACAAATTAGAAAATTATTTCCCATTTTCTTCCATTACGGAGACTTCGCTTCCTTTTGCTGCCCTGATACTTGTTTACTGTGTCTACTGTGTTACTCACAGCTATCATCATGTCATCCTAGTGTGGAAACGCTCCCCATTAAGACACCGTGCCTTTGGCCCACAACGCAGAGCAGTGGCCATCGTTGCTGGTATAATCTACCGAAATGACGGTCGAGATATTTTCAAAACGTTGAAAATACTCACCTCCCAAATCTCTTTTATAAAAGTATTTCCAACACTATGCTACTCACCGGTGCATGCATATAAAACCAGAAGAAGATATAACATAATACGCAAGGATTTAAGGTTGGCTAAAAGTTCTGTAAGTTTTGAAAATATGCGCAGAAAATTTTACAAGCTACTACAAGAGGTTCGCGACCTTCCAACAAAATGTCTAAAAAACAAAATTAAAGCCTTTTTGTTGGACAATGCCTTTTACTATTCCTAGAAGGGGATTTCATATAGTTTGTACCATTTTTGTAACTGTTTCTTTTTTTTTGTTTTGTTACTTTGTTATTACCTTATTGTTTTTTTATTAATACTTGTTTAACCATAATTATTATATTAGTTTGACAAGTATAAATCGCAGTGATATTAGCACAAATATTATTCTTATTGTTATTAGATTATTATTATTCTTTTGGACGATACGTGGTCAAATATGTATCCCAAGACTTGTGTTTTTCTTTATCAGCAAAACAGAACATAGAATCATAGAAGAACGGAGCCCTCGAGTTTGGTTATTGATTTTTTTGTTCTGATCTTTATTGTATTTATTACAAAACCATCGAATTGTTTAATACAGGCGGTCATATACAATATGTTCGATGTACTACTTTCAGTTAACGAAATTGGCTGCCATTTTTGAAACCTCGTAAGTTAGTTTTTTGGAATGTCTTACGAAAAACTGTGGCGTGCGTGTCATGCAATGATAGCGGTCATTAGCACTACAGGTGCTTTTGTTTACTATAAGCGGACGTCCACACGAAATTATACCATTATCTTATGATGCAATATTTCTTTTTTGGTTACAAATCATTAATTGCCCTCAATTCTCCGTTGTACAATTTAAACCATAATTTGGCATCAAACGGGTTAATTGTGTTGGTAATGAAATTGACCTGCTCTTGATTTGTGAACCAACTCGCTGCACCAGTCGGGTAAGGAAGTTAAATGAAAACGAATTCGCGAGCATTAAAATTTTTAGAGCAACGAAACTTTGTTATATACTCGTAAAAATAAACCTACCCAGAGATTAAATTTCGATAAAAAAAAATGTACGCGATCCTTCTTTCAGCTGCTGAACATCTGCTATAAAACGAGGGCTGAGTAAGTTGCTTGTTGACAACACGACAACCCTTAGAATTAATGCAGTCTTCTTTTCTGCCTGCTATATAGTACTATTTAGCTTCAAGACGTCGCGTTGCGTCGATTAAAATGACTACTCTAGAGCAACGCCACTTTTAGAAACTGTAAATTTAATTACTGTCACTGTGATTGTCATAGTTTTTTTTAATGCCAAGGATAGTGCTAACACGTCTATAATTGCCACTCAAGGTCCCTTTATAAACAGCGAGAAGCCTCAACATACATTGGAGAGGAAATCGACAAAAAATTGAATCTGAACTTGAATCTGAATAATTAGATAATAATTATATTTAAGTAAAGTTAAAGGCAATTATTATCAATAGAATTAAATTGATGTGCTATTTTATTTACACTTTAATTAAATAAGAACGCAGTTTACCTTCTCATTATTTGGGCTCACATAACAGCAGCAGAAGTTATACAACATTCTAGTGGCGAAGTCGAAAAGTTTCCGTTCTCATAACAGGATGTTACATTTTTACCTGTATCTGGCATCGAAAGCTCATTGTCTTGTGGCCTGTAACTAGAGTCTTCAGAAAAGCCTTTGCCTGGTCTAGTTGTAGAAAAAAGCGCTCTTTAGTTTTTTTTCCTCCCGAGATTAAACTTGCTGCTTTAGGCTCTGGGAATCGGGACTAAAATTGCTCTTTTAATCCCAAGGAATAAAAAGTGTCTCCATAACAACCAACAATTGAAGCGTAAATAATTTGACAAGTCTTGTCAATATTTAGTTAGTTATATTAACGTTTATAACACAATTTTCACAATTATTTAGATTAATAATAGGAGGAACATGTTCACCATTTTCTTATGTCTTTAATGCCAACGTTTGTGCTGGTGGTACTATTTACATTAAACGTAGGTACTACTTATAGTAGGCTGCTCATTGCGAATTAGAATTTTTTCTGTTATTTGAAATTTTGTTATTCAGGGAATTTTCTACATACCCATCGACCACTGGTAGACCTACATCCGCCATGACGTTTAAGAGCACTAACATCAGCTAGTAACTCGGCTAGCAACGAGGCGGACGATGCACCTCCTAAGTGACATATATTTTATGCACAATTCCACAAAGTTAAGATTACTTCTGTCGTTGTTGACAGTAGTATACCCGGTAGTATAAGTTCTATCCACCTTTGTCTTCGTGTCACTTAAACAACAAACTTATCACCCACGTCGCGAACAGCTTATGCCCCTACATCTTCCAGCGATTCTCAAAATCAATACAACCTGAAAAGCAGTGCCAATTTCTCTTAATAATCACCTGGTGAATATACTCCCGGATTTCTAATTGCTTCATTCATGACATGGTTCACTTCTCTCATAGCTAAGATCATCCTCGCTATAGTTAGTGATGGTGATCTCGATAGCGATCTCTGTACGGAATTTGGTCACCGTTACTTTTGCACGAGACTACGTTTTCTAAGTTGGCCAATGCAGTGCACACATATTTTGTTGTAAAAAGCGAAATGATAACAAAATTCTTGCGTACACAAGTGAAAGGAAACCCGTTTACGAAATAATAATTCATATTCAAATCGCCGAATGTATGGATTACGCTAATGTTAAAGCGGGTATTGGGAAAAACAAAAACATCGAGTAAGCAAATTTATGATGTGTGGAAAGTAATAGAAATTTGTTATACTTAGGTAATCGGATGCGCGAGGAGAAATTCCTACTTCCTACCAGTTTTGTCTTGTTCCGTGAAAATTTTATGGTAGTTGGTGAGGAAATGCTTTATACGACATAAATTGTTAAATTGATCAACTAGGACAAGTCGACGCAATCCTGGAGGCCTTGACATTGCCCGTGGCATTAGAAGGAAATTCTAGAACCTTATTCTTGTATTACTCCTTCTTAGTTTTTGTTGAGGTTGCTGTAAATTCCTCTAAAACGTTTTGATACATAGATGACCTTTGGGCATTAGGAACACACAAGTGATTAATTGAGACATACAAGTCGGTCACCTACCGTTGAAAATATCAGGGATGATGTCTCCTTTCTATAAATGTCTATATTGTCATATCCACTACATTAGTCGTCTTAGTCGCTCCAAGCAACCCTGGATATGATAGGATGAAAAGGAGACATCTGAGTTTGACAGATTGGCTTTGTGCACTAACTGCGACGGCGAATTGGTCTATACTCATCTCACTGTTACTAGATCTAGATAGTAGATTGTAATACTATCCGAGATGACCAAATGTGTGGACCAGCAGCCAATTAAGTCGATGTGTCAGTTTGCACCAGTACTATATTGTCGTAGTGGTACTGATTAGATTCAATAAAAATAAAATTATTTCCTACCTACTAGGTAACGACTTTGATTAAAGTGATTATCTAATTATGGAAACTGAGAGTGATTGTGGTGGAACCAACCCGCTTGGACATATTTGTAGGTCGCTTCCCAAAAAACTTTCCTAAAAAACTGAATTCAATCCGTAATTAGTATTCAAGTAGTTAATCAAATCGTATTTTACGGGGCAATTATAAATTTTAATTAAGTGTGGAAAATAGTTTCACTCGAAATTTACGCTGGATAATAGTTTTGGTATGCGACCAGCAAGCGCTCAGTGCTGTCAGACATTACATCTCCTTGGCGTATTAAACACACTGTATTATTAATATTATTATTATTACTTTTTTCAATAATTACACGCGTTAAATCATTCGTAATTAAGTAATTCCTAAGTAATATCTGTATATCTCATAATACACCACAAGATGTGGTTAACGCTGACGTAATTTTATATTTATACATTTATTTATACGGCATCTATTTTAGTATAGAATGAGAATTAGGAATCGAAATAAAAGATCCGTTAGACGCCTATAATTGCAATGACGAATGACGTTTGGCTTCCTTCCAAGATTGTAAAGAAATTGTGCCTCGGTACCAAAATAAGTGCAAGCGCCAAGGTGAGTCACAAAGGAAAACCAGCGGAAGGAATTTCTTAACCGGTAATTGTGATTCATTTTTAAAGAGAAAAATTAGGACAATCTACAGCTGCATTCTTTTGTTTCTAGTTACTGGGTGATGGGGAATAGAGAATATTGAATTTTATGCCGTTATAAGGTACACCTTATCACTGATTAAAATACTAGTACCTACTAGGTATTACTTTGAAGGTTTGTTTATACTCCGTTGCTATTTATTTAGAATTTCCATATATTTTTTAGAGCATTTTCGGCTATTGTCGGCACTTTGTTCGTCTGTCTATCCGTCCGTCTGCCTGTCTGTCGTCATTATTTTTTGTGTGTCAAATTTTAATTATAAACACAGAACCGACGAAATGGTAATATAGCAACTAAGCAAACATATTTGCAATTGTCATATTCCTGTCATCATCCGCCCCTCGGAAAAAGAAATGTCTTAATATTTGCTTTCTGACTGCAGTAATAATTCGTGTGGTATACCTTCGTGTGGAGGTGAAAAAAGATGTTAATTTCGTCATGTGTTGAATACAAAAATTCCTGCCGATCAAAGTCTGTAAACTCGCGATAGTTTCTCCTAAAGCCTTGATATGTAAAATTATTAATGCGTAACTTCCTCGTATACGACTTCTAAATTTGCAAACTGCTCTTTTTTGAGTTAAATTAACTATACAATTACCTTTATGTAACTTTTGTTCTCATCATTAGGCACTCTAATATAGTTAATAAAAATAATAACATTTCTCACGATTATTACGAAACGAGACGATATGATATGACCCTGTACCGATTCTATGCAAAATCAAACCATAAAAATGGCCGCTTTGGTAAAATTGGTCTTAATTATTTCTTTACATCCGGCGGCGTCGGCAAATAGTTGCAGATGATAAAGGAGGGGTACGATTGACATTTGCCTCTATACGCCGAAAAGGTCACAAAGTGCTCTTTATGTCGATTGCTAAAAAACGTAAGCAAGTATTTATTGATCGGTTGCAATACTTACGTAATTAATTTTTTTACCGTTCACACTCGCATTGTTCAATTGCATTTACGATAATCTTCAAATAAAAAACAATAAACAATTTTATAGATGATTATTTCACGGTTGCTGATTGTATAAGGTATACGTATATCTGAAAAGCTGGTTTATTAACGCCGGTAGGTAATTAACTTACGTTATTGTTTGCACGTAAAAAATGAAGTTTCATTTGTATAATTGTATATATTTTGTATAAAAGAATTGGCCCTCAATTAAGCTCCTTGCGTAACTCTCTTATTAAGCAGATGACATTTTATGGTCAATCGGCACCGTGAAATATGAGGGGGGGGGGGGGTCACCGCTTCGTTAGCTTTATGACAAATGAAAAGGATGGCACTAACTGTATTATATTATAATTAGCGCTATTGTTACTCTAATTTGGAACTATTATTTTACTTTAAAAAAGGGCCACTGAATTTTAACTACTAAATCTACTGTAAAGGACTGGCTACTTCCTTGAAGTACATACAAATCACTTACTTCTTCACTCCCTCACACAAGCTGCCAAAAGATGTTAAACACACGAGGTCTTTTGTAATGGTTTCGATCACAAGCGATTTTGTTTGTTGCAGGGCTTTGAAAATGAATTTTTAATGTTTAATGTGTACGTTTATACTTAGAGCTCGACTTTGAGAGATATTAGTTTTCGTTTTTTTTTTGGTTATACTCGAGGTTATACTATTCGTTCGTCTGCGCTTGTACAGACAGGAAGACCTTTCGACAGAATTCTTGCTGTTCATCCATCCTACGCTGTAAATTTTACTAGTTAGGTACAAAAAACCACAGATGAGATTCGCTGAGGGAATGGCTGTACTTTCCAATACAAAATACAAAAAGCATTCGGTCTGCATCGCTGTCCCCAAAAGCAGTTCATGTGTTGAATGAAAAGTTGTATTTAAAGGCATTCCCACTACGGCCCTCAGGCTTCCTTCCGCCTCTTCAGATGTTGTGATTCTTCGCCTGTTTCTCCTCAGTCAACAACCTAGGTTTGTTGAACAAATGTAGAGTTGGAGATCACATTTCGCTATCAGGAAGCCCAGTAGGCGCTCAATATAGGCATAGGTAATTCGACTAATACCACAACCGCACATATTTTAATCGCCTTAAACTGAAAGTAGAAGACAATGATCGAAGCATTATCGACAAAGATAATTTGTTAAACAGCCTGTCGTGCAAATGTGCGGTGGAAACACCTTACAGTGCTTATCTATTGATAATTAACTGCCTTTCAACGACGAATTTAGACCAATCGCAAAAAATCTTTGATTAACTAATTAATCACATATCTATAATTAAGCGACCGGGAAAAATGTGGAAATCCTCATGTTCTATGAACCAAGAAAGTAAGACGGTCATCGCTCGTTTTCGAATTGTACCAGATGCCAAATAGAGGTACGTTTTTCCTGCTGAACCATAGGCGTTCTTAGTATTGGTATAGTTGTTCTACTATTACTAATTTTTACTTCTTTTCCCAAATGAGTCGTTGCCGGGGTAGTTGCGCTTCTTAGCATACCTATCCTTGATCATCAGTGAAAAAGGTGAACGGAGATTCGCCTGGGGTGACTAAAAATTTGGTGAACATGGAAGTAAACGTGAAGAAATAATTGCAAATGTAGTTAATTTTTTACGACAACTGCCTTTTTATCAAAAAGATAAGACTTTATTTTCGCCTTGTAACTCGGATTGTATTTTTCAACTGAAAAATATCTTCTCATACAACTTCCATCTTAAGAAAATGAAATTCAGGTTTTATTCCATGTTGTTCCACTTCGCAATCTTCTACCTATGCTCTCTTCTAATACACCCATTCTCCTAAGTATTGATGGCTTGATGTGAGGCTATTTGAAGTAAATCTATAGAGATTTCAAAATTATACACTATTATACTTAGACGATTTGCATATGATGAATATTGTCAATCTTTGTCGTGAACGCCTTCTTTTGTGGGAAGTGTATGGCCAACTTGTGCCTTCCGTAAATTTTAATTCGTGTCCAATCAAAATGAATATCCGCTAACCTCGTAAAAGTTAGCTGATTATGCGGTTGACTTGTTTTCTAATAAGCATTTGTTAAATTTTTATTTCTTTTTGATAGATCGTTTCAATTAATCGATTTTCAAAATCACTACCTCGCGAAATTGTATTAAGTGAGTCATCAGAACTCGCCCACGTCCTCTAGCACAAGGTTTACCAGTCTAACAAAGTAAAGGTTCTTTGTTCGAGTAATACTTACACCTGGTACCCGAATAATTTTTGCCAAAATTAATTCTTGACATTAACAACGATTATTTATAATTTGAGTTTATAACTAATAAATGGCGCTTTCTAAAGGACGTCGTCGTCGATGCGGAAACTGTAGAAGTTATGTAACCACGTGCGCCGTCTATAGTTGAAAATCTAAAATTTGTATAAATCTATTGCCACCACTAGTTATGGTATGGCAGCCACTTGCAAAAATTCAACCTGTATAAACATAAACTTAATATAAAAATAAATTTATAAACAATACGCTAGGGGATTTTTTTGGAGCAACAAACCTTTTTATTTGAGTGTCCTAAGCACGAAAAAAATGATCAAAGTCCTCGTGTGAGATCGAAGGGACTTCAGCGCATTTTTGTGTGGCAGATCAGTGTTTTATTAGCCAATATTGACTCCACCATCAATAAGATCTTGACGAAAGCTACCACGTTCACTTTGTCGGTACCATTTTCTCACTTACCGTGCACTCGCAATTCGCGTTTGAAGTTTTGACTCCACCATCATTAAAATCCTTTGGGGGTTACCATATTCCCTTTGTCGACACCCACTTCTGATCACCCGCAACAATTCGGATTTGAAGTTTCGACTCCACCACCAGTAAGATCTCGTCGGGGGTTACCACATTCCCTTTGTCGATACACAGTTCCGACGTCCCGTTCATTCGTAATTCACATTTTGGTAGATTTCGCTAAAATCCCGGCATAAAATCGTATTCAACTTTTGGGTACTTCACATAGCTCGACCTTCTATTAGTGACACGAGAAAGAGAGACCGCGATTCGCGCTGTAAGAAACTTTTGGGCGCCCAAAGTCGTCTACCCCTCGAAGCGCGCCGCGCAAAAGGTGGTTTATGTCGCCCCTAGGAAAAAAAAACAAAATTCCGCGACGCAGGAGTTGTGCGCGTTGACAAGATCTTCCCGACGACACCAATTTGAAAACAATCGGAGAAAAACTGTAGAAGAAGATAGATAAAAACTGAAAAATCTCCAGGTTAGTATAATACGCTCGGGGATGGCGTCCAGATGTCGTCGACTCCAAATCTTGTAGCCCCATCCCTAACGTTCTTAATTACACGGCCCCGATAGTTACATGTACACTCCTTGTCTTTTTACAAGCGTTTTTCTACGGGCGCGCATTTACTGCCAGCCAGCCAGCCAGCCAGCCAGCCAGCCAGCCAAAGTGAGATTAAAAGCTACTTTTTACAAAAAAATTTTTTTGCAAAAATGCGCTAAAAATTACATCCAAAGTTCACTTACCACACTTTTATTTTCGTTATTGAAGTGTAAGCACAGATTTAAGTATATTTAAATCTGTGGTGTAAGTTTGCAGATTATATTGAAGACACAAAATATTACCACAGATTTAAAAGTATATTTAAATCTGTGATATTACTAAAGAAGACAATAAGGCATAAATAAAAGCTTCTTCCAGCAACAATATCCTGAATGACTTTGATTTGATGACAGTATGAAAATTGATTCAAGAGCTTTATTACGCGAATTTTTCGATCTGCAGGGGATTTTAATTGGACTAGAAACGTTACATTTTATTTTCCTAAAATTGCTATACAAGATGTCCCAATGAAAATTTGTAGAACTACAACACAGAATTATCGCCGAATGCAATAACTCCTAAGGTCTTGAGAATGTAAGATCTGGGTGTGAACCAAGATTGTGTTATTGTATGGAAGTTAGTGGAGGTCATTTCGAGAAATACATTCGTAATTTAAACATTCTTGGGCTTTTATTAATTTTTTAACTTTGAAACTTTAAGCGCGATTTCTCGGTAACTATATAACTGCTCGTTTAAAAAAAAATAGTTATGTACGTAATGAAAACCTCTTCCAAACTATGGGTTATTTGACCAGCGACGTAACTATAATTTTGAGGCTCCCCCGCAAAAATTTTTATTGGCCCTCTCCCCAAGTCCCTAAACAAAAAGGCAGTGCCTAAGAAGAATTTTTATTAATTTTTACAAGTTTTGCCTTAAAATAAACAAAAAAAAGGTTAAGACGATATTATACATTATAAAAATTTAAAATATACAGTAGCAGCAAATTCATCAACCAAACTAATCACAATTTTCTCAAAGAAGTTGAGAATACTCAAATAAGGAGATTAGTTGGGGGCCCCAGCACTCTGGGGCCCCCCCGCAGTCGCTGTAGCTGCGGGTACCTAGTTACGTCCCTGTATTTGACTTCCACATGCCCCTCAATCTCTGGGCGTGTCCTGCTGTATATAGTACATAATAATCAGCCACCAATGACGTTGACTGATTTTATTTACGTCTGTAGGTACAATGAGGTCGCATATAGTTTCCAGATCTGAACCTAGGTATAGATACTGATTTGAAACAACGTCAATGGCACCTTTGTTTTTTAGTAATTCTTATTCTTTTCGTTTTACGAACAAACGATCACCGATATGCGTTGCAGAAGAGCAAATAGCGAATCAAAAAGTAAAAAGTATTTTTAACGACTGTGTATATAGGTATACTTAAGCAATAAAACGTGCATTGTTAGAAACTTCAATATTTGCGTAGTGATACGGGCTAGTTAAATCGTAGCATTGGCAAGGCACTTTGAATTCTGCCTTAACGAGAGAGTGGGCAAAGTGACAATAAGGGTAACGTAGTAGTTGTTACTATCCTATACCGGATGACGATATACCTATATGGTAAACTTTCTGGAGGTGATTTTTTCTAGGAGGCAAACATTTCTAGGGCGACGTAGTGGGGTCTAATTTTCCGGGAGCGACTTTGCTGTGGTGAATTCTGCCAGTTCTTTGGGTAGGCTCCGTTTTGAACATGAAATTTCTTTGTAACAAATTCCTATAGTGAATGAGGATTCCGCCGAAGGAGAATTTTCATATGGGAATCAAAATATTCCAAGGGCAAGAGTCTTTTTACAGGGAGTTCTTGAGGGTAAGGTTTCTTGATCTTGAATTTTCCCTCTTCCTTTGCGACAAGTACTACGGTGTGAAATAATTCAAGTTTTGCCAACTTTTATCGTCTGGGACATACCTATTCTGCGTTAAGTCCGTTAAAAGTGTTCCAAAAGTTTTCATACGGCTCAGATTTTTTTGTTTCTTATATCCATGTCCTTGACTTTTTGCTGTATATTATAGCAATATTAATTATAAGTAACATTTATCACATCAGGTGGAGTGGTTTTTTACTGGTCTTTGGAATGAGACAAACAATGGAAATGTTAATAATTATTTTTTTATAAATCATCGGAGTCTTCATTTTAATAGTGAGGGCTGATTCACAGTCAATAACTAATTTTCGATTTATCTTGCGTGGTCTTCGGCCTATATACGATGAACGGCGCCCAAGTTGTATTGAGACTTCGTTTGCCATAATTGTGTTCCGTGTATAGGAAGGAGGATTTCTCTCCCTCCCTATTTCCTACTCTTCCTTTTAAATTCTAATTAGGCATTCTATAATTTAATTGTATATTTTTTAATTACTTACTATGCAATTGATTACCTATATTTTCGTCACGCCATTAGTAGTAAGCACACATTGATTTTGCCATATTGCAAATCTTCCAATCACGAAAAGTTAGTAATTTTTATTCTGGAAATAAAAGAGCGTGTAAGTATCTCAATAATTAAAGCTAATAATGCTTCGTGGTGTGGTTGTCTGATGTGTAAAACTCAGAAATGTTATCCCGAAACGAGGAAATAATACCAGTAACTGATCACCCATCAATCACACTTTAGTGTTCAAAGAACAACTTATTTTTTCATCACGTGGCTAAGGGTTGTTCCAGGCAATCTCGGAATCTTCGGAATGAAAAGGTGATAAGTCATCCGATGACTTTGTACATTCGCGAAAGCGGACAATGTTTAATCAAATCGCATGCACACAGTTAATAGGTATGTTCACGAAATCTGTCATTATATAACTGTGCATTAATAAGACAGAAAATTAATCTTCTTTTCGGCCATTGACTTTCATGCATCTTCCGCATGGCAATTCGTTTATTTAAATAAAGTTCGCCCTAGTGTATGGGATATATTAAATGAAACATTAAACTTCCTGCTTTGCGGTCTCCCTGTTTTTGTTCCCATTATCCGCTAAACGTGTGCGGTCACTGGTCACAGCTTAGTATCTGCGATGCTTGGGTTTACCACTTTTCTGTCCGAGTCCAACGTATATCAGTGGAAAACCATCGAAGGCAGAAAATAAAAAACAGATCACGCGGATGTGGATGTCACATCAACGTGCCTTCACGGTGCAGGTTTAATATGCCATCAATTCGGCTAGCAAGACGAACGTTCTTAAAAAATGTGCGAACCCATATTGACTGTCTTGCCAACATGGTAGAAATAATGAGACACAGTGGCGTATTTACGGGCGGGGGGTGAAAGGCCCCCCCCCCCAGAAGAATTGAGTTATCATCATAGCTACTAGGTATTTAGGTAATACTCCGCTCTCCGCTCCGCCCACTTCAAAATAAAGGCAATAATATATAGGTATATATATAGAGAGCAATTTTGGTTTTGGTTAAAGTCTAAAGTCACTAAAATCTAAATATTCTGTAGTATTCAGTATTCACTATTCAGTGATTGATCAGTGTTGGCAGTCAACGATTTGGCTATTCGGCATCGATCGGCAATTCGCTACATTGATGCCCAAAATAACAAATAGGTATCAGGTACTTAGTACTGCTACCGAGGTGAGGTACCTGCGTTCTGCCTTTCACGAAATGACGAAAATAAGAATTTTAAATTTTAAAAACAGGAATTTTTTTGCCCATAACTTTTGATGGAGACGTCTAATCGAAAAAGTACGAATCGTTTTGGATTCTACGCACCCAAATTAATAAGAAAAAGTTTTTTCCCGAGAAATTTTGGTGCAGTCGATTTTTGGTAAAAAAGGAAGGTAATAACTGCCTTTTTTTTGCCCGAAAAAAAAATTGTCTCAGATCGACCGGAAAAAATATTTTCTTATAGAATGTGGCCTGTAGAATCCATAATTTCAAACAGTTCCAAGATCGGACTACTAGATCAAAAGTTACAGCCCTTTGAGTTTTTTGTCGAAATTGGTTTTTTGCCCATAAATATACCTATTATTCAAAGTTTTCGTTGACTAATTAAAGCAAAAGCAATAAAGGGGCCTGTCAGCAGTAAGAAATAAAATACCGTTCTAATCTAATCTTTTTCGCCTGTACAATAATAAATAGATAAATGACTACCAGCATCAGCAACCTGCAACCCAATTTCTATTTCTTACCCCCCCCCCTCCCCTTCTAGTACGCACTGGGTGACTGTATGTGCCACGAACTTGTTTAATCCCCCCCTAGAATAAATTTCTACGTACGCCACTGATGAGACAGTGCAGTTCGAGTAGTGCGTCATGGGTATAATTTTTGATAAATGTAAGGTACAGCGTTCCTTTATGCGCTTGTTTTTTTTTAAGAATAAGCTAATTTAGTTGATGTACGTATAACGACATTAGTAAGTTTAAGTTTGATTATGTCACTTTGTGTTCTCCGTATAATTGGGCTTGTCCTGTGGAGAATTGAAATAAAATAAATAAAATAAATAAATTGATTTACTCAGTCAATAAGGAAATTTTTTTATTAAAGATAGGTTTACCATAGACTACGACCATTGAGTAACTAAATCTTCACTCTACGCTACGCGACGTACCTACTCTCGCACTCGCACATAGTAAAACTCCATAGCGGGTAGTGCAAGTACTAACGAAAGATTCTGCAGTCAAGGTATACATCAGGTTGTATTAAAAAAGTACACGCATTCGTGCACGTGCAATGCAAATGATTGTTTACAACGGGATACAGGTAGGTACTCTATACGGGAAGGGAATATGAGAATTCCGAAAAGCTTTCCCTTACTTAATCTTTCAGGTTTAATTAACCCCGACACAGGGTACACAGTAATCAGTACGGAATGAATGCGACACTGCCTGTTTGGGTTCCCCCATAAGGTCCGGCAAGGTTCAACCTTACGAACGACCCTTAAAATGAAAGCTTATAAACAATTCGAACGACCCCTCATCTGAGCCAGTTGTATTGTGGGCACTCGCGAAGGATACACGATAATCGTTTTCCAGTCAGGTCTACCGATCTAATGCAGGAGCCTGATAAATCGCGGCGGTATTCGGAAACGGAAGTCGACAGGCTATCCCCTACACGAATTCTCGTTACGGCTAACACAGGCACATAAGATGGCAAGGGTAAATACAAATCTGGTAAATAATAATGAAACTAAAGAACGCAAAGCTAAATGCACATAAACTAAAATGACTTCTGGTTTTCTAACCTGGGATATAAAAATGATCGGGTCTGGAATACGGTTTGATCTGGGTCTGCGAAAGCCTCAGGCAGTCTGAAAAAAGTGTCCTTTTGAATTACAAAATCATGCTTTCATATGGACAAGGAGCGGTACAAAACAAGTGGGAAATAAGAAGGGGTTTAATTTCAAAGAATAGGGACAACAGGCGACATCTAACGGAGGAATTTTACAACACATGATACTGAAATGTTTAATTGTTTACAAATAAAATCTTGACGTTAGCACTTTATATTTTTTTTACATACAAATCGCGGAGACGGCGACGTGCAATACTGAGCGATCTGTTTATGCGTATCGATATTGTTAAAGCTGTACAATTAAGTTCGTAGTTAGAACATAAACGTACTGCATACCCATATACAGGAAATTTTCCCCCGCCACTTCGTACGCTCGATATTGAGGGATATTATATCGGATATCAGGGGTTCGGTACGACCCAAGTGACTTGGCGCATATATCGATCGGTGCACGAAACAGCAGAGTGCGATATCGACGAAAAAAGAAGTTTTAAAAGACCTATAATCCGATCGGGCCCAATTGCGAATTTAAGCAATCCGGGGACACAAAATTTCCGGAAATTTTCTGGCTTTCCATATTTGTTAATATATGGTTAAAAAAGGCGAGTACACGTACGATTTGAAAGTGTTTCATTTTATTTGTTTATGTGATTGATGGCAATTAGGTCTCGAACACAGTATCAGTCAAATGTTCGTCACGACCCCGGAGACGGATCTCGTTCCATTTGTTTGCATTTTCGATTACTTGGGCCGTTGGGCGCATATACATATGCTCGTCCACGGTGTTGATCGATGGGATGGTACCTACTATTGAATGGTGATTGGTTTTCCCACATAGATGTGAGGTTTCAAATAACCCAAAAAAAGTCCAGTGGGATCAAATCGTACGATCTTGGGGGTTGGAGGCCAGTTAGAAACCAAATCAACAAAGGAAGCAAAAGAACATGCTAGTATGCCCTTAAAATGTGTTCACTCGACACCCTATAGGTAATTCTAGCTATAATTACTGTCAAATAATCGAAAACGGGCCGAATCTTTTGAATTTGGAAATAACACTTATGTGTATGGTATTCCATATCACACACGCTCATTCGAAAGTGCAACAGTGTCGGCAAACAGACATTCCTATTTCAGACCTTGATCATTCGGTTTTTGTCTCTAGGTGACTAATAAGTAGGAACGGCGACCATACCGTTTATATAGAAATGTCACTTGAATTACAAAATAGTAGTGCCGCCCTCACCTTTTACCTTCAATCAAATCGGCGAGCAACGGCCTCAGTTTCTCTTTTCTTTATTGTAATATTGACTATTACTTAAGAGAATCTTCACGTTAAGTGCATCTATTAGCATATAGAAGCAATAATATTATCACCAATTAATTAAAGTGCATAAACTTTCGCTTAATGTCCGCATAGTAATTGCCTGTATAAATGCGAGGTTGACCACGTACATTTCGGAGGGTCTTCACTTTCATAAGTATGTTGTATATGAGGTTGTTGGTTTTACTTGTACGAGCACTTTTTTCATGTTTCAACGGTACATGAAAACCGGCGGTAATTTAGAGTAATGTTTAACCCGAGGTTTAACCCTTAAACCTTAAGTGATATCAGTGGCGTATTTACGGGGGGGATGAAGGAGTTATCATCATAGCTATTAGGTATTTAGGAAATACTCCGCTCTCCGCTCACTTTAAAATAAAGGCAATAATATATAGGTATATATAGAGAGCAATTTTGGTTTTGGTTAAAGTCTAAAGTCACTAAAATCTAAATATTCTGTAGTATTCAGTATTCACTATTCAGTGACTGATCAGTGCTGGCAGTCAACGATTTGACTATTCGGCATCGATCGGCAATTCGCTACATGTAACGGAAGCTTGTTAAATTTTGCAAGTTTTGTGGATTTCAAAATTATATTCGGGTAGAAATGCGTATCGATGATTCATATTTCTGTGAAGTTGTAATGTTCATTAAAATTAACAAACATTTTTTTTTTCGATGTAATTAAGTTTCAAATATCGTGAAATATAAGATGAGTTATTGGTTTTGGACTTCCTATTTTGGGCGAGTTAACGATTAGTACGTGATTTAAAAAAGGTCACCGGTTAAAAGACGCAATAGATTCTAAGAAAAATATGTAATAAAACAGCGAGGCTAAAAAATTATGAGTTTGTTTATTTCCGGAAACTTGATGGGAGCGTTAATTACGGGCGTTGGTTTACTCGCGATATAAAAACCAAAATGATCAGAAATTTGGGAGCTTTTTTGCGTAGATATTCACGCGGAGCGTGGTACCGCCGCGGAAAACGCGGCCACCACTTATAAAGTTTTTTCGTAGATATTCGCACGGGCGAGTGTCATCGCGGAAACGGGCCATTTAAGTAAAAAGGCCCAAACCAAATAAAATTTGTTGCGCCCATTAATTTAAAATCGTATTTTTTAACCAAGAACAAGTTGGTCGTTCTGGAATAGTGAATTGTTCGGAAAGTATTAATCATTGAGTAACTGCAGTTTAGTTTAACGTGCGATTGAAAGACTTCCGTTCAGAAATTATTATACCTAAAGTACGAAAAGCGCGCTAAGAAATTGTTGTTCAATTGGGATTACGCGATTGGATTTAATAGGCGAAGATTGAGAATAATCTAAATCATGCTCCACTACAATACCCACCATCTAAAAAGGGGAAGAATACTACTGTCTAAATTGTAAGTTATTTTTATGAAAAGTTATTTACCTAAAAATTTATTCATATAAAATTTTTATTTTGTCATTTTATAATTGTTTTTGCCGAATGATTTTATATAGATAGGATAAATATAAGTTAGAAGTTAGAAGAATATTCATTGCTGTAGGTATTTAATTAAGTGTTATATTAAGTAAATTTAAATATTAGGTATTCAGATTCAGGATAGATGTAAGTAATTGAGTAATTAAGATTTAATATAAAAAAGGAAATCAATTGTGAGTGCAGTGGAATTTGGATTTATTTTATTTTTTTCAATATAATCGGTTTATTTATGTAGATTTATTTTTTATCAATCAGAGACGTGAGACGGTAATAGTAGGGCTATTACATACATTGATGCCCAAAATAACAAATAGGTATCAGGTACTTAGTACTGCTACTGAGGTGAGGTCCTGCGTCCTGCTTTTCACGAAATGACGAAAATAAGAATTTTAAATTATAAAAACAGGAATTTTTTGCCCATAACTTTTGATGGAGACGTCTAATCGAAAAAGTACGAATTGTTTTGGATTCTACGCACCCAAATTAATCAGAAAAAATTTTTTCCCGAGAAATTTTGGTGCAGTCGATTTTTGGAAAAAAAGGAAGGTTATACCTTGCCTTTTTTTGCCCCGAAAAAAAAATTGTCTCAGATCGACCGGAAAAAAATATTTTCTTATAGAATGTGGCCTGTAGAATCCATAATTCCAAACAGTTCCAAGATCGGACTACTAGATCAAAAGTTACAGCCCTTTGAATTTTTTGTCGAAATTGGTTTTTTGCCCATAAATATACCTATTATTCAAAGTTTTCGTTGACTAATTAAAGCAAAAGCAATAAAGGGGCCTGTCAGCAGTAAGAAATAAAATACCGTTCTAATCTAATCATTTTCGCCTGTACAATAATAAATAGATAAATGACTACCAGCATCAGCAACCTGCAACCCAATTTCTATTTCTTACCCTCCCCCTTCTAGTACGCACTGGGTGACTGTATGTGCCACGAATTGTTTAATCCCCCCCAGAATAAATTTCTACGTACGCCACTGAGTGATGTAGGTAATTTCGATTATAAATAATCCTGAAAACTCAATTGGTCTTGTTTCATTGAATTCTTCAGCTGCAAAACTGGTAGGAAATTGCAATATGCATAGTCTTAACAACTATTCAAAATGATAACCTCGTTATAGAAATGAGAATAGAACGAAAGTTAATGCAGGGTGCAAAAAACCTTTTGCTTCTAACCTCACCTTTCGGTATAATTGCTATCTACTCAGTTCAGACTGACGAAGGAATGGTCGAGAGACATCGCTGTCACAACAATGAGACCTATAGCTAAAAAATCTTTGTAACTAATAAAATTGGTTGAGAAGATATGGGTGCCGTCGCCACTCGTCAAGGGGCTAAATTCAGAAAAGGAAGTAGGTACGATGCTGTTTATTCTTTTAGAAAAGTATTTTCATTCAATTATACCTACTTTGTGTAAGCCAAAGTAGACTCTCCCTTTGTAATATTGGTAGAATTAACGATATATAAATGTAATATAAATTTCGGTGGATAATATGGCGAGTAAAGATAAATTGAATGCTTATAAATATTATTTGCGTTTATCCGGAATTGATCCTAAATTTCTGCAGGATTCTGCAAACAATTTTTAGCGCATTTTTGCAAATTTATTTGTAAAAAGGTAGCTTTTAATCTTATTTGGGTGGCTGGCTGGCTGACAGTAAATGCGAATGTTTGTAAAGCGGATGAATTTAAATGTTGTTCATCTTTCACGCAGCTATGAGTGTAGGTTTGAACAGAATTGGAAAACTGACTACTTGCTCTAGAAATAGGTCCACAAAGTTCACCGTTTATTGGTTCATTAGACTCAGAAGTGATACACCGTTAGCCAATGCGTATTATGCAAATAATTTGGGCTAGCAAGTAATCCACGTTACAAAGTCATTTTTTTTATATTTCAAAGGAAGCTGAACAGACGACAATGCATGAATAGATAATTATTGTCATTAAAGAAACGGTCACGCACATCAGTCCTTGTCGATATCGTGTACGTCGGCGATTACGTTGGCAACGTACCCTTTACCTTGACTTCGTTCCTCCATTGCTGTCTAAACGTTACATACAGTATGATGCCAAGGCAATTGGTTACAAAGTACTTACAACATATTCGATGATGGCGTCACTTGTCGATGGTTCTGTTGCGCCATACATCGGGTTATCGAAAGATTTGTCCAAGCTGACCATTGAGGCTGCAATCGAAACTCCCTCGTTGTCAAATTTTCTGAAAAACGGCGTCTTCTGACCAAGCAGTTGCTGTGTTATCGATAATCTGCAAAGCTCTGAGTTTGGGATCGGTAATGTAGGTATGTACCTACAGTTCGAAAGTTCTTAGTTTGCACAACGTTGTCAGTGGTGCGCCGTGATCACTTGTTCAGAAGACGATAAGCCCGACTGTTTGAATTTTAAATACAACAAACAAATGTTTAAAGTTGAATTTTTCGTTACCCTTTAGAGAAATGTCCAAAAATTATCATTTGAGAAATTTTATGACACAATTAATGGGTAATTGCAATGTTATTAGAAAGCCGATTGTTCTCGAACGCATCGACTTATATGCGCAACACCAGGCAAACCAATAACTTCAGTACTGTACACTAACCGCGAGCGAAGATCGTAATCCCTCAGCGGACCGACGTACAGAACGTAGAGACCGAAGAAAACCGCAACGGTGCCAATTAAAGTACCAAATACAATCACTACAGCGGTGGTACCCTTTGATTCTTCGGGTAGGCTATATCCGGATGACACCAAAACGGCATCTTTCAGTTTGTATTTATCCAAATCTGGGAAACATCATAAGAATTTACATCAGCGCGAGAATGATCTCACCTTTCATGAGCGTTGCATGAAACTCTTCAGCTTGTTTTTGGCTTCGTTCCGTGTATGTGTATTTTTCGGCGAAAACCACTTGCACCTTTTGTCTCCCTTTGATCGCTATTTTGCTCGCATGGATATCGACCCGGTCTCCCCTTGGCAGACGTTGTCTAAACGTTTCCAATGAGAAAGTAGGAGCGACTTCGACAGTGACGATTCCGCCACAGATATCTTGGCAAAATCCCACTGGCCGAATGGGTTGGAAACAACCCGGTGACGGCTTCTTGGGTACGTGGTCGCAGATCCATTCCTCAATTTCCGCACTGGGATGGCAATTGCAGCCATTCTTTGCCGCGCAAACTTTTGGTTCGATATTAATGGACGATTCCACCAGCATCTGAAATTCTTCAATGCCGTAGTCCGTTTGAAGAAAATTCTGCCATTGCGTCTGGCTGAGCTTAACGCTATTAAGTTCAATTGAGTTGACCGAAACTGGCACCTCGGGGTAGTAGACGGCTACCGTGTTCTGGAAGACAACATCATCGTGCTCACACGGCACCCTTTCCACATCGGGCACTGCCACATTGTCACCCGATTCCCAATTCTCTGGATCCAACCAGTGCTTCGGCACGATTTCTTTGACGCGCACACCTGTAAGCCATCCCTCAAACTGGGGGCAGCTGAAAAGATACTTACATTGCTTTGTGTCGAATAGTTCAATGTATCCTCCATTTTGTATCTCCAGTTCGCCCATCAGTGGAAGTGTCACTTCGGATGCCACCAGTCTTGTTACGCTGCCGATCGATCCGAGAATTTCCGGAAAGAAGAACCCGTTACAGTCCAAAGATCCGGCCGCATTTTCCCAGTGTGTCGGATTTAGAATGTCGTTATTGAATTTCCACGTCTTCTTAGCGCTCAAAGTAGGTACTAAAGCAATAAGAAACGTTAATCTATTTCTCTATCGTATTAAATATATGTATAGTATTAATACTAATAATTAATTATTATTTAAATTAATTTAATACAAGTTCATTATGGTCTCCTACATATTTACTATGTTTGCATGTAGAATAGGTTAGGTAGTATGTTTTGTAAGCTATATGTATGGAAGAACACCTGGTGGCGATGTGCCCTTAAGTGAACTTCGCCTTTTAGATTTACATCTAATAAAGACGTTATTATTATGATTATATTATGATTATATAAGGGACAGCAGTGTCAAAACTTTCGCCAATCGATTTCTATGAGGATCAAGGATCAGTGCTATTGAATATCAGCCGGATCAAAAGTCTGGTTTCCGAATACGAGCGAAGTGGCAAAAAATTCACCTACTTTAAATCGTATGCGCGATACTTCGTATCTTGTTCAAAAAAAATAAGTACCAGTATAGGTACTTAAAATGTGGTATCATCACGTCAAAAGCACAATTACTTTCAATATAATTTTGTATGTGCATAGATTAATTTAATCTATGGTATGTGTAAAGTTATTGCTTAAAGTTTGCAATCGTACGTCATTAACAATTCTGCATAACCTCGGCTGTCAATTCCTATTTACTTTAAACCTTATTTTTAACTTTGTCCTGAATAATACAAGTGGAAACAATATAATAATTATGAAAAGAAATTGCCAGGTGGCACACATATCAACTACGGCACAGCTTACTTACGGAAAAAACTATTAAACATAAATAACCACCACAATGCCGGCATTCTTCACTTCGGCACAATTTAGCGAGGAATGCAATTCGATCGACTGAAAGGGGGCGGTTTCGTTATCAAATTCAGTGGTCAGTTATTAGATATGATTCAGCGATTGCCTTTCGACTAAACTTTTTTAACGCCTAATGAGTGAAACCTCCTAATATTAATTGCGTATACACGATTTTTGATCTCATCTTGTAATTTCAGGATCTATGGTCGCGCTATTTGCTTAATTTCCATAATGCGCACGAATTGATTAGGTAATCGTTTCTTGGCTATAAAAGGATATTTAATTTGAAGTCATCGATTATTTCTAATGAACGGAGAGTTACAGATCTAAAAAGTTTTGCCAAAATCATACTACTAAATGTACATCATCCAAACAAGTTAAAAAAAAGTAATTGTAAACGATTTACAAAAAGCACATTTCGACTTGCATACATTTGTAAGATGCAACTTCTGTTAAAATTTTGTAAAAATCCGACCACAAATAACGAGACAAATAAGAAAGTTAGCGTTGCACATGTGCAATACATGTTTTACGTGCTGCTTCAATTTCAATTAAATACGAAGGATCCTACCCTAAAATTTGAGAAGAATTGGTTAAACAAATCACGAATGTGGGTCTCCGCAGTACAATACAAATTATCGCTTCTCTGGTAAATTCTCGTTTCGATTAATTCGTTCCCGTAGAATTCTTTAATAGACGGAGTGTCAGTCGAGTAGAAGATGTTGCGAAACTGTTTTGAAATACGTCGAGCAATAAAGTTATTGTTGGACGGAATGGTGGGAAATTTGGAAGCATGCGAAAGGTACACAACTGATGTTATGGTCTCATCTCATTTACATACGGAATGGAAGGTAGTTTTTTAAGTGATGCGAATTCTGCCTTTAAAAAACATGCAGAATTGGGTTTTGGGGCGGTGCTGAAGCAATTCCTAATGTTAAATATAATTTTACCAGAGATGTATTCACTAATAAAACTGAAGGTTTAAGATCACGAACTCGCAAGAATGTTTCCCGATCTTGTTTTTCAACGGATATCCGACGTAACTTGCGCTCCACAACGCATGTTAGGAAAAACGACTTATTATTTACGAGTAGGTATGGGTAAAATCATTGTTCAATGCGCTTTGGATTGGATTATTTCTAGCAGAAATGGAAACAACAAGTACGATGGTAGTGTTTGCTTTTGCTTACATGTGCTACTGAGCCAGGAGTGGAATTCTTATTATCGCACTTCTGAAGTACTCAAAGGTTTGAACTACACCGACAACAGGGCCAGAGAAACATAAACGAGAAAGATTTACGGATGGTAATGCAGAAAACGACACCTCTCTATTTTCCCCTTTTAGCATACGAAAACGGAAATATTTTAAATACAATTGTACTAAAATACAAACCATCTTTTACAGTTTAACAATTTGGACACCAAGGCGACCAACCGGCCATAGCTGTACTATTAACCAATTTCAGACTTATGTCCATTCTGATTCTGAATTCTGATTTATTATTGTAAAGATTTAAAGGGTAGACCAATTTTATGTAAATTTCAACTTTTTAGTGATCGTATTTAGATTGTGTCCGAAATAGATAAGAAAAAGTGTACAGAAGATAAATTATAAAGGAAAGGTTCTATCTTCTACGACAATAAAATTGTTAGATAGTATCATTGACTAATACCCCCAAGAATACCCCCCAATATTAGTCAATGATAGTGTGTTAGTTAGTGTGATGTAACAATAAATGAGTAAAGATGTTCAAAATTTTGTAAAAATTGAAAAATAAAATTGTAAAAAACCTATCCCATATTATTTTAAGATTGGCAATATTTACAACAGCAGTATCTGACGAACCATAACATCAGATGCTCGGAAGCTGCTAAGTTCCTTGGTCTCACGTTTGATAGATCCCTTACTTGGAGAACTCATTTAGAGCACTTGAAGACTAAATGCGTCAACAGTCTCAACATACTTAAAGTATTAGCGCATACCAAGTGGGGTGCAGATGCTAACTGCCTTATTCGAATTTATCAAGCGCTCATAAGATCCCAAATGGATTATGGTAGCATTGCCTATTCGTCGGCACGTAAAACGTTACTGACAATATTAGATCCTGTGCAGCATGCTGCTATAAGGTATTGTATAGGAGCATTTCCTACGAGTCCGGTAGCCAGCTTACATTGCGAATCTGGAATTTCACCACTTGATACGAGAAGAAAACAGTTAACTTACTGTTACATGGCTAAACTACTGTCATTACCCCGTTACCCTAATAGCATAATTTTCAGTGTGGATAAAAATGCTTATAGAATGCGACCTACTATTACTAGACCAGCAAGTGTGAGGTTTTATGAGGATATTCAATTGCAAGGTATCGCTCTTCCGGAAATACTGGAAAACACTACACAAGAGTTTGCACCGTGGATGACTCCTGCAGTCGAAATAAGAACGGAACTTGCGAAATACAAAAAGTCAACTACAAACAGTAACACTTATATACAGAAATTCCAAGATATATGTAATGAATATCCTTCGTATGAAATCATCTATACTGACGGGTCTAGAACGGAGAGTGGTGTTGGAAGTGCGATGGTGATTGGAGAAGAGTCCTATGAATGGAGTTTATGTTCGTGGTCCTCAATTCGCTTTGCCGAACAATATGCGCTGTGGCAGGCGTTGTTATATTGCTCCATCGGCGATAGACAAAATGTTATCATCGTCACAGATTGTATGGAAGCAGTGAATGGGATCTCTGAAATATATCCTGTTGATGCGATGACGAAAAGATGCCAGTCCATTCTCAAGTTCTTAAATGGAAAAGAGGCTATAATTATTATTATATGGGTACCAAGTCATATTGGTATACCTGGAAACGATCAAGCAGACCATGCTGCATGCCAGGCTGCGTTAAGTAATCACATTGATGTTAACCTTATACATCCGTTGGACTTAGGAGAATACCTGAAAAAGAAAAACCGGTTAATGTGGCAACAAAAATGGGCTGAAAGTAACACTCACCTGACCCGAATAAAACCAGATGTACGGAAACTCTATGTGTTAGACCAGGCCACTAGGGAAGAAAATGTAAAAATGCACCGACTGCGAATAGGGCATGCGCAGATAACGCACCAACACATTCTTAAGGGTGAGATTGCCCGACAGTGCGAACGATGTGGGACTGCTGTAACCATTCGGCACATAATTCAGGAATGCCCCATGTATAACAACGAAAGGGCGCTGCATAGTTTAAATCGAGAATATGTCGAAAACTTCTGTGCAACGATAAATGCAAAAAGTACCCTAAGTTTTCTAAGAGAAATAGGTATATACAGACAGATCTAAAGTGTAGTGAGAGATTTGGGGGCGCCCTAATTGGGGTAATATGACCATAGCAGTTAATGCCCTCAAAAAAAAAAAAAAAAAAAAAAAAAAAAAAAAAAAAAAAAAAAAACAGCAGTATGAGAAAAATTGTCTCACATTTTGAGATTACTGTTTACTGGTACCACAATTTTCACTAATTTTTAGCTGAGGAGAACCGCGAACCTGATTATTAACATTAATTTGTAATAAGGTATTCCGACAAGTATAATATAAACTAAGCGCATTCCTACTTATACATTAAATAAACGACACTTCCATGAATATACCTTTGGTCGGGCATACTCCTTTTACATCTGAATAGCCTTTTTCGTGTCGACCTCCGATTAAGCATCGACTACCTTTGACATCATAGTTTTGTGTGTTTTGATATTCACATTAAAGAATATTTATTCACCGAGACCTTATGAATTATGAACTCTTCAACTTTCTCAAGGATAAAAAGAGTATCAAAACGAAGGAAGAACATATGCATAATCATCCAATAGAACAGCAGGGCTGCAAAAATGGTACAACTATAATGAGAATATGAGTAAAATAGAAGTTTGTAGTTCAATTTCTAATAAAAACAACTCTACATTTTAAAAAAACCAATTAATGGTAAGTTAATGCTTGCAAACCTAGGCTGTTTTGTTTTTTGAGGCTTATTAGACGGTATCTTATCCAATAAACTATGACCGTGGGATACACCTCAACACTCTCTGCATGTCACGCAATGGAACGAATCCATTTGGGTAGGAATACAAACAGTACAGCCCTAAAATTTCACATATCCCAATTCCCATTAATTAGTTAATCAGGAATGCTCAAACATTGCCGCCATTTAAATCGAGTTGCGGTTTCGCGATGCACTTTTAATTGATTCCGCTACAATTGTTTGATCATGAATCCCTATATAAGGTGGCCGCCAATGTATAATAAAATTTCTTTAATTGGCATCAAATTAATTGTTATATGCATTGTCGTCTATTTCTTGATTAAGGCCGAGATCGTTTTGCTTTGTTGCAAGTCGATTAAGATAAACACATAAACCGAAAATGGTAATTTTTAACGTCCTTAATTGCTATGCAGATTCGAAATAGTTTTAGTTACTGCTACGTTCTTGATTGCGTCGTACTGTTGAATACGAAACATCTAATTGCGAATCTTTACTCCAGTTCAGATCCAAGAGTAGTCTTGATGTGAGCGTTTTTTTGGGCTACTGCCAAAACCTGTTTTGATATTGCGGGCACCATTAATGTGCCAGTAGTAGCGCCAATATATTATGTAACGTTTACTGTTTACGTTTGGATAAGATTGATTGTAAGGCTCCCCCATGTTTGTGTGCTATATTTATGACGTACCTACAGCTTCCTGCTTTTGGACATAGCGGAATAGGTAAGTCACACTTATTCTTATACCATTGTGTATGATACCTACTACTCTATTTTTGTAATGAGGTATTTATTTCAAAATTAACAAGGTAGGTTATGAGTAGGTACAATCAGATCTATCACATAAGATGTTTCCAAAAGCGTTGCTTCAGACTGGCGTAAGTAACTATGAGAATCTTTACGACATTACTACTTATGCTTGCCGCACATCTTTTTATAAAGATAAGAGAAAGAAGACAATTATTTAAACTTAAAATTTGAGATCTGATCCGAAAATGGTTCAATCAATCTTCCAAATTGTGGGTTAACTACCAACACATTTTGGTGCAAATTTAGGTACCTACCTACCTACTCTGTACCTAATAAAATAATTTGAATTTGAGTATTGACAAACATTGTCATACTCGTATGAGTAATATTGAGTCAAAATATTGATAATTCGAAATGATTCGATGAGATGGAAAATAATAAACGAGGAACAAAATGGTTTTGAAAACTAAAAGCAAATCGGTCACCAATACGGAAATGACTTAGGTTAACAAACATTTAGCGTTATTTTTTAATGTGGGTCGGTATGCCGTGCTGAGCTTACTCATTTGTACCTAATGTATAAGAAAAAAGGTACCGTTTGATAAATTCGATTTGCTATTATAATAGCGATGAATTAATTTTTAGATCAGATCATTAGCGGGAATTTTAATTATGTTAACATATGGTATCCAATGTTTTTTTTTGTGAATGCAAATCCCGACGTGTGTACTGTTTATTTTTTTTTTGTTAAGTGACTATAAGAATTGATGTAATTGACGACTTGTTACTTATTGATGCGAAAAGTTAATAACAGTTGTAATAGAGGTAAAGTTTACTTATTTCAATGCATACATTTGATGGTGGGTCTATGTTCAAGGTCGCTTCGTTTTACGCTCAAAATGTAATATTTTGTGCTACCTACTACAATTTCTAATATTTCTACAGATTGAGGTTCTGGTAGGACTTTAAACGACCCCGAACGCTCTTTAAATTTAAGTTATGACACCCAGCCTTAAGATTAAAGCTGCAAACACTACGACTTAGAACTTAACTTATCACGACATCAAAATGCAATTTTCAAGTAAACTATACATTATCGCAATCTCATCATTTTTCCAAAACAAATTGCGTGAACTCAATCACTGATGCACTTATTCCTCAACTTTGTATAAGTATAACCATAATGAAGTGTAGGGAAAATAGTGTATTTTCTTATAGCTTTCTTTGTGTGCTAATTATATAGGTATCCGAAAGGTTCATTTATTAATTTGGCTTAATAGTAAGTAGTCGAATTTTACTGTTTCTGGCAGAAACAGTATCATTTCTGATCTCGTTCGTTTTTCTGTTATGCAGACGAACGTCGAGCAACTACAGCTACTTTAACCTACTTACGAACCAACCCCATTTTATTACCTACTTAGGGAAATATTTACTTCTATATAAGATATTTTTTTAAATTTCAGCATGTAAGTAGGTACATACCTACTACAACCGTTGGCGGTAGCGCCTAATGTACCTCAGTCACAAATAATTTAACGCAATTACTTCCGATTTGAGAACAAAAAAACTCGATTTTCTCTTTGCGTTCCACTCCACTATCACTCAAATTTGTAAATTATAATTATTGTGATATATGGTAATAAATAAAGCACACAATATAATTGTGGCATTCACTTTCATTCATTTGGAAATAAATAATTGAGGCCAATTTTCTAAATATAATGACTGACTCAGGCGCATTAATCGCCAGCAGTCTCGACGGACCAAATTTCAGTTGGTGACGTCGACCTTGCGACAGGGGAAGAATGAAGATCTAAGTCGAAAGTCCACTTTCAGCGATCACCAGGCGAGAATATTTAATTGCAAAAAATTAGAGGTTACGACACGATTTAATCATAATTGTGTCTTCCTAATGAAAGTATTTCATTTCAATTTAGAAATCCATCGCGTTAACAAACGATAATTAAGTGAAGCTGTTCTTAATTTGTTTCATCAACTTTCATTCGATTAGCCGGCCCGTTCGGACCTTTGGGCACCGATTGCCCTAATTTTTTCAGGCCGTTTGTCTTTGTGTATGTTGCGTCATTCATTGCAAGTTTAAAATGATGCTCTCAATTCCGAATGCAGAATCGTTAGGTAAATGTCAAGTGAATGTTACACGAGAGGAATCGTCTTCCTTTCTAAATGCGTTTTAGCGTCTTTGCTATGAGACGGGGAAACAATTAACACGAAAGTACTTCCTTGAATAAGGCACTGTCACTTGGTTTTAGTTGGTTTGACGACTTGGCGACGCGCTTGTATTTTACTGCAACTCTCAACTTATAGGTTCTCAGTCCCTAGACGTCTATCGATCGATGTATGATGTATGTCATTTATACCTAAACATCTCGGTCTAGGGGCTCTTTGTTTTGAAGCTTTGAATTTCGACTACTTTTTTTTTAAATATTGTATCTTAGAATACTAAACGTTGATGTGTTGTGTGGGTTCTTTAATAATGGGGGTGAACAAAGAGCTTTTTTAAAATATTGTTCTCTAAGTACGTATCTTTGATCCAATGTTGATGATTTACTTCATATTTAAACTCTTAACTAGCCACCCTCCTAAACAATCCTGTGATGCGCCAACTTTATTATATATTTCCGTATCCCTTTGGTTTAATAAGAAGTGAGATTTATTGCTTAAGTTTCCAATTTTCAGAAATTCTGTCCTCGTCTCCTGTTATTTTATAGATTCTCGAATTTCGAAGTTTATTGGCTAGTTATATAGACCTGATGAACTTTCATATCGTGCCATTTAATTTGCTTCCGTTTCAACACAAATTTAATCTAGGTACTTCCGAGCATTTGGCGTAAGCCCCTAATAAGAAAATAAAATAAAAATGTTGATTTTAGTTGTGGATTAAACATTTCATCATACGCCCAGATCAAAATTTACTTTGAACGTTAGTTTTTCTAATTTTATTCCTTTTTTTTTAATATGTTATCATAACGCAAATCTCGACGCACACCATCCACACTATTTGATAAGGTTATATAAATGTAGTGTTCAAATGTGACAAACACATTTGATTAATTCACAGCTGCAATTGTCTCCTTGACCTTTTACTATTTCTTATGTAGAACTATGTAAACACTTAACATACGTGATTAGTTCATGCATTTTTTGCATGAAGTAGTGACGTTCTCTAGAATATATTAAAACGGTATTGATCAACCCAATAAAGATGACCATCAATAGATTCTCTATTTACTATGTAGGTAAATGTACGAAAAACTCCATTTTGAGCCCAGGTGGATTCAACCGCTTGATGAATAAGGCAGGCAAATGACTATTTAATTACAGTGCGTGTCCAAGTTAATAACCCGTCTCTAATATTGATGAACAATTCTGATTAATCAATAGTTATTTGTAACTTCCTCATCAACGAATGTGGCGTGCTGCGTGCAAACGGGAGCTATCTATATAATTAAATGTATACATTGAGAAATGTGTTGATATGATAGTCATTCTGTTCGAGAAGAAAGGAAAAACTCTGTGAGCAACGGTACCGCATATATAAGCTGATTGCCAATGAGGAAGTCTGCACTTAAACTAGGCAAGAAGTTGAGATTCGCATGTTTTACATACGACGCATATGCGGTCGTCATTTATATTCAGGCGAACGTTTAGAAAACGAGAAAAACATAATATACTCAGACTAAAAGTTACCTTCCCGTTCCTCTCTAATGCATACGACGATCGTTGATTGTTGAGAGATCAATTTTGATGGGACGACAAGAAAAAAGGAAAGTATTTGGCTCACAATGTTCATATGTGCCAAAAAGTAAAATAATATTTCGATTATGCAACTTCCCTGCCTAAAATAGTATTCAAAAGAAACAATAAGCAACATTTTTATCGGTTGGTGAAAATTAGCGCATTTATTGTGGACCCACCTGCTAGTGTTTATCGTGGTTTAACGTATATCTAATATCATTGTATATACACCTATACAATGGTAATATTCATTTTTCGCTATACTTCCCAGCTTACCATTTCTGTTGAGAACCACTAGATTTGTGGTTGATATTTTTATATCCCTTTTGTACACCAATTTAGCGTTTTAAAAATCCATCGTGATTATAAATCGATCTAACAAGTGTATAATTTATTTATTGAAGTAAACAGGCTAGTTTGTAGCTATAATTCACAAGAGATCCATGTTATAAGTTTATAACGGGAGATCAAAAAAGGATTGACGTGGAGCCGCTTTTGAAAGTTCCAATTAAATACGATGTCCCATGTAAGCAAAAATTCCAAAGGTGACTCGACAGCAACTCTTTTTTGATCGCATATACATATATGTATAGTTCTGCACAAACAAACAAAAATCTAAATGTTCCATTTCGAGACATCATGAAGACTGCTTGAGGTTAGTTTACCGACAGTTTCGAGTATTGCAAAATTAAAAAATTTAAATTATGACCCAATTCTTGTTTCATTAATATAAAAACCATGCAGGTCGCAATTAATCGGGTTTTACTGCCCAACCAGGCGTTACGACCGACTAATTGTACGCGATTAATAATTGTGGCACCTTGCGCTACATTAAAAATCTATATGAAGGAGGAATAATTTAATTGTAATTACAGTTCGATGCGAGGAAATTCCTAACAGGATTTTGAACCATCCAACCTTGCAAGGTCATCGAGCACCTTTAAAAAAGTATAACGTGAAAGAAAGTGGACGCCCTGCGACCGTCAATTATCGTAATTAGTGTTATATCCCACATTCCTTTTTTATTGGCGATACGGTGATCGTACATGTAGTTTTCGGGGAAGGTCTTAGACGACACTACTATTACCTAGTAGTGGAGTAGAGATCTGAATGTGAATAGAGGATCTGGTATACTCGGGCGCCTTTGGATAACAATAAATTGTGTATGCCAGTGGCGCTGGTCCACCGGAAATGTAATTTCTTGTCGGCGTGTAGTAATGAGAGTTATTTGTTCGAGATAAAAATATTGACCTTTAGGTCAAAATGCCACTTAGATAAGCGGGAAAACAGTAAAGTTCGTCATAAAATTTGTTTCAATTGCGAGGATCACTGACCAGGGCGGTATCGAGTAGGTACCAATTTTTTGTTGTTTTGTGAGTTTTGTGTGGTACTGACCTGTGATATTGAACATAATACGTGCCTTTGCTTATCGTGTTACGCTTCGACTTCGTTTTTTCTAATAATATAGTCGCCTTGTACCTACCTTTTTATAAAATATTGGTTGTAGTATCTTGAGGCCCATAATGAGGGTAAGATTTAGTTGTATTACTAGTTCCAGTTTGAGTTTCTAAATAGTATTGTGGTAGTCGGAAATGCAAGACTCTTTTCCACCAATTTTCCGCCAAAAAGAAAAACTTGTTGCTTTTTATCATACGGTTCGGAAATGCGAATAGTTTTGTATCATAGATCGCGCTTAGTAAAATGGAAAACATCCCGTTTTAAATACCATCATTGTAGGTAACAAGAAGTATAAAAATACACAAAACGATACAAACAGCTTTAGAGATTTGAATTAAACAAATATAAACCATACATACCAATAAATACTTATATATTTTTCTCAATATTTTAAATTTTAATATCACGAGGGTCTCCGGACACTCGGGGTCTCGCTCGGGGTATTCCATGATGTGCTGAGATTTATTTGGTTGTTTCTGTATTGGTCCTTTAATTAAAGTACTGGTTATTCACGACACGACCAGATTATCATTACGTAATATTCCTTCTATGATTACTAAATCTTCTTCTGCTAGTCTACTCAAAACATTAATTAAAATGGGTAATCTATACGTCCTAATCATCAAAATATTTCGCTTCTTTGGTGCTGATGTGCGACTCAGCCCATGTCACCTTCGAAAGCAGGCCAGTTTCTTAACTGGTTTCTCTAGCAAACATATTTTTCTTAGTTACATATCGCAGAATCCCATCAGATTCGGAAGAATTTGCAACCTATATCGTCATTGTAAAAATTTTCCCTTAAATGATGCAGGTATCGCCATTATGTCCCATTCTAGATGTTTTGATTTGAGTAAGATTCAAGTATTCACAGAACCGCCTTCCCTCACCTCGCTACTAACGATAGAGTTGCAACTTTTTAAGAGTATGGGTTTATGCTAAGTGGGTTGAGTAAGATCTGGACTACAATGGATTCTTTGTTTCAGATCTACATCAAGTATAGAATGAATTGCTGCTCCGGTGGAAAGGGCCCTGGTGGTGGACGTTTCATAACTCGAGTACTAGGCCTTTTCCTTTTGTGGGGCCTAGTCATCTTCGCCATCATACAACTGAAGAGTATACCACTGGAGGTACACGTACCGCATCTAAACAGCCGCTTACTACTTCAGAAACGTTTGGATCCACTGACCCGACATGCGGACTCGACTACCGAAGCGATCGACGAAGAGCCTTTCATTGACAAAAGTCCGAGTTTATCCGAAGATATGCTTGTTGACGACATACAAAAGCGAATGCCTAACTTTCCCATCGCCTACTGGAACAAGAACAAGAATAAACCCATGGGCTTTAACAACACGTGCGCGCGTTTCCCTAGCATGTTTGATTTGGAGTTTAACAATATATACTGGCAGACGCTGAGGACTACAAACGGAACCTTTCAGTTATTCGGCGCGTACCTCGACTCCAGACCCAATAATCGTCTGGGACCCACCGTACGAATCTTAGGCATGATAGATCGAATAGAGCCTACCGTGCCGACGTACTGCCAGTTTTGGTTCGACGGCAAAAAGGAACCGGTAATTGCGAAAAACTTTGAATACAAGTACATCTGGTACAAAAAATGGGGCAACTACAAACAGGGAATATACCAACCCTACCTCATAGCCTGTGTAATTCCCGCCGAGTATAGGAATGCAGTACCTGAATCGATTTCGCTTGTCGAAAAGGCCTGTGATAATTCTACCAATAATCTGAGGGTTATTTACAATAAACCGAAGGAGAAGAAAGATTTCGCAGTATGCGTTAAGGGGTTAGACTTTCTACACGAAGACCTGTCTGTTAGGCTCGTCGAGTGGATTGAGCTGCTCAATCTGCTAGGTGCAGATAAGATCTTCTTCTACGAGCTGCAGGTGCATCCGAATATAAGTAAGGTGCTCAAATACTACGAGAAGGAGGGGAAGGTAAAGGTTACACCGATAAACCTCGCGGGTGGGCAGCCCAACGGCCCTTCATTTCAACATCTTTACTTGACAAAGAAAACCAATCATAAAAGACAGAATGAGGTGATCCCATACAACGATTGCTTCTATAAACATATGTACGAATACAAATACATAGCGCTGCTTGACATTGACGAGGTGATCATGCCTGTAGATGGAACTTCGTGGAAGGAGCTGATGGCACGTGTGCTACCCAAGGCCTTAAAGATAAACAAAGAGGAGAGGGCTTCCTATAACGTTCGCAACGTATATTTCTTAGACGATTTGCTGCATAACCACGGCTGGTTTAAAGAAATTCCTCGATATATGCACATGCTGCAACACGTCTACCGCGCGAAGAATTTCACGAAACCAGGCCAGTACGTTAAGTGCTTCCATAATACAGAAAAAGTTCTCATTTTACACAACCATTACCCTCTCGCCTGCCTGGGAAGCGGTTGTACTTCCTACCCGATTGACACGACTGACGCCCAACTTCACCACTATCGCGCCGATTGTGTCAAAACTTTGAAGAAGAGCTGCGAGGATTTTAAGAAGAACAGCGTAATGGACGTAACGATATGGAAGTTTAAACAACCGTTAGTTGCGAGAGTATCGACCGCCCTTAGGACTTTAGGCTATTTCACCGTGGGCAGAAAATTCGAAGATCGCAGATGATAAATCAACTGCACTTTATTGGTGCTTGGGTGCTTGAAAATGACTGATGTGTGCTAATAGTTTCGCGAATGAAATGGATGTTCCTTAAAATGAAACTCTTCTTAAATAACCGTTCCTGTATTATATTATTTTTAAGGTATTTATTTTTATCTGTTTATTGTGATATCGATTAGTGGTTTACAATCCCGATGGAGCTTTGAATTTAATTTGCTCAATTATTTTACGATGATAGGTGTGAAAGGCGCTTGGGCGAGACGGGTCCAGTCACTTTTGCCATCTGTTACGAATGTAACTAGTTTATTTCTCAAATTTTAGCCATTATACAATTAAGAAGTGCCTTTTTAGTTTTAGGTACATGTATTATATTGTGATTATATTTGTTTTACTTTTACGACTACAACAGTGGTCAAAGTTATTTGTTGTGATAATTAGGGTGTGCTATAGGGGAATAAGTAAATATTGCTGGTATTATTGCAGACATTGTGAGCAATGTACATTGTACAGATGGTACGCAAGGCTACAATTGTCACATAATAAGAGATACGTTATGTTAGGTACAGAATGACATTACCTTTATGGAGTTAAAGATATCTGGAAGGTGTTAAAATGTCGCATACTTACACCGTGCGGGATGCAGTGCAAACCAATGTTGCTACAGGGCTGCAACCTGCAACAATGCCACAAAACAGTAAAAAGAACGGGCAGTGGGTCGAATAGAAATAGCTTCCTCTTGTAAGTCTGCCCTAAGCACTAAACTGTATCACTATAAAACGTTAGGTTTTAAATTATGTAGTATATGTACATATAGGTATTAAATACTTAACCTTTTTTTTACCTTTGTCATAAAAATCTAAAAAGAATTTATCATGTGACCTTAGACACGTGCGTTACTATTTTTTATACGAGTACTTAAATGATCATTGAAGTACATCCTATATAGGTGTAATATTATTAGAAACATTTGAGTTAAAGTTTATCGAAATATTTTGACCAATGAGATCGTAATCACAAGGACGGGACCAATACTGGTATGGACAACATGTTCAATGACAATACGCTGTTAAGCATTTGCTCACTGTATCACAAAAAAATAGATTTTAAATACGTATAGCAATCTTTTCCTATAATGTACATAATATATACAGAATGTGAAGGGGATACTATTAGATTTTATAGCGGTGTATTTAGTTCTTTGTAAATTGACGGCTTTCAGGTTTTTTTAAAATTACCTTTAATTTGTTCCGCTTTTATTACATTTTCTAAACGGAATTTTATTGGAACACAAAAATGCAAAACTTTGCTCATTTAATTGTTAATCGTTATCTTCGATAACAACAAAGTTACCCATACAATCGCACTCGAATATCCTGTGTGCATTATTTTAAACCTTGAAAACTGTAAAGTACAAGAAAATGTAGAGAAACATTAGTAAAAGTATTGGGTCTACGCAATTCCTTAAATGCGTGACCGATAGCTGTCCAAACCACCGGACTAGGGACTACTAATATTTTCAAATACACTGATCGCAAATATAAGCACGTAAGCGTTATAATTTTATAAATAACCTACGTTTTTGTACTCCGTGGACTAAATCAAAGTGTTTTATAATTTATTTAGATTGGGCGTCCGACCATTAGTCGAATTTAAATTGCTTTTAAAAAAGTGACAGCCAATGGGGCGGCTGGAGCCTCACCAATCGCACTAATCAATGTATTGCACAGTTATTATTTGGTATGCAACTGTGTTTAATCACACAATCAACTCACTGATAGTGATAACTTCTTAACGCGAGCTCTCAAATTAATTAACATTAGACGTGACCTGAAATTTACACGGCCTTCTTTCAATCAAAATTTTGTTGCTTTCTTGTTTAATAAAAGTATAATTTTTATAGCCAAAAGCGCTTTTCCAATCGTTTCCCAAATCTTCTCAGCTTTCCGTGCCATTAGAAGGAAAATTGATACAAAATTTCAGCCAAATCGGCCTGCTTCTTACAAAGTTGTACGTACCTAATTCAATACATATCGATTTTATTGGCAAAAAGGCATTTATATCTTCGATCCGCTTCCAAAAACAAAAGCCTGATTGGAACATCCTATGTGTTAAATATGGCTTCAACACCAATGATCTTATAAGTGGGAGTATGGAGGCAAGTGTAATATTAAGTGCGCTGAAAGACGATGTTAAAGAACAATATAGACTAAAAGCGGTTAATAGTATCAGACATCCCCTATACAAAGAACTGGATCAACTTAACAAATATGTTTAATCTTGTTGGCAATTATATTAGCTGGATCTTTTATAAAGTCAGGGGGGAATTGATATATATCTAAATAAATACAATTACGAACAAAGAAAATTATGCTCCATTATGTAATTTTCAGGAAGATGAAGACCTATTTCACTTTGTTGGGGTTTGTCCAATATTGAAAACAATTCGTAGAAAATACCTAAGTACATAAAAATGTGCTGACACTTGTTGAGTTCAAAGAATATTTAAACGGTAAAGACTGGATAGCACTCGCAACTTATTGTACATTTGCATGGAAGTGCAGACATTCTTTTGTTCAGGAATTTAACTACTAATTTCACGTTTATAAGAGTTGTGCTTCTTTTTATTTTTTTTATTTTTTTTCATAAAATGAATAAGGCAACGACCCCTCAGGCGGTCATAATGATGGGGTGCATTAAGTTGCAACCCCCACTAAAAAGGATAGCAAATCTATTAATACCGTTATTTTGTACTAATTGTGTACTTATTTGTACCACGGATATCAAATTTTGTACCACTACATTTTAATCGTTAGGACCAAATCTACATTGGGGTTGCAACTAAACGCCACCACCCCAAATATTCAGATTCTTAAACACGTTTGTACCATAATTTTGTACTCATTTTGTACTAATTTGTACCGTAAATAATAAGTTTTCTACCACTAACTTTTAACCACTAGGACCAAATCCATCAAATTGGTTTTTTGCCCATAACTTTTGATTGAGACGTCTAATCGAAAAAGTACGAATCGTTTTGGATTCTAAGCACCAAAATTAATTTCGACCGGAAAAAAATATTTTCTTATAGAAGATGGCCTGTAGAATCCATAATAACAACAGTTACAAGATCGGGCTACTAGATCAAAAGTTATAGCCCTTTGAATATATGTTTCAGAAATTTAATATTATAATAAATATAGGTGTCATTTTCAGTTAATTAAAAGTGTGATATTTTCTCAAGGGTTACTTATATGTTTCAGAAATGCTGGTAATCGTGATTTTTAATGCACTTACTTTTAATTATTAATATCATGTAACTTCTTTTTTAGTTTTTAAATAAAACATTTATTTAGTAATAATGATTTTACAATGTCCACAATAAGTGATTGTGATGGGCCAGCACTATTCCTATGTAATTTCACCACTTGTACAGCACTGGTACAGAATTAGTAACCTGTATGTATTAACATGTGGTAAGGTGACACATTGGTCAGCAGTTTCCTTATTTGGTATAATGCCCCATGGCGTGGCTATTAAGTACCCAGAAATATTGCTAGAATTAAGATATTTTGTTTACTAGCATCGGAAAATTTAAAATTTTACATTCTTTTGTCTGTCAAGTATCAGCGTGTTACTAGCACATATTAGAACAGTGCCCAGTAAGCACCATCATCAATTCATTATGATAAAAAGGTGAAGAACACCTTCCGTTGATTAATCCGAAAAAAAAGAGTACCTATTGGCCAATATTTAATGGGAAAGCATATTCAGCGCAAAGCGTAACTCCATTCTTTGGATAAGACCGGTAATATTACCTACATTAATTAGATTATATCAAAGGATATGGGTTTTTGTCTGCAACCATTTATGCCGAAATACAAGTGCAGATATGTGAACAAAGGCAATCTAATCTGAAATGAAAAGAAGAACAGACGAACTGTGAACTGCTGAATTACAGACTATTAAACGATGATGCTGAATGGAGGATCTGAAGTCGAACATCTTTTACACATTGGCCGAGAGTGCGGTGGTGGTGGTTAAGATTGTATGGTTTGTGGATCTGGTACAACTACAAGCTTCACTTTAAGACTTACGAAATTTTGACACACAATAATTGTCGTTATGACATCAACGTGCGTTTACATTCTTTGCCGTTAAAGAAGGAAAGTGCGCATCCTTACTCGAATCAAGGTTGTTTACTAATGTACCAAATACACGTTTAAACCATAAACAAAATTAATAACCCCGAACTTCTTTAACTTATATAAGGCGCGAAATCGTTCTCCTGTTTGCCAAAATGTTTCAAGTCGTTTTTATGGTTTGTTTCTGCCTGAATTTGGCGTATACCATTTCACCATGCGGCACATCGTGCCCCACAAACACGTCCGCGTACTACGAACTTGGTGAGTTCCATGTCTTTGTCGTTTCATCGATTAATTGCATGTCAGCAGGGTACTACTGGAGAGATTACTTCGGTGTCGTTCCGTATGACGCATTCCCTGGTGGACAGGGAGAGTCCGGACACCAAACGTACATCGGGCAGGTTTACTCCACCAATTACGAACTGCTTCCAGGTACCATCTACAACGGATGCCACCAGTTGCGCACCTCGGCCCGCGACAAAGAGCTTATTTTTGAGAAAAACATGAAGGTAAACAATAGCTATCTCATGTTAAATCTAATTACCACTGCAGATTCTTGCAACAGACCATAGCGCTAAGCTAAAGTGGATACCCACAAAAAGAGACAGTCATCATCTCCTCACCGACTGTCATCTAGTCGTCGGAGGTGCGGAGGGGGGCGCAACGGTTAACATCGGTAGGATTAATTTTAACGGGCAGACTATTGTCGGTACTACATTCCCGGATAAAGTACCCAACAATGGATTGTGGATACCGGGACGTAACACATCCTTCGATAGTTACGAAATCTTGACGTACAACTGTTAGAAGTTTCATTATGTAGATTAGTAGATAAATTAGGATCCCTAATGGCAATTTAACATATTAAATAATTAAAATTAAATAACGCAATTAGTAATATGGAATTATGCAAATCTTAATTTACGCTACTTGTTCCTACGTGGAATAGATCTCTAATGCTAAGTTTTGCCACAGTGCAAAATAACATTAGGTACAGAATCACTAAAAGCATGACCCTGGTTATAGGTTCACTTGCACATCTCGGATGTCAGAACAATGCATTTCTTTGTATGCACTGGTTTAAATTTTTATTTTTTTTCAAACATATAGGTACAGGGTGGCGTAGAGATTAAATAATCATACAATAAACCAACGAAATGTGAAAATTATTGTTTTAATGTTGAAAATGCGTTACACAAGAGTGAAAATTATTATGCTGATGTCCATTGTGCCCAACACATTCTTCCGCGACGCAATGTGAGCTCGGCACGATTTCTTAGCCTAGTTTTGATACACAAAGCTCTTTAGATATCCCCATAGGAAGAAGTCGCACACGGAGAAGTCTTGCAGTGTGTCAGGTGGTTCCATCTTAAGTTGCAACCAGGTGTGCTGAATGTCAATATTTGAAAAGCAAGAAGCCGCGAAGCAAAAAATGCCTCCACCGAGACGTGACATAGAACCATTTTTATCTTCAAAGAAGTAAGGTCCAAGCACCCCACGACAAGACACTGCACACCATACAGTAACTTTAGGATTGTGTAACGGACACTGATGAAATTCAGTGGCCCAGTAATGCATGTTCTGTTAATTTATATACATAGGCATTTAAATGAAACATCCAAAAATTATCGTCCTTTTTGCTTTTACTCAGTAACTGTTCACAAAATCGTAGGCGTAACTAACTATCATTATGCTTTAGATATTGAACGACGGGAAGGGATGAAAGTGCAGGCTGTGCAGTAGTTTTTAAACCATGTTCCGCGTCTAAAATTCTAGTTCAATTAAATCTAGTCTGTACCACTTTGTAGTATGAAATGAGATTATAAGAGAGCTTAGTGTCGTTTTGAAAATTGTAACATTGGCTACTTTGGTTGCCGTTGCCACTGGAAAAGTCCGTTTCGTTACTTTAAGATGAATATGGAAGGGTTTGGCGATTCTTGACAAAGGTGGTCAGCAAATATAAATTTAAACACCATTCATTCATTAGAACGTATCCGGTTTGAAACTAAGTGAACACATTGAGCTTTCTTCGAGAGCTCGCGTGGTCGATTACACTCAATAGAGACGCCGCAGTGCTCATGCCAAATGGGGAAATGTCCGAATAACGGTAAAGGGCCGATGTGAAGAAGCAAGGCAAAGATACGTGCAATTACACGAAGGCAGAATGACATGTTTCAGGAATCCCGATAAGCATTCCTGGCAGGTAAGTGGAAGGAGCCTTTAAAAACGATTGATTTTTCGCACCGAAGGTACTCTCATCTCTGGGATTACACAAACTAGTGTTTCATGAGGATATAAGGGTGAATATGGGCAAAATTGGAAGGCACGATGATACAGCAACTTTGAAGATAGTAGCAACTTCCATAAGATATATAAGATTGTTGACTGCCACAATTTCCTATCCAGCGATCTCTTTAAGTTATTTTACTTTGGTATATGGCTAGTATCTGACTGTAACGAATTACAATGTACTATACATCATCAACTTTGTTGAAAATCTATAATGTGTTAAGCGAATACGGTACGTTTTCCAGGTAGCTGGTGACATTTGCCTTACTTCTAGAAAAAATCTTCAAGTGTGGACAAAAGCGTTTATTAAAATAATATGTAATACATTATTTAGTGGCACTTGGTACAATTATAAGTCAACATTTCATACGACGTGAAATGTATGGATGACCCACTGTAAGGTATCCACAGTCCCCTAGTCCCTCTTCCTCCACTGACCACCTTTCCAATTATCGTTTCGCCGTGATACTTTACGCGTCCTATGTGAAGGAGACGTTCATCCTCTGAACCTCCGACGACCAAAGTGCAGTCTGATAACTTATCTAACTCCCCCACCTTTATCGGAACCCACTTCATTAGCTCAGGTTCGACGCTGCACAGTATCTGGAAACCTTACAGTTTACTCCCCATGCGTTTGTTGAGGTTTTTACCTTCATATTTTTGTCGACGTATAAAACTCTACCATGCGCTGTCGCAATCCCACTCGTACAATCGAACGTAAACGTTGCGGGTAGGAGATCGTAATCTTTTTTGAAAACCTGGCCGATGTAGGTTTCGCGCCCGAATGAGTCATAACCGCCGATTACTGCATCAGAGGGCGTTTTTCCAGAGTAATCCCTCCAATAGTACCCTAAAACTTCGGACGGATCTTTTATGGACGTTAGTAGTATTCTAGCCACAAATCTTATTACCTTCATGCTTTGTCGTTGTTTCTACGCAGGGACAGTAAAGTCGACGGATGCAGCTCACGCTAATATCTTCAATTATTACAAGAGCGAGGAGAGACACAAATACTTTTAACAAATACATTTTGTTCAATGACATAGTTGCGGTGGTTTGTTTTCTGTCATAAGAAGATTAAATTATCGGTGTTTAAGAGCAACGGGTTATCGGATCTCTCAAATAAGTCTAGTTATGAGTGTTTCATTTAACAAAATTTGAACGTTAGAAGGTTGTATGTTTGTCGAACACATTTTAGCCATGCCAAGTTTTGAATCCGTCTTCGGGCTTTGTCTTATTCCATTGCACCCATAAAAAAATCGAAAACAAATGTCATTAGGAAAAGTAAACATATATCACACATAGTAAAAATCAAATTTTAATTGAAATTAAATTTTAAAAAACCAAATGAGAAAACATATATTAAACATAGTTGTAACAATTTGTTTAAATCTAGCATCCATAGGTTTCATTCCCAGATTTTTGTATTTGGCCTCCATAAAACTGTATTAGCACCAGCTCATATGTGACAATCGTACCTGCAATCTACAAGCGGTGACAGTTGATAGAAATCTCTTTTACACCGTACACACTTACGCTTAGTACTATGCTTCTAGTCACATTGAAGAATTTCTTCCCAGTCAAGGAGATGGTTTCGATGCCGACGTGCAGAACGAATCTCCTAACCTGCAAATGAGGATATAAATTTAGCATAACTAATATACTTACCTACTTCAATATTATAAATCGTGGACGGTACGGAATTGAGCAGAGGAATAAACTTCTGGCTCTCATCATGGATCCAAGAACCATAAAGTGAAACGCAAATAGTGCGACCAATCAGAAATCCAAAGGAAAAATAAAAGTAGACCATCTCTGTTGTATTCCTTATCGGCCTACAATTATCCACACTAAAAGGAGAAAGTCCTACTGACACTCACTTTAAACTATTAAAAAACTGCACAAGTATGAAAAATAAGTTACTTCCAAATGACACCAGTACTATATAAGAAATGTGTTCATTTAATATTCGACAAAGCTTGCTAAGACGATTATAGTCTTCCCGAAGGTTTCGCCATAATACAATGTCTGACAGCTGAAGGGGTTGTCTAGGCTTAATTTCTCTTACAGCTACTGCCGCTTGGAGGTAGGACTCCATCCTGTCGCTCACTTGCCGAAACCGAAGTGCGAGAGCTGAGCTGATCAAAATTATAAACAAATCAATATATGTCCAGGAAAATGTTGAAATCAACGTGATCACCTAGAAGTGCGAATAAAAATGTGCCTTAGAATTTACCACTTACCTGTAACGTCACGCCTATACCAATCGAGTACGTGATGCTTGAAAACACTTGTGGATATGCTAAATTGACGAAGAAGTACTCAAAGATCTCAGCAATTGTGTTTCGACAGTTGATCGCACGTACAAAGTTCTGGATGGCCGACAAAAGGTGTTCCGCTAAAATTCCACAGTTATATTATTTATAAAAAAAAGAAAATTACATGTGGCGAATGACAGAATGATCACAGAGGTTATTTTGAGCCTCGCGTCGAGATTTGATGGCCACCCATAGGATCGCATTCCGATATCAACCGCGCTCCATTCTCTCATCAGGTGAGCCCAATCCTTCGCCAGCGATACGAAGAGTAGGTGCACCACAATCGAATTCAAATAGAACATTACGGCAGCTGAAACGAGGGTCGTTCCCATTAATTAAATTTCTTGAATTGTACGTACACACAAGGCCCATGGTTGATCCATGGTTGGCCATATGGTATATCGTTGACCACCCGCAAAACACACTTCCAACGACAACGAGGAGGGTGTAGAGCACCTTCCAGGACTTCCACTTAAAGTAGATGCAGTGCTCGTGCGGACCGCAGGCATCGGAAAGTGGCATAATACCAAAAACTTGGCCCAGTAGCACAACAAATGCGAATGATTTGAATAAACGCTGTTCGTCCAAATCTTTTTGGCGCGTGGATTTTGAGACATATTTTTTTATCCATTTCATTTTGTCCAACTCTAAAATAAAGTACCTACTTATTACTCTTATATGTATATATGGTCCGAAAGCCCCAGAAAATCTGGTCGCAACTGTCGAGCTGCGAGAAGCGGCAGCACACGATATAGGGGAGTGAGGACAAATCGGCATGGCATTAATTCGCAACAGGAACAAATAGAAGAAAACGTTAAGGCGATTTATACGACGTTATTTATTTTGGGCTTTTGCGTAGTTGGATGGCTGCCCGCGGTGATAGCGTATTTGATTAAGTATATGCCCAAAGGGGTGCCTCTACAGTGGTAGGGAATTGGAAAGAATGCGTATGGAGAACATTCACATGTTTTTCTACATATCGTGGTTCACAAAAGTACTGATTATTATTGAAAACTTTAGCAAAACCGATTATTTATTCGTGTAGGATGATAGAAATTAAGGTAAGAGTTTTTTTTTTTTTTTGCAATAACTTTTTTAGCAATAAACGCAGAAAAAATTCCTTCCTTGGTACAAGCCTCGACACCATAACGAACCAAATAGCGAAAAAAGTAGAACAATAGCTCTTAAGATAAAGAACTAGTAGTGTCTTAACGAACGAGCGGGCGGACGGACGGACAAAGTGGCTACAATAGCGCATTTTTTTTAATTTTTGTGGAAATGCGTTAAAAACACCTTCCAGAGTAAGTGAACAACGTAAAGAGAACGTCATCATAGGGACAAGATTTTCAGCAATGTTTTAAAGTTATGTATACGATCGTATATTTGCGTATGTGGCAAATTATCATTTCTACGAGGGTTGTCCAGAAAGTAACAGACGTTTTGAAATAAAAAATTGTAAAATTGTAAAGAAAATCTTTTATTATATACACTTAGGAGCTACACCAATGGACTATTTATTTATATGAAGTTCGGCGTCCCTATCGAACCGCTACGTTGCGAGCCAGGTCTTCATCGCTCGGAGGAGGTGGAAGTTTTGTTTTTTGACGACAACGCCCGCCCGCACACAGTCAACCATACTGGACAGCTCTTGGATGATTTTGGATGGAAGATTTTTCATCACCCTCCATACAGCTCGGATCTAGCGCCAAGCGACTTGCACCTCTTCCCAACGATGAAGACCTCGCTCGCAACACAGCACTTGGACAGTGATGCCGAACTTCAAGCTGGCGTTAACCAGTGGTTAAGGTCTCAGGCGGCGGATGTATACAAAGTTGGAATCAAAACACTTGTACCACGCTATGATAAGTGCCTCAATATGAATGGTGCCTATGTTGAAAAATAGCCTAAGAGTGTAACTTTCCAAATGTATATAATAAAAGTTGTTTCGTACACTTTCTTAATTTTTTATTTCAAAACGTCTGCTACTTTCTGGATAGCCCTCGTATATACGCCAAGTAAAAAGTACCTTTAAACTTAGCTTAACACGTAAAGATCCGGTGAAATCTCAAAATCGAAATTTGAAGTGATTTCAATAACGTCCCAATTTCTTATTGGTGAGTTAACGAAGCTCGTTTACACCAAGGGAGTTTATGTATATGCTTTCACAAATTGTTTTTAATCGACCGGACAAGAGCCAAATGGCATAGGTACATCAATATGCTTGTGATTGTCCCATTCCCAAAAACTGTCTTACAAGAGAATTTTTTTAATAAACGTGCAAAGTTTGGGGTTTGTAAGTTTTAAAAAGCAGATATGGCTAGAAACTCTCTCTAGTCGTTAAGTGAAGGTTGCTTCACTCGACGCTCTAGTGGTATATGGTTATTGAAAAGAAACAGATACCGAAAAAACAAACGTGCACGACTGCACGTCTTTATTGGTATCCAAAAGATCTTTTTTAATAATTTTATTATAAACGATGTCCCCTCTCAACTGTTTCGTTTTGAATATGGCACCCTGTATAGGTAATGACCCTGAAATTTGTCCATATTCCGTATGAAGACCCACCTTGATCTTGCTACACGGTTGCTTAACGAAATTAAAGTAAGTATACTTACACAGTTTTTTACCTAATCTGTGAAATGGGCCCCGTCAGGGACAAAAACCTAAAAATTCGTTTAGGTTCAATAAATGTTATACAATCACAACAACTGTGCCCTAACTAATACTCTGATTGCATTGAAAACACTAAGCGACTGCAAAACAAAGTGCTTCCAGAGAATTTGATATCGAGCGACTATTTCAACACGTAAATACACATAAAGTGGAAGCGCCAAAATAAACGAAAGGTTAGTTAGTTAAAAATTGAACGTACACACGCTGAAGGTGATCCATAATTTATGAAGCGGGTAAGACGGCACCGAGTGCATTGTTTGTCAGAACTGAATTCTGTAAATGGTTCGATCGAAATAAAAAAAATATCTGAAATTGCTGTAATTACGGTAATAAAACACGCACAGGAGACGTAAATGAATTGTGTTATTGTACTCTTATGGTAGATACCTATCCTTATCATGATGATGTCAAGTTTATTACATGGTGGACACCAAAGCGCAAGGGTGTTTTGAAATCCACTTATTCATACGTATTTTTTTACTACGCTACGCGCATCGTGTTAGATGGCAATGCAATTTACAACAGGGATGCCCGTAAACTTGAAGACAACACCCTATGCAGAAACTGTCTGTCGTTCTGTCGGTCCGTCTGTAGGTACGTTGGTAAATCTGCGGATAGGTGGCGTACCAAATGATAAATTATTTCTTGTCAGGAAATTGACGAAACAAAACGAGGATTTTATGAAAACATATTTAAATTATAAAAACTACATTTGACGTTAAGTCGTTAACGATTTATTAAATAAATGTTAAGGAAGTGTGAAGTATTCCCAGAACATTTAAGTTTTCTTTTAAACAATGAATGAGAAACAAACAATGGATTTGTGTTAACAAACACAGTCTAATCGAAATTTGCGTTTAACATAACGATTCCAAACGCTTGGGAGTAACAGTGATTATTGCACCGAGTTACAATATGTATGATTTGAAACCAGATTCTATTTGTGGGTTGTACGACAAAATTTATCAGACACGCCGCCCGAAACCGGACAATAAATTATTAATTCACGGTCAAGGGGCCCCTATAAATAGATAAATTTTTCTTATTTCTTTTTAAGATGAAAATAAATTCAATTAAATTTGTACAGCTGGAGCGGATAAAATCATTACTGTTCGTTAGGGCAAGAGCACGCAAGCTTCAAATTTTAAATTTCTCACCCCACTTAGCGATCATACGATTCCAGCCCGCTTTCGGTTGGCCAGCGGAATTGAACGAAACCTCTTAGCTGCCCTTCGTTTCGTTCATTTCATCTAAATCACTGTCGCTTTTGTTGACTCTGACTGTTGTCGTAGTTCGCTGTGAAATTTCACTCCATTTCGCATCTAAAAACCGATATAAGAAATGGAACAGTTTTTGGGAAAAAAGTACAAGCTGACGCACAGTGAGAATTTCGAAGAGTTCATGAAGGCCCTCGGTGAGTTTTCGATTCCATTTCTCCGGCTTTTTGTAAAGGTTACGTTTTGTTTTCGATCACCCGACACTTCTATTCAATCAATTTATACGGCTTAATTGACCAATTTAAACTTCCTAGAAATTTTCTATTGTACTTACTTTGAGTGAATGTGTTATCATTTCGATTATGGACAATTGAAATTTCGTCTAGGTATGTAGCAGATGATTCAATTTTATTTTATTCCTTTTATTGCGTGTAACCTGGTTGCTAGGGATAGCGCAATTATGCATTTATTCCATTTAGAATAATCGTAAAACTTTATCCTGTATAGCCAATGTTCTCAATTCGTTGTAGCACAATTGGCGCGGCGCATATCGAGTAGGTATCTACCTAATACAATTCCATTGATTAAAAACGTTATTCCATGCTAATACATAGTGTTCATAGAAGAAGGTATTTAAAATAAACTTGGCGGAAGAGGGGATCAAAATAAGCACTTTTTCCAAATAAACCGACTACCGAGTGTTTAACGTGTTTCGTTTGGGAACCACCATAAAAAAGTGTCGAAATTTGAATTTCTTCTTAGATTTGTTTTCAGCAACTATAAGAGTTATAAAGACTGGTGGCACATCTTTGAATAGGTTTTGCGGTGGGCTCTTTTTGATTTTGGAAAGATTTTCAAAATTCCTACCACGAAAAAAAAACACGTTGGATCCTCGATGTGTTCCGAAACAGTGCTTGTTTGATCCCCTCTACCACCCAAATATTTTTTTACATTCTTATATGTAACATCCTGTAGGTATATTGTTGTCTGTATAATTAATAACAATTTATCTATGCCTATGCAATCACCTAGCAAATAATTCATTTGTACGTTAGTTTCGGTTGTGTAGTACACTCGGTCATCATTTTTTATTAGGACCCAATTTTACCGAAAAATGCTTTGAATTAATTAAGCTGCAATTTCATCATAAATAGCTTATTTTCTTTGATTTGTAGATTTCTCTATTATTTCCTTGAGTACGAGATTCATTCTTTGCATAAGGTATGCTAGCAAAGTTATTGTGATTCTGATACATTCCCCGATTACTCACTAAATAAAATCGGATAAAACGCGCTCATGTGAAAATATTTGCATATTTATCCGGTTGTTTTGAAAGTGATAAGATGATGAAACTATCAATTCAATTTATTTGCATTAATCATCGGAGATTATCAACAACTATTATTTATGCAGCGGATAATTGACTACTGATTGATTGTGATAAGTAAGTAAAGCAGTTATTCACGGGAAAAATATTAAAGGTGTGAATATGTTATATGAATGTTCACAGACTCGATAATCAAGTTAAATTTAAAATATTTGGAATCTGCTCAACTTTTCTCATTCATCCTGCTTTCTATCTCTTCGAAAAACTAAGGTACCAATGGATTTGATAGTAAAAAGGCAGATTTTATTTAGAGGTAATTTGCTTCGTTTTCAATGAAGAAAACCTTCAATTTAATGGGTTCTTTCTAACTGTGTATTCAAAATCGTGTTACAGATGGCTATTAAGTTCAATATTCGGTTAAGTATAAGTCATAAAGACTGTGTTCAGGAGAGATCAATATAGTGTTACTAAACTTATAGAGAACATCATAAGTAAAAAACCGCTAAAAGGGAGATGTAAATTTAATTTTTTTGTCAATATATGTATTTAGCATTTTACGGTAATTTTCTGTTTATGAACAAGTAATTCAGGAAAAAAACTCAATTTTGAAGTCACATTTCAGTGAAAAAACAAAAAGGAGAAACGTTTATTAAGCAATTCTTTGCAAATTTATCTCAAGAGCTAAGTTTTGTTTAAGTAAACATTTGAAATCATATCATACCAATCTCTATTTTTTAAAGAAGGGAGTTTCAATCCCTCTGTTGCAAAATCCTGTCACAGAAATAGTTAGGATTAAGACATTTTTCACCGACAAATTCTTAGAATCATTACTGTAATTCTAGATTTACATGTATCAAGTAATCACATAGTTTGAAATTTCATACATAATATTAGGTGAAGTAGCATGACTTGAAAGTAAAGTATTAATTTTCTTAAAAAAGAACCTACACTTCCAAGAGCTCATCATTCCGAAAAGCTTTTGGTCCATCCCAATATGTACCTATATCCATTTATGGTGTAAATATTGAAATTACACTACATACCTAGTCGTAGTCATCGTGTTTCTTGAAATAAGTTAAATGCGTGACATTATTTAGTTAAGGAAAAGGAACTCGTATAATCAAAATTCTTAGAGTACCGTTTTAAGAACCAAACGCAGCTAAAGATCATGGTCGTAATAATGAACAACATTAGGCGACGAGAATCTCATTGTAAACAGGCAAAATAGGAAATGAATAAAAGCGAGTATACATGGGAAAATATGTAATTTGGGGCACTGTAAAAGCTGCGCCAAGTTTCAAAGGTACTGTCAGCGAAACCTACTTCTTATACTTATTTATTGTCTTATTAGAGCTTTGTAAAGTTATAGACCAATTGTTGGAGTGCGCTTTTATGCAAATATATGAACAATATCGTGATTAATTTAATCGCTGATCGTTGAACTGATTAACAATGTATTTATAGCACTGATATCGATAGTATTCTATCAAGTGTAAGAAGGTGTATTTATAAACAATGGAAGTCATTGCGTCACATAATGCAAATTTCTTAAAAAGTGTTTAAACGAGGAAATCGAAGTGCATCCTGATCAAGATACTGTCCTCAATACACATACAAAACTTCTATTATCTTTGTATTTATTTCATTCTGGACTATACAGAAAGATTATTTTGATGAATACATTGTTTTTTTCCGATGCATTTAAAGTGCTAATCTTGGAATTATTGAACGCGGTTAAATGATCAAATATAGAGCATTTTGCAACGTTCAAATTATGGAAAACAACTCGTATTGCATAGACTGACTGTAGTGAAAAGAGCTGGTGAATTGATTTACAAGTAGACAGTATGTGATTTTGTTGATTAGCAATCGTTAATAATTTATATTTTGTGGGGCCAAGTCAGAGCACTACTCAAACGACTGAAAATATTATGTAAATTTTCTCACGAATAATTCTAGAGAGAAATTCGAGAATTATCATTGGTGCTTTCTTACTTGTAATTAGTGCCGAATTAGTGCTTTTGCAAGTCACAGATATAATCGATAGATTGCCATTTCCGCAATATAAATAAAGACGACTTTACATAAATGTAACATTGAGGACAAATATTTTTACATGTCCGTATTAAGCCAACATCTTATCTGCCGTTGACATACAAGTCCCTGCAGCGATTAGTAACAGCTTAGACAAGATAAGAGAAATAAAAAACAAATCTGACTTGGGTCTCGTTGTAGCCGAGCACGAATATTATAAAATCATTAATTAATCAACTTGCTGATTTGTTCAGTTGTCGCTGGTGTTTAATATAGGCAGAGACTTGAGGGGAAATCTCTGAATATCGGTACCTCGCCGATATAATTACTATATAGTGCAAACGGAATAATCATTAAGTATGCATTTATCTTCCTTGAAATGGATAAACGTTTTGCGTTAATAACTAATTAACACTTTTAACTATTACAATTAATACAAATTCGAGAGTGTGCCTTGGATAACCATTAAAGCCGTATGTAACGACAATTTATAAGAAATTGTTCAATAATTTCAATGAAAAATTGAACATTTCTCTTTGCTTAATAGTTGTGCCATTGAATAAAAATTAATTTTTTATTCAATGGTTGTGTATAGTAACACAATTGATACATTATACTACTTTTATATTGAACTCGTTTTATAAAGATTAGAATTTTTAGGGTATTTGGCACCATTTTAAGACGAGCCTGGCTTGATGGTACAGGGAAACATTTCAATTAAGCCGAACCGCAATCCTTTGTTTAGATAGTAAAAATTATAAGAAAATCATTTTGTGTAGGTGTCGGTTTCGCTACTCGAAAGGCGGGCAGCTTAGTTTCCCCGGTCGTTGAACTAACTAAATCTGGCGAATCGTACACGTTTACTTCAAACTCTACCTTCAAGAAGATTGAGTTTACTTTCAAAAACGGCGAGGAATTCGACCAGGAAACTCCAGATGGTAGAATGGTAAAGTCTACCATAAAGGTCGACGGCAACACCCTGCACGAAATTCAGAAGGATGCGAAGGGCGAGCAAACCGTAATAGATAGAATTTTCTCCGACGACGAACTAAAAATGGTAAGTGATGGACACGATAACCAATCCACCCGTGTACAAACCTTCACTTTCTTTCAGGAGTTGAAGTTCGGCAATGTCAGCGCCACAAGAGTCTACAAGATACACGCTTAAACGTCACGTGCCTTACAGCAACGAAGCCATATATTTAATACATTTCGTGCCATATAGCATCTTCCATTCGAAATGTGTCAAAATTATGTAGCTTTTACACTAATACTGTGCATGTTATGTTAAGCTTTTTGATACAGTAAATTACTTGTATATTTACCTTGAGTCCTTTTCCATGTCATAATTTGATATAGGCACTCGAATTTTGTAAATTGAATTCATAGGCGAAGTGTTCAGACGAGGTCATTTGTCTGGGAAGACCAAAACATTGGAATAATCCACTGTGACGTGTAATGTGCTTAGATGTCTGAAAACCCGCACTCTCTTTGAAGTAGATACACCTAGATCGGTTGCCGAACTCTGGAGTACTCGCTTTTTGGTAGTGCCGAGTACGTCTACACCCTCCGTAAATCACATTCGATTCAGCGCGCTAATTTGGCTCGGCAGAAGCTGGAAAATGTGAAGAATTGGTTTTTAGTCTATTTTTGGAAGATGCTATCACGACTGTTTTCGTTTATCTGTATCTAGGTATGTATAAAAGGCCGTTAGTCTGTTTTTGATGTCCAAACCTCTGGGTGAATCCATCCCAATCTGGCACGATACTGTGATCTCCAGCGATCCCATGTTCAAAGGTCTTATGTAGTGAAAGAGAAGAACCCGTCGGTACCCATAACCAATATTATAGGTTTGATTGCAGATATCTAATATCCGTAATGACACATCACATGTAGCAAACCCACGTGAACCGCCATGTAACTAAACTAGCTATAATTATTATAAAATGATAAGGTTTTGAATGAAATTGGTCTATCATAATAATTACAATTTTATTGTTCATTTAGTAGATAGGTAACATAAACAGCAGCTGGGAACAGGTAGTAGGTAGTACGACGGTAGTTATGTTCACGTCTAATGTTTGATTAATTTCTAAAAATTGGAGACATCGGCCAAAAGTTGCAATTTTTATCAAAATGTGGCCAGACAAAACCTTTGGCACATACGCGTAATAATTTAGAGACGATTATAAATTTTTGATTATTCGATATGTAATATTTTTTTAAGTAATGAAAAAACATGTTGGTACAGTAGGGGCGATATTAATATTATGTAGGTTAAAGGGATGCGTTCAATTATGGTCACATTTATTGTTTTACTTGCAGTTGAGGTAGGACTAAACATAATTGGGGAATTTGATGGATTACGTTAAACAAACGAACATGTACAGCGTACGTACCTAACATTAGAATTTCTTCATAATGACTCAAATTTTGTAACCTCAATATAACATCATAATAATAGCGATTACAGATTTACAGGCAATGTTAAATGTTATGTCACTATAATGAAAAAATAAAGAGAAGTGCAACATAGTTCAAAATTTTCGATTACAAATCTAATACCAGTACTAGTACCAATATTAATATTGTGCCACATAAAATATATTGAAAAGAAACGATAACCGAGACTATAACAAGATTTTAAAAATTGGATTGGCAAAGGAATATTGACATGAAGAGAAACATTTCTCATACAATTACAATGAATACAAAGTTTTTCGTTCCTTGATACCCTAAACAACTTAGTTTATTGCTCGTATACAGAATATCATGAAGGGACATTAGTACCTAGTGGTACCTAATAGTGGTAAATATTGCAGAAATATGTGCAATAATTGAAATATGTAGTAACATTTAAAGGCATTAGGCTACAATAATGATTTTAGTAGACAGACATATAACAAGAACTATTAACGTAGGTTCACATAGAATATTATTACAAAGGTTGTTCAATTGAAAGCGACATTGCTATAATTCCGTCATCTCACGAGAAGGATGAAGTGCGCGTGCCTCTATAGAGAGCCCAGAGTGCCGGGAATGCATGATAGCGTCGGAACGATTTTAAGTCCAGGCGGTGTCAAAGCGCGGTCGTGTAATTGTTAAAAGCATCTTCCGTGCACTCAAGAAATTTCTGAAGGGACAGCGATTTGTAGACGAGGTCCAAGCTGTCGTTGAAAGTTGGTTTTACAACCAACCCCGGAGCTCCTCCACCCAGGGCATCCATCGCGCCTCGTTTGCCGCTGGGACACTTGTTTCAATCTAAATGGTGACTTTGTCTAGCATATGTGTTACGTTTGTATTCTTTTGTATACTAATTTATATTAATATCATTAATCCATTTCTCAATTCGACTGTAGTGCTATTTTCATTTGAACTGCCCTTATAATATTTCATTTACACAGGGTGTACAACGACGAACAGTCTATGAGTATATGCGAAACCAATGTGACCATATTTCTAACAAATTCCTACAAAACGGAAGGTATTATACACAAAAAATGTAATAAAGTATTAAAGGAGTTTTCAAAAATCTGCAGACATTGGTTTTTCGTATTATATAGAATAGTAGACTATCTTCGGCGTTTAAACAACATGCAATGTAAGAAAAACCTGTCGCCTCATAACTTACTGTACCAATATGTTACTCGGGAATCGAAGTCGTGCGCTAGAGAGAATGATTCAATATTTAGGCAACGAACTCGTCATCTTCATCATCATAGCTGTCCTCTGTTCCTGGTTCACCCAAAGCGTTGACGAACTCTAAAAATGAAAATAACTGAGACTGCGAGGTTATGCCGACGTATAAAACATTTCAATACAAGAATTTCGACTAGTTTGCCGAATGCCCTTAACATACAGGTACAGTTTGTAGAGTAAAAGTCTTTTATTATGTTGAAATTCATCATTGTTCTTGGAGCAAAGATATTTTTACATGTTCGTCACTGATATTACGTAGAAACTTTTTTTAAATCCCAGCTTTGCTTATTTAATTAAATGAATAAAGAAAGATACTAGGCACGAATATATCAAGCCGCTATCGGGCACCTATCTAATCCCTTTCCCAACAACCGTTTGGATCCCTACTCCCTGGGTCACAGTCTACTGTACCTTATGGTATTGGAACTGCCATACTGGATTGTATGTAAGTACCTACCTACGTTATAGCTTAATGTGAAACCTTCAAATTTTAAAGATTCATAAGTTTACACTACAGCATTAATTGATTTCATTATAGCAGATGAGCTATCCTTTACGTAGCAGGTATAGAAATAAGGAGTGAATGTTTTAAATGACGTCCTCATTTAAAAAAAAACACACATGTTGTACAAGATGATCCTCTCGGACACAAGATCACTAATTTTGTCGCTTTGTTGAAGAAAACATCTATTTTCTTGTAAAAAATGAGAATACAAAAGAGTATTTCAAAACAAGGGCATCATTTATTATTTAAAGATATTGATCCTCTTACCATAAAAATCAATACGACCATCACCATCGGCATCAACTTCCTTAATCATGTCTTCAACTGAAATTGAATGAAAAATTACATCGGACCCGTAGAAGTACAACTTACTTTCTTCTTCCGACAAGTCCTCGCCAAGACATTGCAATACAGCTCTAAGATCAGAAGCAGTAATGTAACCTCTGTTGTGTTTGTCGAATACCCTAAACGCGTCCCTTAATTCTTTCTCTTCCTGTTCTCTTGAAACGATTGGATCGCGATCGGCTCCCGCACTAGCAGACCATGCGATATCAACGAATTCTTCAAAACTGACGTTTCCGTCACCTGAAATGCAGACTACTCAGAAGCCGTCCGCCGAAATTTTGAGTTACCGTCAACATCAACCTCCTGCAGCATCTGTTGCAGCTCCTCAGTTCTCGCAAACTGGCCTAAGGATCTCATTACCCGACCCAACTCTTCCTTGGTAATGCTACCGTCTCCATCCTTATCGAAGAGGCGAAAAGCCTCTCGAAATTCTGAAATATGACATAGAGATACATATGTAATAATAATAATAATGGTCTTTATTCCTCACCCTTCATGGAAGACCAAAAAGAAATCAAAAATTTGCAAAATCAATAATTATTGGCATATATAACGTTATAACCTTGCATGACTACAAATTAAATATCATGCCTAATACCTATAACCTAAACTAAATTCGGCGATGTTAAAAAAAAAGAAAAGTAACACATTACAGAACACATCGGAACAAATACTAAATCAATAAATCATGTTGCAACATTAAACAGATTTTGTCGCAGTTTCACTTTAAATAATCGAACCGGTAACGGTTTAAAAGTAACTGGATCAGTCCCTTGAAACGTAAATTGAGTGTATGAACATCCGTTCTAAATTTGAGTTTGTCAAACAAGTATGGTGGTGTTTTACCTATTTACAATAATTTATGTAAAAGAGTGCCATAGTTTAATAGCTTTCTGTTGTACATATTCAGTCAATTTGTATCTCCTAGCTTGTATGAAATTCGGTCTATTTTCTAATTAAATAAATGTATTTTAGAAACGAATTTTGTACTTTTTGTATTCTGTTGGCGAATTCTTTCGTGATAGCAGGCTCGTAAACTGGTGAACAGTAGTTGATTGGGGGACATCACAAGCGACTCACAAAGCATTACCTTTATGTGGATGGGTAAGGAATGTCTGTGGGGATAGAGGAGTTTAAGGTTCATATATGCTTTCAAAAAAATAACACGTTGGATTTAGCAGCAAACGCTCCGCCGAGAAAGTACATTGGAAAGAATGTAAAAGTTGCGTATCATATGCAAACATACGGATAGCACACGTTTTTAGACAATCTTTAAATTTGAACGGTATATAGTATAAAAAGGAGTGGGCCTAATATTGAACCTTGAGATACTCCTGCTGTTATGGCTCGAAAGTTGGACGATGCAGAATCTAAAATTACTTTCTGATAGCGATTTTGTAAGTAACTTCCTATCCAATATAACGGGCGATCAAAAATGAATTGCTGTCGACTGTCGAGTCGCCTTTGGAAGTTCAAAATAAGTATGATTTCCCATCTAAACAAAAATTCCAAAGGTGACTCGACAGCAACTCATTTTTGATTGCATTGTAGTTCAACATTTGTAGCATTGTAGTATGGTTTATTGTGAATAATAAAGTTACCTTTCATCTGACTCTTCGAAACTTCAGGATGTTTATTGATGACCTTCAGTAATACTTCGTCAGGTACTTTCCTAGACGATATAGATTTAATTTCCTCACCCTCCGTATGTAAGGATTTCTCTTCGATTACCTCGTTCTCATCCGAGCTCTCCTGACCGACGGTACTAGTCTGGCGCGTCTAAAAAAGGTTGACAAATAAATACGGCTTGTGTTGTCGCATCCTACCATCAGGTCTTTTAATTGTGTAACTAAAGGGGAAGACGAAAAAAAATTATTCACTGCGGAGAAAATCTTTCCCTCTAACTTCGCCACGTTTCAGCTTTTTATACTACTCTACCGGTGAAAAAAACTGCAACGAATTTATAAACGTTATTTAGGCGTTGCGAAAGAATTAGTGTCGCCGATTTTCGCGGTCACACTCGATAAATCTGGACACACGATGAGCTCTTACCTAAATTACGGACGTGGGTGAACAGTAGCAACTTCGATCGCTTCGGTGGAACTAAACACGAAACGGACCTACACTGCGCAGCTTTTCACGGGAGCTATTCAATTATGAAATTTTCCGCCAGCACACACTAGCTACCCATCTAGCTACCTACTTATTTCTTTTCAAAAAGGGAGGAAGTTCCAGAGATCGAGGAGGTGTGTTTTTATTCGTAGGTATATTTTGCACATACGAATCTAGCTTTTGGGTGGTTTCGTAGTTTAAATGTCTGGAGGTGCCCGAGTGTCAAAGTGTGGAGTTGGTGGAATTTCTCATTTTTGGTGCAAGTCAACTAACTGCTACCTTATAATAATCGTGACCGAAATTGAAAAAATGGAATCCATCGATTAATTTAAAAAGCGATGACCTTTTTTTCCAGAAATATAGCCACATTAGGCAAATGTTGATTGAAAGTCACGGGTGAAATATAAGTATGCTCTAAACCTAAGCAATCGCACCAGTGCGCTGACTTTGCCATTTGTTTAGTCATTGGTAGTAGTCGAACTGTGAAGCGCTATATAAGCTCTCATATCGCTATACCAAAAAAGGTTCCACAACTCAACAGTTGATGAGTGTTTTAAGTTGAATATACTTACACATTCGCGAGATAGTGCTTCGGCCGAGTCCATTTCGTAACTGGCCGACGAAGAGATTTTAAACAACTCTAAGAAACGTGCACGAGTCTTTTTCGACATATCTACTCACTGAAGTGAAACCTCTTTTATGAATCGATTTTTACAAATAACTGGTAAGTTACAATGGCTAGATTTACAAAAACCGCTTGTTTCAGTCTATTTCAAAGTTTAATTGCGGATAAGTGACTCGATAAACTAATCCGTTTCCTGTTTCATTTCGATTACGTGGCTTTCTTGATGATAGTAAAAGATTAATTAACATCAGGTGCATACATGACATAATGGGGTACCGACTTGCAAATTTAGTAACAGGGTATGTTCTAAACATCATCCAAGCATTGTATTATACAATGACCCAAAGTATATTTTTTGCGAAGAAATCCGCATGTGTTATTCAATTTCAAATGTAAGCGCACTTGACTATCAAATTTTACCCAAATTTACAAAAAAAGGGCTACTTTGGTTGTATTCATTTGAGGTATTGTGATAAATCAATCCTCACTAGAATTGTTATAGGTAGTTATTTCTATTTCTCTTTCTATCTTATGTCTATTTTTGAGTGGAGCAAGAAATGTGACAGGGCAAATCGATTCGTAACATTCATAACAGCTTTAGTTGTGACACAACCACAGCAATTAATAAATACTGAGAATGTTACATTAAAGGCAGAAGAACGTACGCGCGCATGGCGGCCCCCTCAAGGAACCTCAATCCTGACAGCCAGTCTTACAGGCATATAATCCTATCAAGTTTCTTATGGGATTCTCTTCCACAAAAATTGAAATGTTCAGTTTCATATCCTCCGCTAAAACTGAGGGTATCTTATGTGCATCGTATTTAAAAAAACCTTAATTTTAAAATGATCAATACAGAAAATAAACGGTTATCGGCACTATTCTAATTGACAATATCAACCTTTTCTTCTGTTGAATACATCGCACCCGAACGAAAATAAAAATACGGAAGCCAAAGGAATAATATTCAAATTTATTTATTTATAATTCATTTATTTTAAGAAGTTATTTTGGTTGCATAAAGTTAGGCGTCTTCAGAAGAGTTTTTTCATTTAAAAGTAGACATAAGGAAAACAATATACACGAATTCCTATGTCTATTGTTAAATGAATATCACTGTATAATGTGGTTTTCTGAGTGTGAGTCAATAAGTGGTGTAATGTGGTAAATAACTTGCAAACTCGCATAACCATGTTGTACACATCGACATATAAGATTTTTAAACCGCGTATTTGAGTCTACCACTAACCCTAAATCGCTATACGCTGTAATATTATTTTTTGCGCGATCGGTCGCTTCTGACTATAAAAAAAATAGGTATTTACCAGTTGCTATAAATACGACGGGTTGCATAATTTTAATTCCGATCGCGCAAAAAATGTTATAAACAGGTCGAACGTGCTCTATCTGATTATTATCATCTACCACATTCTCTAAAATCTTGAAAATTAGATAGCAATCTCCAATCTGCCATTCATGTGCACGCATTTGACGTTATTCACGCCTAAAAATATGACAAATTATAATTTTGAACAGGAAGATGTGAAAAATAAGTAAATTTTTGTATGTCATAACCATCATGCAGATTATCATTTAATGAACGCTTTACTCTGTGTTACATCCTTCCGATGTTAGAACGTACTTATATCTGTTATAGAAAACTAAATCAAAACAATAAAATTTAGGTCGATTTTTCAATAATGTATACCAGTTTGTATATAGTTTTTTTTACCAGCTATTTAAATTTATGTCAGTTTACAATGAACACGCAGTACGCACAAATTATCTATTAAAAAAATGAAGTTTATACAGTAAGAATAATAGTTATTTATTGTATAAGATAATAAAGGGATATTTTAACCATTGAGTGAAAATTCCTTAAAGAAAGAATTACTCACACGCACGTAAAACAAATTCGTAAGTGCTAAATAATTATGTTAGTATTCCCACAAACTCTTCTTTGACTTCTTTTGTCGTTGCCACATAGATTTTATTGTTGTGATTATACCAATTTTACCGTCATTGACCACCGGACATTTTTATAATGGAATCGATTGACTGCTTCCCGTAGTACTTTTCGGCGCTTCAAAGTTAAATTTTCTATTAAAGTGATCCCCGTATCTTTCAATATCTTCTTATTTTTAAATGCATTTGTCACGATTATGGCCGTTTGCACCGACAAATTTAAACGGAGCTTAGTTTAAGCGTAGCTTAAAATCCATGGCAACCATTGTCATATATATAAATACGGTGCGATCTATCCATGTCACAAGCCGATACCTGTAACTTCACAGTTGTTTGAAATAAATGCAACAGCATCTCATATGTTTTTGTATGCCAAACATCTTTAAACAGTTTCTTCGTGAATACTGTTCATTGCGGTCTATATCATAAGTACCTACGCTTGCAAATTCACTTTTTTGAGATTTAAATTCTGTGTTTCCAAAACATCAATTTTAGCAGAAAGACGCCTTAATTCCGATTGAAGATCTTTTAAGGTAATCTCCGATACACTATTGACCTTTTCTAGACGACTTCTCCACTGGTAAACAAGCCCTTGACTTTATCACTTAAGAGTCTTCCTTACCTAAGCGCAACTTTTTTACATTACACTGTGTATATTTTCTAATGTAGGTACACGTTTTCCGTTCTGTCCGTGTTTCACAGTACCTAATGTTTGGGTTTAGCTATACGTCTTGCTTTTATTTACATTCATTCGCCATTCGCCTACTTTTTTAGTGTTTTTACAATTATTTCAACCGAATCTGTTCTAAAGTTTGTCATATTTTCTTCTTTTTTTTGTATTTGTACATAGGTAGGTATAACAATTGCAAATTTTAGTTTTATACAAACCTGAAACGAATCTAATTATATTAAATTACAAATAATGACATTTGCGTAAATAATTATAAAACATTTAGCCAACAGTACTGTGGGTGCCATACTTTGCATTTAGCAATATTTTGTACCATTTGAGTTGTATCATGTATATGTATTTACGAGTATTAAACATTTTTTTATTATCGTTATTGGGTACATATTAAAAATCTGGTAAATTGTGTATAAACATAGATTGTGCTTACAAAATTTGTATAATAGTTTTTCATTTTTTAATTATGCGCCAATCATTAACAAGGTGCAAAAAAGCTTAACGAAGAGATTCCTCAAAATTAATGAAAAGTTGCTGTTTTACTTATGATTACACCAACTTTATAAACAATGGAGACGGATTGTGTTGCAGTTCTTAGCCATGTACCAGATATTTTTGTTCACCATACCTACCACGTATCGTTTTCTTATGGCTTATATACCTAACATTAAACGTTATCGTTATCGGTATTCAATTGTACAGAGACAATCTTGCAAATAGCGAAGGCATGACAGTAAAAGTGCAGCAAAGTGGATTTATAAGCTAGAGATATACGTATATAAAATTTACTCATGGCTAAGATCTACAAGTCAAATTGTTTCTACATAACGTTCCGTACGCATTAAAAATGATCAGAACCTCAAAAATGGATGGGTCTTGTCACGAATTTAAAAACTGTGGCATTATGTACAAAAATCTGACTGTCGCGCTTATCACTTAGAACAACAGTTTTGAAAGCTGAAGATAGCAATAATGCTTCCTTGTTGCGGAACGCTCCCGCGCAGTACCGCTGACGAAACTGGTCTCCTCAACATTTGGACTTTTTTGTTGGACTGTACGAAGGGGATTCCTAAAACGAAAACATTAGGTATATGCTTGAGATTTATGTGAGCATACTTACCAAATCGAGCTCGTCTAGCGATTCCAGTTTGGCTATCGGGGCTGATCTCTCCTCCTTTTCGGTTTCCCGATGCGAAATATCGACCCACGGATCTTGAATCTTATCGAAATCGAACGCTTTATTAAACGAAGCAAATCTGAAAAGAAAGCAATCACTTTAAGTACTTACACCTGGGTTGTGGCCGAGTCTCGAATAAGTACTTAGTTCTTTGAACTGAAATACTCGTTAATAGGTACTTTAGTTTTCGATTGCCGACTTCATTGAACTGTACGAAGGATATAGGTAAACGTAAACACGATTTACCTACCTGTGTAAAGCTTGGGAATGTTGCATCCTTGATGAAATTGGTTTTGGTTCGCTGACTGATCGCTGAAACGTGTACCTATTTTTACCAATATCAGAAGGCACGTTTTCATAGTCAGGAATCTGAAAGCATACCGATCAGCTGTTAGGTATGTATCTCTTCGCCTACCTCTTGCTTATCTGTGCTGTTCTTGGATCCGAATTGTGCTTGCAATAAATTTAAGATAACCTTAACGTCGCTAGCTAAATTTTGCTCTAAGGATTGAACTCTTCGCGTAAGTACGTCTAATTTATTGTTAATATGATCGAATTGGTTCCTACTTAAGACTAATAAATGTGAATCTAATGTGGAATGTTGATAAGAGGATTGTGCAACAAATCTTGCATTATCTATAGAAGGCGTAGTGCTGATGTTATCAGTTTGATCCGTGTTTCCTAAAGCTATGTCAGTCCTTTGTGTAATATATTCTTCAACCACAATAGGTGGTTGCTGAGTCAACGCTTGTTCTAATCTTTGCGATAAGTCATAGATTTGCTCTTGGGGACTTTTGTCCTGAGAATGGCCCGAGGCCTCTCCCCCAGTTTGTGGTGGACTCGGACTGTTGGTGTAGTAACTGGTACTACTTGATATCGGAATTGGAGCTGTGTTAGTAGCAGCTGTTTGCTGGTGCGTGGATGTTGTGGTGGCGTTATCTTGGCAAACTCCTACTGAAGATTGCCGGCGTATCGTTCGGATACGGTTGGTTGTTGGTGACGCCGTCGTAGCTGCAATAAGACAATCATTTGGCTATCACAACTACTTATACTTACAACGAGGATTTAACTGAAAATTGATGCACTTGTTAGGTGAGTGACAAATTTTTGTCAACGTCGTGCCTATCTAGATTACGATTTCTACAAGGAGTGATAACTAAAGGACTATGCTAGGGTACAACATTAGGATGAAATACTACGACAACGTGAGAAAAGCAAAAGCATTGTGTTATTGAGTCACTCAGAATGGTTGTTCTCTCACAATCATTACGAATCACCGTGTATTTTCTTTTTAACTTTACTGGCAAAACTTAGCTTTGGCAGTAAACAGTTAAAAAGAAAATTCTTATACGGTGAGTTATGCACATTGAGACGTTCAAATTGGGATCGCCCCATTTTATCTTATTCCGTCGTGACCCCGCCTTTGCAGTTAAGTGTCAAAGAGATATATGTATGTTCCCATCGTTAAGCAACGATTTTAAAGTGTTTAGTGTCATATCTAACAAGGCAATACAAATGTGGCATACATACACTTTGAATTTTTTAAAGATCTTGTGCAGTTGGTCACGTTTATAATGGGCAAGAAATCTTCCGTCACAGCGCTAGTCGTATCGGAACATTTCTCGCAAAAAAATAAAAATGAGGACACTTAACTTACCTATAAGAGGCTGGTGCATGCTTTTGTGTGACCTTAGATCTGGTATACTTCGTTTAAGTTGAGAAAACATGCCTAAACACATTCAACATTGTTTTATTTTTTATTTTTAACACAGTGCCTACCGTTTGGTCGCCATGTTAATCAATAAAATATAAAACGTTTAATAAGTTTCGAACAGTCATATCGAAAATGCATATGAAGCGAAATTTGTTACTAGCAGGGTTGATTAAGGTATTAACTGATTAAACATGGAATAGACGCAAAAAATACCGATAGTGTAATCTAGTATTTTCAGCTGGAAGCCCATGACATAATACAAACTTGTCTATGGTTACCTCAGAAGTGTGACTCAAACAAGAAAAAGTGCATCTAAGTCCGACCATTTTGTGATTTAATGGGAGGACATTACAGTGAGCTAATGAACAAAACAAATTATTTACCAGTGATTGAGTTTAGAGTGGTCGATCTCTTCTTCTCCTCGTAGTCCAAGTTCATCGGCGTCACATCTTGGCCCGCCTTCTCCGTAGTGAACTCCAAAATGCCGTGACCTGAACAATAATATTTCTCTAATTCAACGGGGGTTTTGGGTACGTCCGCGCGAAATGGTTCAAATTACCTGATTCCGACTCGTCGCTGTTTTGCGACTCCTGCCTACCACCCAGCGAAGTACCTCTACTGGAATGACCGTTAGATCTTGCGTTAAATCCACGAAAGAACCTACTCTCCCTATCGTGATTCCCGCGGTAGTAGCGAGCTTTTGGAACGACGCCCGCTTGTTCTTCCTAAAAGCGGTAGTATCAGTCAGAGGAATGCGGGGCTCTGAAAGGAGTGCACTTACGTCTCTTAAATTAAACGTAATCTCTAGGTTACTAATGAAATTATTATAAAATTCCGGATACAACTCCAGAACGTCGAGTAAATCTTCTCTGTGGATTTTATGTAGATCACAGTACGTTAACGCTCTAACATTACAACTGGACTTTCCTATAGTGGAATGAACACATGGATTCTCACCAAAAATATCAAATTTGCCTGTAATGTTGAACAATTAACGGTCTAATATTGTCAACGTTACCTACCTAAAATGGCCATCACAATATCATCATTTAAAATTTCTATTGAGCCTCTGGATATAAAATAAAGAGCCGTCAATACATCACCCTTATGCACAAGTGTGTCACCAGGTGGCGCGTGGGTTGTTTTAAATTTTAAAGTTAATGCCCTGAAACAAACTCAAATACAGCATCTCTTGTTTGTGTATAGGTAATTTTGTTATCGTTTGAACGTGTAATAGTTTTTTACATAATAAATCATGAAAGTGGTCGTTTACAACTTTACATGAGGCGGAGGCTTGTTGAAAAGTACGAGGACGCTACGAGTATCTCTGGCTCACTTTCATGACATATTTGAATTATGTGAAAAAACAAAATTAATTGATTATTCACTAATTAATTAATTCGCGATGTGTAAAACATTTAGTGCCAATACCTAAAAATTGACTCTGATTTTTTTTCAGAAAACAGAATCAAGATCATCAGTGAACGACGTATTAGTTACTCGTACATATTTTAAATTCTTTGTAATGAACTTTAGGAAAATAAAATATTTTTTATACTGATGATACCTATTTGGTTTTTAGAAATACACTTGTGTTGAGTGTGAAGTTGGTCACACATTCTCTACTTCTCTTAAAGAAGTCATAGTTGAATTATTGGACGTTTTTTAGCGGTCATTTTAACAATGGTTTTTTAAGACTCATTGTGAAGCAGAACAAATGCAGTACCGAACCCGAAAGAAATCTAACTTTATATTGCTACTTAAATCATTCATAATATTGCAGAAATATTTCTATTTTTGGAGTGGTAAATATATCTCGACCACAATGTCTTGACACATACTTATCAGAAATATTTCGAAAATGAGTTTCAGAAATATTGCAGGATATATTAATTCATGAAACGACATATTGGCATTTATAAATATTGCAGAAACATTTCAGAACTATTACCAATCTTTCATAGATACATTTCTGCAACATGTTTGAAGGATCATTGTGTTATATGGGTTGTCTATATTGCTTTGAAACAGTTTATTGGAATCCACTAACCTTAAACAACCCGGACTTGCACCGTCAAACACGGAACAATTCTGTAACAGGTTCCTATTAAGATGTAAACATATGTCCGCTTGCAAGCATTCTGGAAATCCCTTGAGCACCGAATTCATATCGATTCCATTTGTGTACGTCCACGCATGTTGGAAGTACTCCTCCAGGCGTTGTCGTAGTGGATTCGGAATTTGATGGAAACGTATGAATTCTCGCACCCTTAACATCTGGGTATGATATCGAGCTGTTCCAGAGTATAAGCGTTGTATTATAGCCGAAACGTTTCCAAATATGCTGGCATACATTAGGGCTAAAAGGAAAAAAATAGTACATTAATCTATTACCTAATCATAAGACAATTATGCAATCTGAAATGTTCAGGGGCACGAACAAGAGCTTTTACATTCTTATATAAATGAAAACCTGTTAATAATTAAAATTATTACAACAGAAAGCTTTTATGAAATTATATTTTCTGACTGTTATGATCCACGCGGGATCTTACAATGATAACTCGTGTAAGTATAGAGATTTTATAGGCATCACAATAGCTTATGTGTGTTTTTTGGATGAGTTCGTAAATGAACATATATAAAATGAAAGTATATAACAAAATTTACTTACAGCCAACTAACATAACGCATATGGTAAACATTTTCTCGGCATCCGTATTTGGAGCAACATTCCCAAATCCGACGCTAGTCAAAGAGGTGAAGGTAAAATACAGGGCCGTAACGTATCTACTTTTTATTGTGGGACCGCCTGTATTATTCGCGTAATAATGCTGCTGCGTGTTGTCAGCTAAAGTGTCTAACCATCCTATTTTGGCATGCAGTGCTGGTCTTTCCGCATTTCCGATAGCGTACCTGAAATTTAAGGACGATTGAGAAAATCACGTGCAAATAATCCGAAATACAATCATCCCCGTATTCGGGCATCTCAATATATTGGGCTTACCAAATGCATGCCAACCAGTGTGCGATCAGCACAAACGTGCCCATGAGTAACAGCAGAACGGCCGCCCCGTACTCAGAGTAGCGGTCAATTTTTCTAGCCACGCGTACTAGACGCAGTAATCTCGCCGTTTTTAATAAACCTATCAGGGTCGTCGCCTGAAACAAACAAAATGGCCGCAGTTAAGAGTTTGGAGGTTAACTAAATACAAATACAATTTAGATACTCCGGTGCAGGCGGCAAACTCAATAAAAAAAAAGGATTTTATTGTAAAAGCTAGTAATATCAGCGTATTTCCATGCGTAGAAAAGTAGCCTTTGAAAGGGCGGTATACCGCGTTATGCTCCTGTACGCAGCTTATTCTAGGCATAGACGTTAACATTCCCTTCTTTAAACTTTAAAATATCTCCTCAAATAAGAAATATAGCAATCAATCAAGCACTTTCTGAAAATAAAAATTGATTTATTTTGGCTATTTATCTGGCGCAAAGATCATACTAGACCATGGCGCCCAAGCAAACAATCACCAAGATTGTTCTTGGTATGGTTAGGAAATGCAAAAGAGAATAATATTTTAAAACTGTAAAAGTATTTATGATCTCAGACAGACGGAAGAACGAATTATATCGGGGTAGTTTTCAGTGTTTTTCCTTTGTAATTTTAAAAGATTGTAACGATTAGTGTATGTCTGTATGTCGTTCGTCTGGGCAAGTTTTGTTTAGTCCCATTTTTTGGCGCATTTCTCAAAAGGAAAATGAAGCTATTGTCCGCACTTTGTCCTTCTATCTGTCCGTATGTACGACTACTAGTGCTTAAGTTTAAGCTTTTTTCGTTGTGGTTTCTTTCTTATACGGTGTATCACAACCCCGACACCAGAACGACTAAAGGTTTTTCTTGGATTAGTCACTTCCTTCTCGAGTTTTTACTGATTCTGTGCAGGGAAAATGCGCTTTCGTCGGTCGCGAGTAACCAGTAACCACGTCATACTAGTTTTAAAATTTATATAAACATTTCCTACAAGATCAATAATTTAAATAAGTTGCGTTGTTTATTTGAGTTAGTGTTAGTTGGGTTTTGCATTTGGGTTAAATACGAGTGAATTGTTATAACGCGGCTTATTTCTGGGAAGAAAGATTTTGTATTTTTTAGATTGCGTGAATCTGTCACTGTAGTATACACTACATCGCATTACTCGTGTTTATTGTGTTTGGATCTGGATTCAAAGGGATTTTTGTGTTTTATCTATAAGTGTAATGTCTGGTCTATTATTGTGAATAGTTTTGTCTCTGAGTAGTGTCCTATTCCAGTATAATTTATGTGCGTTATTTTCACGTATTATTTGTGGAGTGTATTTGTTGCATCATTGAATCTAATGTAACTTTTGGTCCTCAAGATGTCTAAAAGAGGTCTGTATAACGAGCGTAGCCGGCTTCCAGGCTTTTTATTATACGGTGTGTTTATAAAGATACAATCCTTTTAGTACGTGAAGGTCGCTTGTTATACAGTGTGGTTGTTTCATTTACAAATGAACATTTCCTATCAATACAAAGTGTGTTTATGTTTTTTAATCCTTTACTCCATAGAGTTGTCGCGTCTCAATCCCGATTTACTCACGTGTATTTTATTGCAGCCAAGATAAACCTCAAAGAAAATAAGAACCGTTTCATGTTTTAATAAAGATTAGCAACTCAGTACTTATTCCTTTACTCTTTTACTTATTAGGCGCAGAAAAGGTTTAGTGACTGTGATAATCGCTATCGTTTGCCTACTAATTTTTGAAGTACTTACTTGTTCTCCATAAAGCGGACCGGAGCGCACACAAAATTGCGTTACGAATATATATATATATATATATATTCACCCTCTCACACACACCCTCACACACCTTTCATTCTAGTTCAATTCACCATTGATCAACCCAATATAACTATGCCCCGCCTTGTCAAATATTTAACAACAGATACAAGGGTACACAGCTTTTCCTGAACCGGACACCAGACCACCACTGTATGTACACTAAATCTACACTACTTCTACATGCTCCAATAGTTTCTAAAACAGCCACTTTTTGAATTTGTTCTGGAATTTCAAGGCTCAAGAACAGCTACCATTTCCGTTCGTTGTTCTTCTAGCCTAAAATGTGATCTTGTTTATCTTTAGCTTGATTGTCACTGTAAATTTAAATCATGTTTTCCCGAAATATACCGATTGCACTCATTGGAGTTGTCCTGTTTGATGATTTAACTATAAACGTATGTAGTCCGTTTCTCTCATCATTCTGACTTCCTTTAAAGAGGTAGCCACGTTATTCTTTAATTATATGCTAAAGCTGCTGTTTGCACAAAGGGGATAATGGTAATAGAACATATTGTAACAGATTCAAAGCCATTTGGTAATGAATTACAAAGCAGACTGCTTTTCGTTATTGTGAGGAATAGATACGTTTGCTAAAATAACAATAAGCGGTACTTGATTGCACAGCACATCAGCTAGTAACCAATAAGCTACCTAACTAAAGCGTGGTAAAGGCGTAATTACATTTTACATATTTGTGTTAACGTGTCAAAAGCGAGCAGAAGACAAAAATTATATAAACATTTGGCAGCGTATATAATTCTTGTCTGGAGATAAATTTTAAGATAATCTACCTCGTCTTTGTCCAAGCCCAACTAGAGAAAAAGAAGAAAAATCACGAATGAAAAAGATTAGAATAATGATGTTTAAACTAGATGAAAATGCGAAGAAGGTAACTTTTCTTCTCCCAAACACAAATAAAGGAATGATATAATACACTATATAATCTACAAGAAAATAGTTGATACATCCTTAGCACATTCACGTACTAATCACGACATAAAACATTGACTGTTTGCAATTTCTTTCGAACTCACCTCGTCCGTGTCACTTCCGAATAAGAGCAGGTCGAACGGAATCGCTGCTACCAGATCTATTAAAAACCATCCTTTTAGATAGTGTACGGCTATTCGGGCCGGGTGTGAGACTACCTCATCAGTTCCGCTTACGTATGTCGTCCTGAAGTTTATTAAAATATCGATGATGAACGTCACATCAACTGGAACAGAAACAGTTAGGTCTGAGGTCGACATCAAAAATAATTCGGGGAGAAGAAGGAAGAAGAGATAACTGCCTTCTTCGGTAGAAACTAGAAACTACTTACAATTAACATAAGTGTTCTAGCACAGACTAAAATAATGTTATGTGTGATAACGACTACACTAAGTACATATTAAATCGAATGACTACGCCAAAAACTCCTCCACATTTATTTTTCCGTAATATCATGGTAAAAAACTTACCTATCAAATCTATAAGTACGATAGGATCGTCGCCATACTTCTTCGACTTCTTGTTGTTGTAGTCTGACTCGCTGAGCAGAAAGGCAGCCACGTATGGCGTGCATATCGCCGTATATAGGACAAGAACCAGTATTAACCAATCCCAAGCGGCTTTAAAGGGCGAATAATGAAGAATGGTCCAATTGTGCAGCTTCGGATTTTGCAACTTATATTCCGGTAAGACATCAGCTCCCAAAGATAGCACCTGAAAAGGAAAAAGATACGATTAAATCATTAAAACGCAAAAACGAGCCATTTATTAAGGTTACCAGAGTTTAATTCAAAGCTTTGTATGACTCATCAATATACGGCTCTATAATAAACTTGCCTAAACGAGTGCGTTCTCTCCCAATACCACATCTGGCAAGGGATGCAGAAGTTTGAGTATAAATCTGATAACCATATACCACCAACCCGCTAAAATATACCTTATTGAAAACAATCAACCAGTAAATACCTGTCAGTAGGTTAGTTTTATGTATCCCCTATATTTTCAGGTATTATAACAAATTTAATTACGTGGTTTTATTTACTTACAATTAACGGGCACTAAATTTATAACAGTCTTAAAATGGATTAATTTATAACAGTTATTATTATTTATCACTTACAAAATGTAACTTAACACAAGCGCGTCGAAGTTGGATCTAAACTCGACACATTTTTTCTAGACTGTCCTCGAGTGTTCAAGGATACTTAATACGTCATATTTTTCTGAAATATTACGTCACAAGCGCCTTCCTTCTTTATCGCCGATGACTAACCTTTAATGGCACCTCGATGTCTATCGGGATTTTTGGAATATTCGCTACGATATTTTAAACTTGTGGAGTCCGACTTCTACTGAGCTGCCGAATCTCATATCGTTAATACAAGTAAATAAAATGTTCTCTCGGATCGCTTTTTGCATATGAAAAAGGTGTCTTTGGCTCGTATTCATTGTGAGAAGCTTTCACAAACGTATATGGTTTATAGTAGGTATGCTGCCAAATATGTTCCACTTACTAATCGCAATATTGATTAAAGTTTTGAATGAATGCACCGAAGGGTAGAAGATCTAACGTTTAAAGGCGCGGTTGCGCGTGCTTTAAAGACTTGATTATACATTTGTTTCTTAATATACTATTTGCGTACCTCATTAAAGTGAACATCTGAGGCGAATCCTTTATATTCGTTAGAATTAAAGTTTGATCTCGTTATGGATTTCTTCAACAAACAAAATTCCCCTATATAAGAATGATGTCGCGAAATAGAAACCCTCTAAACCTTGTTCATTGTCCCCCTTGTTCTGGAGCCGTAGGAAACAAAGTTCAGTATTAAAATTTCATTCCAACTGTTTCAATGTACGACTTTTATTAAACAAACTGTGTTTTAGGATTCATTAGTTCCATAAACCTCCTTTTATAAGCAATGAAGTGATCGACATTTATCAAACATCATTGACATGCAAAATATAAAAAAATGTTAAAGTTAAACCAAGTTTAAAATATGATTTATTAAGTCGAGAACAAAGACACAAGATGCATGCAAAGACACACAACACCAATCAACTCACGTCACCAATGTTTTTCATGTTATGTGTATTCTTGACGCCCTTGAAATCGGCACCCGTCAATGCGATCCCTCCAATTCCGTTGCATGGCTCGATCTTAACGACACTTTTTCGCGACTCGTTAAATCCTGTCCCTTTTATACGTACGCTCGACCACTTCGCCGGAACATTCATCAAATTTGAAACCGATCTGTTCCTCCCGAATTCATACTTAAGAGATCCGCCGAGTGTTTTACGATCCGCGTTTAATCGATATTGAGCATCGCTTAGTTTCCTATTATCCATGCTTTGTTTTCGTATGTTCGCCTCATCTCGCTTTGTCAATATTAGATGGATGCTATCCGATTTTTTACGTGCAGTCTCCGGACTCGAGTTAGTCGACGTTATTATTAGTGGGATGTCGGTTGGTTTCAAGTAGCGGTCTTCCATGGTTAAATTCTTGTTTCACTATGATTATAATAGTTACTCTATTGTATATTTTAACTAGCTTAGGAACTTCTGCAAAAATTCATCTCGGCAAAGTACGGGAAATACTGCACCCGACCGCATACCACTAAATCCAAACCGCGCGGCAAGCAATGAGTCGCTGGTTGCGGATTTATCTGTTTTCTCCTTTACCGGGGGTCATATTTGGTTCAATGCACATACCTAAACACATGTTAACTGTACAAAAAGTGTCAAGCTGTGACAACGAATAGATTTAAATACATTTACTACAAATTTTAGATTTCAGTTTATGAAATTGTCAAGGAGGTTCATGTAAAGAATGAAATCGATATCTACGGCCTACAGTACGGCATTATCAGTGCGCTGCTATAAATATAAGATACAACTATGCCTAAACTTTATCGTTGATATAAAGTGCCACCATATTATTAACGCAATGGATGGGAAAAGCTTTAGGGCCGGTTATTGATCGTTCAGAGGTTTTCTAAGTTCATTCCCAATTCATGGCGCAGCGCAGCTGTAATGTATAATTATTAAATACGACTAATACGTTCAAGGCGAGGTTTGGATCAGATGCAGAAAACCACGAGCACGTGGTGCAAGATACTAAACGTGTATACACGAGTAGACATCACGGTGATGGGTGAAAAATCGCCGTACAAGTTGGTGATGTCTAGATAGTAGTTTCCATTTTAGCTTATTTATAAATAATCTCATCTCTAACATAAATTCACTGTCAATTATTTATTTGCAACGCGTCTTGGAGATTAAAGGGGTTACTATATAAGTGGGTAAAAGTAAATAATGAATATTTTACCAGACGAATAAGGTCATACGTAAACTAATAAAAATAATATGCCGCCGTTTGTTGGCGATGTCAATATACTCTTATTCTTCAATGATAAATAATTTACAACTTTTTAAAATGTGTAAAAAAACCTACAGCGCACACAGCAATTAAAAACGGCGAACAATTCGCTTACTGGGTTTGGAAAGCTGTATTTGAATTAAAAGCTGAACAGGTGATTAGGGCATGCTGACAGAAGGTAATTTAGATTTCGATTCTGTGTGTAATTGTAATGACTCGATTTTATCAAAAATAATAAATGTGCCTTAACCTCACCACGATAACCACTCTGGGCTTTGTAATGATCTAATTGACAATGTTGAAATGCTGCTGCACCGATTTGTTATAAATAAGATATTGATTTCATATAGGCGTCACATATTTACGCGTTATATGCCTAATAATCTGACGTTTATCACTAACTAAGGTTTTGAACTTCTTACACACACACACTTAAGAATTGATCACCTCAGCAAATGTTTGCCGTCTAACGGACTAGTCGCGATTGGATTTATACATAATATATTTGTAGACATCGACAACTAAAAATCGATAGGTACAACGTTCACAAAAACAATAATGCAAGCTATTTTTCGTTTGTAGACCCACTAATTATTATCTTTCTATTATCGATTGAATATTTACTTCGTGTTTTGAGTCACACACAGATCGTCTGATAAAATTTACTATTTTCCAATAGAAAGGTTGAATAAATATGTCAACGCCTTAATGGACCAATATAAATTAGTTGTACCGCCTATTTATATTTTAATAGAAATATATTTTGCAGCCTTTTTCCCTTCGTGCAAAAATGGATTGTTCACCGTGGCAATTTGCAAACGACAATTTGTTTTAGTTTGAGCATACATGCACATAGGTACCTATTTTTACAGGAGTTTTTTAACCAAATGGTAGTGTGTCGTAAAATGCCAAACTAACCTTTACCCAACAAAATGCGACAAATTTGCCATTCTGAAGAAATAAAACTGCGAACTGATCCAGTGATTATACACAGTTGTAGAAGAGAAACGATTTTGTTGCTTCCTTTTTTTTATATATGTAATAGCAATTACTACAGTCACTGACTTACGAAGAATTTTCTTGTAGAATCATCTTTCGGTATTCATAACTTGCAGCACACGACACCTACCCCGTAAGTGGAAGTATACCTAATCCTTTGTATCTTGTTCTACGTGCTTAAAATAATCAATACTCACTACGGTGATAATAAATTACAATTACTCCCCCTGGAGCTTTTGCGAGTAAAACATTTTCATATTGCGTGACCGTGTACAGACAATTCTAACTAATCGAAACATTTTTAAATTTATTCATCTCTCCCATTCGTCAAGATCCCTTACAAGTGAAGTTTCCGATAATTAAATCTACTACAACATACCTCAGGGGCAACAAATGGCGTTTGCGAGTTGATCGCGTGCTCTATTCATAACAATGACAAAATAATCAATTGAGGAAGTACATCAATAAAGAAATTTTCAATATTCCTTTCCTCTCGAAAAACGGCACGGCAGCATGTTTTAAGACAAATGGTGACGTTTAGGGGACACTTGGCTTTAATTTTTGACGTATATGGACGCACTCAGAAATATCGGTTCGCTTCACAATGGACACGGAAACTAGCACCACGCGTGTGTCATCGGCCACCCACAGTCGACTAACGCAGACTCCCAGAATCCTAGAGCTGCTCCCGGAGTTTGTGCAAAGCTGCTGTGTAAAATTGAATAAAACGCGACCGTGGACGATTTTTCTGTATATAGCTCCTCAAAGAATGTCCCTTATTAAAATAAGTAAAAAGAAATTAGGCAATCTTTTTTAGGACAAAAGATGTGGGTAGGTAAAGCCATTGGGCTTGAAAAATTAAGTACATTGCGCTCTAAAAACGGTATGAAAAGCAGTAACATTTATGGCTGTGTGAATTCCGTTTGTTTAGATCTCAGCGCTTAGAACTGCTGCGGGGCATAGGACGACTTTTATTATATTTCAGATTTAACAAAATCACACGTGATGAAAAATTATGAAATCCGTACAATCAGTAAGTAGCGAGTATGCTTGTCGAAAAAACCACACAATGGATTATCGAAGGATACGACTGATATCTGGAATTTTGGTACCTAATCTTTGATATATTGGCCCTAAATTCGGGATCAAAGCTAACTTTTATACCAAGTCTCCGTTGCATTCACCGCACGGAATCACGGAGCGGGCCTGTGAGCAGACAGACATATGAACACAGACAAACGTACCACGAGAAAGCTACGTAATGAATTTTCGTAGTAGATAAAAAAATCTGTCACAAGTTATAAATTTACACTATGAGCATTCCGCGGATTTGCCGTGTTTTACGCTGCGCTGTCATGGATGATCCACAATGGTTCGTAACATCTAAATAAATCGCCACTTAAGAGTTGAATTTCTAGTATACCGTGGCAGTTCGTGGTAAAAATTTTAAACTGTTCTGCAAAATGCAGTTTCATTATAATAGGTGAGCTTTTTTGGGTTCAACTTGAAGACTTAAGGTACGATGTCAACGGTCACTTGAAAGCAGCTGCTGGATTCTGAATTTTCTATACGCTAAGAAATATTGGATTTTAGATTGTAAAATCATGCTCTTGAGAACCACTGTCAGTATAAATATTAAATAATCTAAGTGTGCGTTTTAGCATTAATTCTAATTGTGATCGTGCCAGTATCCTCAATGTTACCAAAGCTCCATGTATCCGTCCAGATTAAACGGTCTCACTCACCTGATGGTACCGTGACGTCGTCGCCATGGTTTGCGTTACCATATAAGGTTCTTTTCTTTTTCCAGTACCTAATTGAAATGTTATATGTAAGCGTGAATCTTTTGCTGTGCTTTTGATGAACTGTCGCTGGGGATAAAATTTTAATCTTTCGTCCGCGATACGCGATATAAAATATAAGGTAAAATTTGCGTCGTTAACATAGTCGACTTGATTGAAGGCATTACTAAAAATAGGAGAAATTGTCGTGAGGAAATCAAATAAAATCTTGGCAACGATTTAATAATTGTGTCCTTCAGAATTGTGCATAGGGATTAGAAGTAACTTGCCTTTTTGACATTTTCAGCGACAAATGTTTGGCGCCTCCTTGTCGATTCGGTGTATAATTTACGGCGCGTGATGTTAGTTATGCTCTCGAACTTCAAATTGTTATTATTATTGAGCTTCTCCTCGCACGAGTGGTCCACCCTAATTGCATTCTGGTTATCGCACCCATTGGCATTGTTTACGAAACTGAAGTAAAAGTTTTCCTCACTCTGATCCGAACCATTTTTCGTGTAATTGTCGAGGCTTGTGTTAAACTTGTTAGGACCCATTGATCTTTGCCGACTTATTACAGGTTCACTTGTACACACCACCTTGTAGTTATGGTAGCAAGATTTGCACTTTTTGTTAGATTTGGAACACCTATACCTCGGAAGGTTAGTGTAGACGCTTGTTTTTTTAGAGTTATCCGAATTGTCGAGTCGGCAAATCTCAAAATCGTTTATAACGTTTTTAATGATATTTATTTTCGCGCCGTTTTGAAAATTTGATTTCAGAAAAGCGTCATCTTCCATGTTTAAGTTTTGTATTAACATTTTGGCATGGTAGGCATGTTTCTCTTAACGTAGTAATAACCGACATTCACGGTGTAGATGGTAATGCGGTAATGCCAAATCTGCGATGAAATTTTATCGTTTCACCAAACGTCTGGAAAACGCGTGCATCTCACATCCTTGTCGCGCGTATTCGTTCATAGTTGGATACTAAACAAAGGCAGCCTGCAAGTTGCACGAATATTTTCGTGGATCAATTTTAGATATAAGAAATCCAGTGGTCCTCAACAACCTTATTAACTATTAACTAACCTTTATTATAATGGATTAATCATCCTAAGCTCTTATAAAGAATTTTGAGCACTGTCGCATGGCAAATGTGCTAATAACTGGATCGCACGAATGCTCCTGTTTGTGGGGTAGAGAAAAATTAGTATATTACCGCAGTACATGAATAATGAAACACCTTTTCCATATGAGAGTTGGTTTTGTACACAACAAATTTCCTTCAAGCATGACATTTATATTGTAGACATTCTACAACGAATTGTCTACTATCGGAAGCTATACGTTTTTTAATACATGCGTAAAACTCACTAATTCACATGATGCAAAATATAGAAGTAATTTCGAATGATATGGCGACCCCTTACATTCATAATTAAAACTTATTCTCTACATACTTCCACGGAATCAGTCTGCCTGCAATTCATCTGATACAATGAATCAATACGGGTTTGTCATGATTTATGGAAGCATTTTAAGTTTATAACGTAACTGTTTCAGAATTCCTGGCTTATGATGGTAGGAGTGGTGCATTTCGTTTGCTAGAGGTCGAGAGAAATAAGGGTGAAATAATCCATAATGCAAAGAAATTTTATCATACACGATACTCCCCTGTCAAGGTTGTTGATAAACGCACAGCTCGAATTTATGCGATATGAACACGTACCACCCGCCAACAACCGTTCAGTTATCAATCGACGGAAATAATTATCGATTGTCGTTCCGAAAACTCGTAGTGACCCTGTTTTTGTCTAAAATGCAATTAATCAAATGTTGAAACCTTCAGTGCAGCGGAAACCTGGTTGGTACAATAGTTGACGACGTTTTAAGACAATCTCGCGCTACTTATGTTTCTTGCATATTGAAGTAGAATGGTAGTGTGTAGAATCAATTCTCCGAGATTGCTTCGGTCCGCGATTAACCTAGATAGTACCGATCGTTACTATGGGAATGATAGATAGTGGCTTTATCTTGATCGAGATTCAATTGAAACGTCTCGTAAATTTGTAGAAGCGTAAAGGCCATCGTACTGGTCTGTACACTTATGGATTCTAAAATATAGTTTAGTAAATAAACAGCATCTTATAAAGCAAACGGGACAGGCCAATTGTTTTTAGGATTTAAATCTGGCCTAGGCCTTACCTAATATGTAACAACTGTTTAAAAATTGATACAGTATGTACAGGAATTTATGTTGCAGTTTTGAACAAGTTAACGGTGTAGTATGGCACTACATGCTCTTGTGAGATCCATACCTACTATCCAAGGTCACAAAAAGTTTTTCATAGTTGCCATTGACAGTGAGCGCAACACCTTGCCTATCTTCAAGGGACGATGTTATCGTTAGACCAAAATTCCCACCATAATGACTTTTGCGGAGTAAATATTCACATAATGTACCTTGTGTACTTTTGTCGCTCGAAATCTGTTTGCTTGTTTAAAAATCCGCGTGACCGGGAATGAGCCTCATCAGTCATCATTTAACATATTTTCTTCCCGAAGTCAGAGCCAGTCGCCAATTGCTCTAAAGTTTAATCAGTGAATATCCGACGCTCTCTGTGGCTTTTGGCCTTTATATATGAGCCTAGTTGAACATTCTATGGGATAAGGGTCAGTCTCGACACAAAATCCGGCACAAACAGATCAAGCTCTTGCGTACGACACGTGGCATTTCCTCATACAATGTCCCACACGGAAACAATACACTTAACGAGATTTTCTACGAAGCTCACGGAGAGTGGGGCGATCAAAGCACTTTGATAATAAATTTTAAAAATTTCAACGCGTTGTTCAATTGCATAATATACCATTGTGACAAATGTCAGGACTAAAGTATTCTCGTAAAATTTGACAGCTTGAAACTGTGAAATTCAAGCGTACTTATGCAAAAACCCTTTATTTGAAATAATTTCATAGCAGTGGTGATACCACCAATATGAAGTTATTATTGTCAATCTCACATTTCTAAAAATCTAAAATCTATCTCACTCATACATTCTACAAAGCCGTTATTTGTAAAATACCTTCAAGCTGTAGGATACTCTGGGTTTATGAAGCCGAAATTACCAAATAAACTTACCTGTGCGACTTTCTCCCCCATTTTCGGCGTGTGGATGCCACTTTGAAAGTATTTTGCGGAGCCATTGTCTTGAATGGAAAACTACAAACAGAAAAGTTAGTTGTTTACTCGAGCGTAATACGATTGTCTAGACAAATACTTAAGTATAAATCGCGTAGATTCGGCAATGCCAAGAAACTACGAGGACAGTAAAAACGTCTTACGGATGATTAAGCACGAAAGATAAATTGGGGTTAATTGGTCGCGTAGTTTTATCAATTTAACTTTTCTGATGCCAGATATAAGAAATACTACACTTTTTTTCATTAAATGGAATCTTTTTCGAATCTAATGAAATCAGTTAGATAGCATGATTATCAGGTATTAAGGATTATTACGCCATTGTACAGTGCTATACAAAATACTCCTTAAAAAATCCAACTTCAAAAGTGCGTTCTTACTTATCTTTATATGTATATAAAATTATTGTGTAGTATGTTTGTGAGTGAACTCCTAAACGAATGGACGGATTTTGATGAATTTTTTTATGCGTCTCTGTGTGTCTCCGGGTGGTTTAGATTCACAATTGGGCCCTATCGGATTATAGGATTTTTTAAAAACTTCTTTTTTTGTTGATGTTGCACCTGTTGTTTCGGGTACCGATCGGTATATGCGCCAAGTCACTTGCATCGTACCGTTCCAATTTTACATTCTGTACGCTGGGTTTCCGTTATAATATATCGAGGATACGAAGTCGCGGGGGAAAATCTAGTTGTGGGTATGGATGCATAAACCCAAAATCTTCTCTATTAATAAATTAATTTTAATGAAAATACAAGAATCTGCCATTTAAGATGATTTAATTGTAAGACCTGAATGTTGATATATGCCCAGAATATTGTTAAAGTTATACACACAAACTCTTTGATTTTTATACAGCATGATTTCCAGGATGTAAATGTTGTCTTGAACACTAAATATACCATCAAAACTAGAGTTTTTACAATGCAGTATCCACAATTATACAAAGTTTGCTACCAAACTACGTTCTTTAAACCTGTTGTTTTCAAAGAATAAAATTTTTTTCCCGGCTGTCGATATGCACGTGCGTACGTTGGCAATTTTCCGAGGTAACGGCTCGGCGGATTTGGTTCAAATTTTGGATACGTATATTAAGCATACGGAAACGAAAAATAACGGACCGGATTTTTGAAAAAAATTTGGGAGCACCGCAACGGCATCGAACTTTTTTTTCAAAAAGAAATTTAAAAGTTTTATTAAGGTGTTAGAAAGACCCTATTTTTCTGTGTGCACCATACAAAAATTGTGATAGGGTTTATTACAAAAAAACAGAAAAAAATGTCAAAGTTAGAAAACAAAATTTTTTTAAATTAATTCTAATTATATATTGCCTTGTAACATTAAAATCAAAAAAATATATTAAAGCAATAGATAAACATGGGCAAAAATTTAAAACAAGTTAAAAACGTGGTCACTCACGACCGACGAAAGTGCATTTGCCCCGCACAGAATCATAATAACTCGTGAAGGAAATGACCAATCCAAATATACTTTTGTCGTTCTGGTCTCTGGGCTGTACTGCACCGCAACGACAACAAAACGCTTAAACTGGGACAGTAGTAGTGGTACAGACGGGCAGACGGACAAAGTGCAGATAATAGCGTTTATTTTCCTTTTGGAAAATGCGCTAAAAAAAAGAGGTGTGCCCAAGCGATCACCCATCCAAGTACTGACCGGGCCCGACGTTGCTCTACTTAGCTGATTGGACGAGAACCGGTGTTTTCAATGTGGTATGGCCGTTGCCAGGAAAAATATTTTTCTAAGGGTAACAATTGCAGAATCTTTTTGTTAAAAAAAAGAGCACAAGAAAAAGATGTTCGCGATTTGGAGATTTGGGCACATTTTAAAAGACCGGAAAGTACATCAAGATTACATAAGGAAAATGCGTTGAGTCGTATGTTAAGGCAGAGATGCACAAAACAATAAAAGGAATCCAAAACGAAGCAATTTTCAATTATGTACCAATAAAAAATTTACCGTTTAAGGTATAACATTCAAATTACATTGAATTCATATGGGAATTTGAACAATTTAGTGATAAAACGGTACATACAACAAATTAATATGACCTTTGGCAGTGTATATTAGGCACAAAGGATGTAAGACTGTCAAAAACGTTTTTTTTTGTTTGTGAAATATTTGCTTAGAACTAGTATAATAATATAATATAATAATATTACATAATGAAATTTAAAAGAAAAACCCAAATTAAGAAAAACAATTTATGTTAATTTTATAATTTTACTAGCATGCGTTGAAAAAAAAACGTTAATCTTTTGTTAGTTTTATTCATTCATGATGTGAAAAATTATTAAAAAATTGCAACAAATCTACAAACAGTGGGGTGCAGTTACAATTCATATTGATAGTTGATATTATTACAAAGGAAAATTAATTTTTTAAATTGTTTATAAATCAAGAGTTCTCCATCATTTTTGTTATGGAGTATAATAATGTTTCTTACGTTTCTATATCCAAAAAAGTATGCACTTTGAGGACATGTAATAAAAGATAGTGGCTGCTATTAAAATATATGTCCCCCGCCCCTGGCTCTGGAGACGTACGCCACTGGCTACAATCGATTTTTAAAGTATGTAGATTGGAAGCAAACGTTTTACAATTTTTGGTACCATAAAAAACTTCTTAAAAAATGTTGCTTTGAAGATATATTCAGTGTTCAAGACAAAATTTCCACCCTGTAGATTGCAAGGACTCATTTTCGAGTTGTGTAAATACGAATTTTTCATTAAAGAAGGTTGATATAACATCACCTTCCACGAATCTGCACCTCTCCTGATATTACAAATTGGGTCGCTATCTTATAAACGGGCCTAATTTCATATCTGAGAAGATCGATGTTGCGCTATTCCTTTGATCAGTACGTAGATCAAGTAGTAGCCGTGACGAAACCAGCAGCTCATTGATTCTCAATCGTTAACCAAATTTCAGGCCAAATTTAGTTTCATACGGTACCGGTTTCATCCCCAAATGGTAAATAAATCGTCATCTTCTTAACAACCGAATTTGTCTGTTGAAACTTCTCTCAAGCAAGAAGTCTTCAACATGGTCCATATGTGTCTTGATATGAATTCACTACTAAAAAACGTAGTGATGGCGATTCACCTTTCTTGTCGGTGATCGTGACTAAATCTGCGCTATAAAATACACTCGCATTGTAAGAATTCACGACTGTATGCGCATATGCCTCTCGAAAGTCGAAACAAGAAATCAAACGAGCGCTTACAGAAAGTAACTACGTTCACATGGGCATGCTTCGTTTAGGTGCCCCTTCCCTTCAAATGATTGAAATGTTAACTTATTTCAGTCACGATGAAACGTGTGCCACAATGGTCTAGTGGCTAGGATACCTGGTTTGCACGTGGGCGCTCCTGGTGCGATTCTTTGATAGGTACGACATTTCCCAATTTAGCGGAGTTGAACCCCTTTCAGTTACAATCATTATTTGAAAATTACTCGTTCGTAACGATCATTCTCTCAGAGGTTATTGTATGTGGCCACGTGGCTTAAGTTGAGGTCACCATAATTGTGTCTGAATAGTTTAATTAGTTTAATGATCTTTAGTGCTTTAAAGTTGCTAACACTGTAATAAAAATAGTATCGTGGGTATGGATAGTGACTTTTATTATTTTGAATTTGAGGAGAAAAATCAAGATCACTTTCATATTAAAAAAGGATACCTAACTGTTTAGTTGTATTTATTTAGTTAATTTTTTTTAAGAATGAGTATTTGAAGTTTATCCAAATATGAAAAGTTTATAAAATAATATAATAATAATCACCAAACTTCACAAAACTATAAAAAGAGATATACCAGTATAAAATATGAAGAAATTATGTCTTACAGAAACTCTCTGAAAGTCAAGAAAAGTTACAGCGTTGCCGTCGTGGTACGGTATACTAATCATCATGACGTTTCTTATTAACCGTTTAATTTCAATTTGAACTTACAATAATAATCTAAACATTTATTTAGATCATTCCTATGTTATTAAAATTTGCTTAAAAATGATGTCGTATAAAATGTAACAAGTTCGCTGTCTGCAATATTGTTGACACGCTTTAAATGGCGTTAACGTATTAATTCTTTAATGTCAGCTTCCTTTCAATGCTTCAAAGATACCTACCTGTTCAGTAATCATTATAGTTACAGGTTTACTTGAAATGTCAAAATAACAATGAGATCCTTGAAAATCAGTCATGGTCATGACTTATTTTATCAGGTTATAAAACTCTTTAATCTTCTGATTATGTTCCTTTCTGCATAGGTACCACTTATTATTACAGTTTTTTTTTAATCTGCTTGTACTAAATTAATATAGTACGCTCTTATACAGTGCCATATAATTACATGCTTCAATTTTACCCTTGGATTTTATACCCAAGCACACAAGCATGTTGGAAACGTTATATTTTCAAAGGTGTAAATCTTGAAGCACGTACGTACATAACGAGTGATCAACGTTAGCATTTGGCCCTAAGATATGGTGACTTGTGTAATTCGCTTGGCATTTCCTGGTGCTTCATGCTGCATCTCAGCTCACCTTCTGTTTTGTTGAATCCGTTGGATTGCTCAAACTTGGACTTTTTCTATCATGGGAATGTGTAGCACGATACTTTTGTATGTCACTTTCGGAAGAGACGTTAGGAAATTGATTGACAACTTGCGGTTTCGCTTCTGAAAAAAGATATGGGATGAGACTAAGGAAACTAGAATATAATCTGAAAATTTATTTTTTGTGAAATCGTGCACGGCCATCTCTATCCGCCTGTCCAATTGTGTGCATTTCCATCTGTCTGTGTCTTTGTTTGTCTGTCTGTATGTCCGCCTGTGATTGTGGATCTTGTGTTCTGTCATTGTCCAGTAGTTTTTTAGTACTGTTGCTCGGATATTAAGTTCGTAGATGAACATAATGGAAAAACCTGACTCCTGCATTGCTGCAATTCGCTTATTAACGGCTAACGCTATAATAGCAGAGAAACCATTTGACGTTTCTTTGAACGCAATTTTGAACTTAATATAAAAATCTTATTTTTCTGCTAACAACCTACAAAAATTATGCCAGACTTAATACTAAATATAAAATACAAAAAAAAACTGAAAAAAATGTCAAAGTTAAAAACTAAAATATTGTTTGTCGGCAAAACGGTTACTTTGCTTTAGTTGAAATTTTGCAAATGTACATTAGGCATAAAGGATGCAAGACTGTCAATAACGTTTTTTATACCTATTTGAGTTTTTAGCAAAGGACGTCATACAACTTTTTTTCAAACAGTAACCCACAATTTTTTATTAAATTATTTAAAAGAGATTATTTTTCTTTGGTTAACCTAAAAAAATTGGGATACGTTTTACTACAATAAACGGGAAAAAATGTTAAATTACCCAAAATCCAGCAGCTTAGTGCGCGGTTAATATTTAGGACGTGATTACTTGCGAAGTTGATTTATTTTTAGTTTTAATGCGGCGAACTTAAACATAAAATTTCAATATGTTAAAATATCAGTGTACTCTCTGTATCTATATGTGTATATAATGCAGTTTTTTATCATGATTACATTAAAAAATTTACTAGTTCAAATAAATAAAAAGACAACGGGCAGTGTTCGAGTGGTTACCCGTCCAAATACTAACTACTACTAGAGTAAACATAGCAGCATACAACAAATTAGAGACTAGCGGGTAGTATCGATACATTATTACATACTAAAAGTCCCATTTGTTAAACTTATGGCGAGTAAGGAAAAAATGGCAGCCGTCTTGAATATGTCTATATTTACCATATTTATTTTTGTGAAGGAATGAAAAATACACTCTACTCCATCAACAGTTTTTTGTTTTTTTAATTGTGTTATATATATATATATACAGTCGGCACAGTTCCTAGCTTTCTAATTAGGTAGTTGTACAGTGACAGAAGACGGTTAAATTATCAAAATTGTGTAGTTTTTCCCTACTGAATCCGAATCTTTAACTAAAAAACAAAACAATATCGCATTTTGCAGATAATATCCAAACATGCGACTTTTTTACATGGCATATATTACCATGTATATTATTACCTCGTATGACAGCTTATTACATTTTATACAAAATTTCTTAATGCACCATAGCCAAAATATATTAATTAACTAAGATTTTTCAATTATTTTCATTTCTATCTGGTTATGAATCGAGTAATGAATGAGTAGAAACGTAACAATTAGATACTTTTACTAGGAAATTAAGAAGGTGTTCAAAAACGTTTCCATTTCTTTTAGTATATTTTTTAGACCTTTTTAACACCGAATTGTGGAAGCTTTGGATGTCATTTTGTCGTCAATTGATATCATAGTATTATATATATAAAATAAAAATCCGATACAACTGAATACCGAAGGATCCTCGAGATCTTCGCACATACATCATAGCATACAGCATACCTTGCAAAACAAATTTTTGAATCGGCCTTAGTTTTACTTTTATTCGAGGTCCGTATATACAAAATTTCATTTAAATATTTGAACAAATAAATAATTTGAAATAGCGCATACGAAAAACAAATTTTTTGATTCGGCATTAATTTAACTTTTCTTCGAGATACATACATACAAAATTTCATGTCATGCGGTTCATAACTAACGGATTACGCATGCGCAAACCAATTTTTTTACCGACATCAGTTTTACTTTTATTTGAGGTGCCTACATACAAAATTTCATTTACCTAAATATCTAATAGATAAAAAAAATTTGGATTGCGCAAAAACAAAAGTTGAGTTGCGCATGCGCAACTTTTTAAAACTGCATAGTTACCTGAGGTTTAAGGAATATTTACTAACACAGAAAACCGGACATTCATATGTTCTTTGTGACAAGAATTATAAAAGAAACCCTTTTTTGGAGTTTGGGCAGTTTTTGGGTTGTAACTTTCTGGCCCGTTAAGTCTACGTAGCCGAAAAACAATAGCGACCTCCTGAACAGACGGACAGACAGACGGACGAACAGACAGACGGACGGATAGACGGACGGACACACAGACGGACGGATAGACGGACGGACGCACGGACACACGGTCAGACAGACAACAATACAAAATTATAAACGATCTCGAAGTTCGTTAATAAATCGATGACGTTGTTGTATTGCGCTTATATAGTTATTTTCTTACACAGCCCATTGCGCGGCGCCCCATCTTGTTGGAAGTTCATAACTCTTCGACTTTGCAAACTAATATTACCCAAAAAGTTCTCTAAACAGTTTGCCATTAAGTGAACTAATGCAGTTTTTGACGTGGAGAATACAGAAATAACAGATTTATTGTACAGACGTTTGTAAATATAACTGTAACTTTTTTAACTTTAGACCTACAATTACAATATTTTGGTACAAAAATATGCGCACGTTTAAGCTCTAAAAACTATGTACCTATATAATTTTTTGGACTTAAATACATAAATAAATGATTGTCTAAAAAAAAAGATGGTGGATATTTTTTTAAATATTTACCATAGTGGGATTGAATGGCACTTTTAGTATGTTAATAAGAAGGATGTTCCTTACACATTATAGAAGCTTGTCTCTAATTTGTTCCACCCTATAAGACCGATATTGCCTGTACTAAACCGGGCGCATCGTTGCTTGACTTTAGACAATAACTTAATGATTAGTAATAAACACAAACAAAAGTGAAAAACCGCGCTCTTTTTGGTTTGAGCTATAAAGCTGTTCTGGCAAAAATTTGGCACCTGGTTTTAGCGGGGGTTGTAGGAGAGATCTTTCTTAACATCTGTATTAACTTTAAATCCAGCTCCTCATCTTCCCGTGGGCTACACTATGGGGATTAGTAACAATCCTTTCAGAGTTTGCGGCTATACTTGCACAGAACTAATTAAAAAAAGAAAGATAATTAGCCATACTTACGTGAACTTAGCGGAGGATATCCACTTTTGAAGCACTGCCTTCGCGCGATCGCGTCTAAGCTGGTCGCGTGGGTTACTTTGTTTCCTATGCTTGCCCTAAAATTTAAAAAAAAGGTAATCATAAATGTATATCTGGCATTACAATTTCGAAAGATGAACAAATCTTTTTATTTTATAGACTCTTTTAATTTTGCTGCAATCTTAAAGTTCCTTTAAACGTTTAGTTAAGATAGCTTATTTATGGGCTTAGAGTGTTTCACCAAGCCAAGTAGCTTGACTTTAAATATAATATAAGCTTATTGGCTTGGCTTAGAAACCAAGCTTTTTATAATTAGGAAGCTTGATTTGGCTTGATTTTCATAAATAAAAGCTTGGCTTGGTATGCAAGCTTTTTGGCGCTTGAGCAAGCTTTTAAATACCGAGCTCCCCTTCAAATATCTGAGTAGACTTCTCTTATTATCATCTTTCAAATCACGTGTTATGAAGGTGTTACGATAGTAATTGATGAAAGCAACGATGATCTTGTTCCTATACAAAAAACTTTTCCATACTTTTTTCGTTAGGCCGCTAGTGTTCTAGAAATTGCTTTGAAATGGAAGTCCTTCTTGCCACAGTTTTTTTTTATAAAATGCATACTTTTCCTTTTGTCTAAACAAATGTTTCATTGTGAAAAAAGCGAGTGTTTAGGAAAAAGCATAACCGTCTCGTTCAACTCCAACTTTTGACCTTGCAGATTATATGTTTTTAGTATCTAGAACGCCCTGTGACTGGTGATATAAAATATTAACACAAACTAACCACAATCTGTTTTTTTACAGAATACTCTGTCTCGCGCCCTTTTGTCCTCCCGTCCTTATGTCCGCGCGCCCTTATGTCTCGCGCCCTTTCGGCGGCGCCCTAACGTCCGGCTCCGACCAATTAATAATAGCACCAAATAGTTACACAACTGGGAAATATTGAACCAGACACGATCAGTAATAGATAAAAGGTCTGGTGCCATTCCTTCAAGATCCCTGATTCCAGAGATGTCGCGGGTGTGGGCTGCTGGGGTTTTCCAAGGCCTCTTCAACGATAGAACGGAAATTGAAGGGCGGATAAAATGGAACGGAAAAAATGAAACCACGTTTTTGAGGGGCAAAAGTACTACTCCAGAATATTGGCTACGTAGATTTCAACATAAGCCTTATCATACCGCGAAGTTACCTATGTCCGAGGAAAAACCCGTGATAACACCCCCGACAGACAAACCGTACTAGAAAAAGCTATCGGCCTCAGTGGCACTGTTGGGAATATTACAACAAGCGATGGGGGTTTTGTAATGAGCTTTTCACTTTCACTTCACTTCCCCCACAAAAGTAGATGGCCAGAAAATAAACCCCTAAAGAGAATCTAAAAGAGCGACAGAGCACCTCGGTGTGACCCTACGGGGTTATTGGATTTGACCCATTTTCAATAGGCTTATTACATGTGGCATATAGGTCAACTGTGCAAAGTTTGAACCGAATAGTTCAAGCGTTTGGCAGAGACAGAGAGGCATGACTCATTTTCAATAGGCTTTGAACCAAATCGATCCAAGCGTTTGACAGTTATCGTGTTCACGGACGGACGGACAGACGGACACCATCACTCTCCTATTATAAAGCTTGCATCTGGTCTGCCGTTTAATAAAGCCAAGAAGACATGAACAAGATACGAAAAGTCGCATACGCTTTTCAGTAGGTAGGAAATTTTTTTCCACTCAGTTCGCATTCGGAAACACCAGACTTTTAATGCGGATCATATTCAATGCCACTGATCCTTGAACACGCAGAAATCGATTTGCGAAGGTATAATATATGTCTCTTTTTGTACTCGATTTCGACGAGGAACAGACGTTCAGACGGACAAACGGACAGACAGACAAAACCATCACATAAGGGGACTTATTTTTCTTTCCAAAAATTCCTCTCAAAGTGTGGGCAAAGGGCATTCCATATCTTGGGAAATGGTTCTTCAAAAATCCTTCGAGGGTTATAAAGATACTGCAGAGGCAGTACGTAGTTCTATCAAGCCAAAAGGTCTCTAATCGACTCACCTAATTGCCAATTGCGGTTTTCCCCGTTCGTGATTATCTCCTTTCTCGAATGACGCCTGATGGCTGGCGGGAGCGCTATGCGATATCGTTAGTACCGTATAATCTTTGTGCTGTTGAGGAATTGGGATCGTTGTGTGTTTGGTGCCAGAAAGGTTTTCCGATTTCGATACCCACGTTTGTTCCAAAATTGGAGTTGGAGAATTCGATGTTAATGGACTGAAATAGAAAGCAAAGAATAGTTTAAATGATACATTTGCATAATTTGATACTCTTGTATATTGTCTAACATTTCTCTCGACATTTCTTTAATCCTTCTTTTCATTACTAGCCGCGACCAAGAAGTTCGTTTCCTTCACTTGTAAAGAGTTAAAAGCAACTGTTTAAAGGTAGTAAATAATGATTTCATTATCACCCAATAGTGAATAATGAGATCGGTCACTTCCAAAGAAGTTGATATACGATAGCGTAGTTTTAGGTATTGTACCTATGTTTTGGGGGAAACTAGAAGTTTGCGGTGTGGGTTTTTGGCTTTGGGACAATTCGCGAGCCTAATTTGCTTTCGCTGATTCGAGAGAATTAACGGTTTACATACAAAATTCGCAAATCTTTCACAGGGTTTATGAAATTCAGGAGAAGCTGAATTTGCGACGACAAATCGGCGATGGCGAATTGTTCTAGAGCCAACCCTATTTGTAGTTCTCACATATTTTCTTTTATACCAAGGATCAGATAGAGAGAAATGCGTGTTTTCGGTTTAGTCCGCTCTTGGGAATTATTATATTAGCAATATTATAGTTTCCCGACTGTACTGAACCGAGAAAAAGAAGAAATATAGATATCTATAGAAATCTTTGATCATTTAAACAAAATTGCTATATTTACACTATAGATAACCATTATTTTGGATATTTCGATATAGAATTTTAAACTTCGAAGAAGATATATTTTATACAATTATCCACACTCACCATTGCTCCAAGGTATCAGCCTCTTCCTCGGCCGCCGTTACATCACTAGGAGGTGTCAAATAACCTGCCAGTCTGAATCCGCGTCCACGTAAATTTGACCCTATCCGTAAGCTCTGGCGAAACGATGCTCGTGCGCGATCAACTGTTCCACAAAGCAAAATTAGCAAATCAAAAGATTAAATGGTATGCAGAACAGTCAACGCTGTTGTAGTTAACTCAAAACCACTGCTGAACAAAGGGTTGAGGTTAACGGAACTTACACTTGCTTAACCGATTTTTGCTGATGGGACTAGTTTCCAATGACGCGGTTGGTTTCGCGGTCAAGTCCTCAAAGTTTATTATAATTAGGCTGATATCATCAACGTCGCTTTTTATAGGCGCTATAACTTCAGAGCATAGGAACTTGGAACCTAAAATTGAAATTAGTGTATTAGATTGGTTTACCGTTTAGGGCCATAACACACACACACACACACACACTGTATATAGTAGTATACTGCTATCCGATTTATAATATCGAACGGTACGGAATTTAAAATATTAGCCTAAAGTGCGTCTCGTCTAACAAGTGAGAAACATGAATTCACTACTTAGTGATTTCCATTCTTTCCGAATGCACAAGGCATTCTTTGTGAGGTAACCTTACTCGCATGAACTATTTAGAGTGTCACTGGAGAAATGTAAACAAATCGTCATGATATATGCTATAGATAGAGACTAGGAGAGTACGCTTTTCTATGAATGCAGAGCCTACGGCACAGCTTGATCTTTCAATCAGACCGAAGAACCAAAAATTTACTCCGCATGATTATGTGCAAAAAGGTGCTTGGGAGAAGTACTATTCCTCATGTTACATTTTAGCCATTTGATCTCGAACTCGCGGTTACTAGAGTAAGTACGTTATTGATATTTTGGACGCTATTTAGTACTTATTTTGCGATATATTGTGGTAGGCGCGAATGATTCCTAATTAAGGTGCAGTGTAGTCTCTATTTGAGAAATTGAGATTGCGTTCCTAATTAGCAAAAAGTAACATGAAACATGTTATGTTAGTATAGAATGGTACCTCAAAGCATTACGGCGTAGTTACAATATATCCCCCAGCGTTTGTCTTTCATAAAATTACAAAAACGATTTATTATTCTTTGACCTACCTCGATCCTTTTAGTTTTGTAGGTTCAAAGTGACGCTTGGCATCACGTTCGAAAACCAAAGATAGAAAGGACCGCGTTTTTTGTTTACAACGTGAACCAATAACGGGATGTTCCACAACTTCCTGCTTACCTTCCAGCATTATTGCTCTACCTAATGAAATCCAAGGCTAAGCACTGTATAAAACCTGCAGTTATTCAACCCTATAATAAGGTGACTGATGTGTACATCTTGCAAAAGAACTTCGTCGAGTTAAAAGATGTATTTCAATCCATGAAACTGCTCATTGAAGTTTAAACGTAAAGAAAGCGGACAATAAAAGCACACCAATTCTGTTACGAATCAGTGTAATAATCCGCAAAACAACATTATATTAGCATTCCAACAAACTATGATCAACTTTCTAATGAAAATTGTTCAATAGATTTTTCACGAACATACTGGCAAACCTATGAATGCACACTGGCGGAGAATTTCCCTAAATCCACATATGTACAAATGTCACCTAGTCATTATACTCGTATTATTAAAAATTAAAATTAATTTATGCAGGTATGTCGTGACCATAAACAATGTGGAAATTAATTTTAAACTAATTTTTTCACGTACAACCGACATGTGACAAGTTTTAAACTTTAATTTTCAGTATGATGTACCAAACATCTTAAAAGTATCGTCCTAATTGTTTTTTTTTTACATTTTTAATTATAAAAGCAATAAACTTTGGCGGAGCGCCATGTTAGCGCGATAGTTACCTACAGTGGAGATAGGAGGAAAATTGCTGCGAATGGTAGATGTGATGCAAAAGAAAACAGTACCCTACTAAAAATAAGGACAAATACTTCTAATATTAAGCATATTGAGGTATGTATTCTCTCACAACCTGACTTTAAAACGGCGTTCAATAGCACATCTCTGGAAGAAATTATAAAGAAACCAATGCCTATCTCAGCAAAATTGTCCAATATTGCCTATTGAACAGAGTTATAGAAGTCCGAGAGGAACAAAAAATTATAGTGTCCAGGGGAGTCCCACATGGATCCGTCTTGAAACGTCCACGAGACGAGATACAAACTAGCTGAATATGAGCAATAGAAGAAGGCTACAGTTTGCAACACTCTGCCACAAAGTACTCACAACAAAGACACCAGCTTATCTTTTTAATAAAATACGCTTCAGAACAGATGTTCATGATGCATAAATTTAAGATACCGCGGTTTAATTTCTCCACCGAAGCATTCCACTGCTCTATACGAACGCACCTTTCAGTACCAAATGTATAAAGTCTATAATAATTTATCCGCTGAACTCAAAGCTTCATCTCTTTCTCTATTAAAATGAGTCGCTTCGCAACCGCTATGAAGGTTAGGAATTCAGATAATACTAACCGATTGTGAGTAAAATAGTATACAAACCTCGCTGGTCAGTGGTTCATAACCAACGCCTCGCGCTTACCTTAAGCTTTCGGGGTAGGTAATGAACCACCTCCCAGCTCGGTATGTAATCTACTATTTCTGCGATCGATGTGGACCTTTGGACCTATACAGTACCGATAGGGAAACACGCACGATACCAATTCTGTTTACTCTTTTCCAAGATAATCGAAGAAGAAAAAATATGTCCGGAATATCATCATGAACAGTGAAGTTGACGCTGCGCATTTTGCAGATTTTAATTTCATAATGGGAGCTACCTTAGAAGCATTTATGGTTAAAATTTCACAAAAAGTATCTCCATAAATAAGAAAATTGGCAGTACCGAGTTTCCCCATGCGAGGATTTAATTTAGACTATGTGCGCTACTTTTGTTTCTATTAGATCCAGCGATTCAGGATTCATAGAGTAAACAACGAATCCAGCTATTGTTGAAATTCGAAAAACAAACTCCAAAAAAGGAAGAAATAAAATATCTTGAAGACTATTAGGATAGGAGTAGACCAACAGCAATAGTGCGCTATCTAACGTGGCGCCTTGAAATCAATTCCTAGATTTTTAGATTTTTTCTGCTGCAGACTTCCTGGTTCACAACCACCCTGTGAACAGGAATGATAATCATATAAGAGCTTGGTGGCAACTTGACATAGGTACCTACTTCTGTATTGGATCTCGCCCCCATGCCGCATCTTATTCATAGCAGGAGAATTAACGGTCCTCTTGGCGTGGTGCCGGAAAGTAATAGGTACACATTCCGGTGGGCAGATTTCTTTCTGTGTGCGCGTGAAGAATTATTACAACTACATTTTCCCTAACGATCTAAAGTCGCAGTGAATTAGCATGGAACCATAAACTAGGATATAAAATTACTGCAGAAATGTCATAAACACATACAGAAAAACTTTGCAGTGGCACTGCGGACATATAAATTGATTCGTTTTAGAATGTCAAACTTCTTTACACTGTTTTTGTGTTAAAATATTTGCCACAACACTACAGTCGTACGTATTGCTCATGATACTACAACTAATAATTACTGTCTCTCTCGCAATAATCGCGTCATATAGGTACATATAAAGTATTTAATTTTAATTACATGCAAGGTCACGGAAATCAACGCGAAAATGCCGCATGCAAGAATATTATCAAACACATTTCCGGAAGAATATGTACAATTACATTTTAGCCTATTAGTACCTACCCCCGCCATACTGCAGCCAATAATAACATATTAACAAAAACTTGAGTAATTTTTCATGTACCTACAGACGTTAGAGTGTTTAATATACTGCAGTACAGTACTAAAACATTGAGGTTTTTGTTAAATTTTAGAGACTCGTATTCTTTACAGGGTGTTTCTATACAGGGTAATCGTTTTTTTGGAAATATCAAAATTTCATCATATGTCGACGTTCATTTGAAGCAACTTTTAAAGGATAATTTTTTTTCCAAGATAACGGCTCAACGGTTTTGTTCAAATTTTGGATCTGTATATTAGTCATACGGAAACGAAAAACAACGGGCCAGATTTTGAAAAAAAAAATTAAAAAAACCAAAATGTTTTTCGGCAAAACGGTTATGGGTATAACGGTATATGGGGATCTCGTAAGCCGGAAGAGAAACAAAGCCGCTTAATAAGCAGGGAAAGTTATGCAGAATTTGGTGCTAATTAATTTTCGTTTCAGAATTATTAACTCCACAAATTGCCAAGTTCTGGCCCAAAAATTATTTTAACAAACCCTTAGTGATTTATTCTCGCCCTTTTATATCAACATCAACAGTTTTTACATTGAAGTTTACAATGTATTTCTTATAGAAATAATTCCATAGCTTGCTTATTTAACATTTTTCGTTTATTGTCTGGCATAGTGTCCGTCAACATGGCCATGGAAGTATGGCCATAAGAAATACATTGTAAACTTCAATGCAAACATTCAAGATTTCCGAATGAAATACCAAGTATTTGGTAAGTATCTCCGATGTAATTTTTTTCTCGCTCATAAGAAAGTTTAATGTGATTGACTCGAAACCCACAAGTCATGAAAATTTCAGTTTAGCATCGTCAGAAAGCTTAGAAAAAATCACTAAGGGTTGGTTAATAGTTATTTGTAGAACTAGAGAAGAAAGTGGAGTTATTCAACTCGAGTTCAAAGTTTGGCACAGGTTCCGGACCTGAAGGAATAAAGTGCTCTGAATTTGTGTCAGGTTTTTCATCAGGTCACGTTTTGTAAGTGGATTTGATTTGACGGTTCATTCATCGTCCTTATTGTCACTCGAAATTGTCCAGAACGATCGTCAGACCGTATTTAATGCTACGTCCTCCTAAAAAATGAAAAGGAAGAACACCTGGTGGCGATGTTGCCCCTAGGTGAACTTCGCCCTTTAGATCGTCATCTAATAAAGACCTTATTATTATTATTATTATTAACATCTGTCGGACCAAACCTGATCCGGCGTCAACCTAGTCGGCTTCTTCGGCTGTAATCCGGCGCCTGATCGGAACCTGATAGTATGAAGGTTTGTTGGCGTTCGCTCTCAAGCCGTAGAGTTTCGGTAACATCAAAAGAATTGAAATCCAAAATCCATCGAACGTATGCTAATGTGTTTTTGGCGACCGTCGCACTGTTCGTGTTTTTCTTGTTTCTTCTTCATTGAGAATTATAAATGTAGCACTCGCGATAATTTCGTCATTCTTTCGTGCACTGCGTCGTGGCCATTTGAATTGGAACGTTGAAAGTCTGATGAAAAATACGGATTCAGGTCCAAGAAACGTTTGCTCAAGACAGCGAAGGCTATATGTACGTTTCTTCGACGCCAAACGAACATTCTCTAGCAATCGCCAAATCTCCTTCGTTGGGCTTCGTTGGCCCGATCTATACGCAAATTAAGAAAACAACTTCGTCCAGAAAGCTGGTGATTTCAACACACTAAAAAAAATCGTGTAGCCTGGGTAGCCCAAATTACAACTCATTCATTTCGGGCACTCAAGGGAAACCTTTATTTAGTCTCCCAGGAAATGATTTAAATGTCGACCTGTACAAACACATTTCGCGAACGTCGTGACGGATTGTTCGTTTGTTTGGAGAGGAGCGCTGCCAAAGTGATGTCTATAAATAATATTTTTATAATTTTTGTTACGCAACTCGTAGTATTGGAAGAAATAACTCACTCCTTTGTATTAGTTAATAAAATCGTTTTATTTCCGTACGGAATGTGCCTATCTTTAGATGCGTCCTTGACGTTACGAGGGCCAAGAGCAGACAGTGTAGCGACCTTAAAATGTAAATCACATACAGAATACACATACATTGACCTACTTTCAGATTGCTTCTTTATTTGCAGAAAGACGGTTCAAACAAACAGGCGGTTCTCGTGCCAAAACGTAGTCCTTGAAAATAATGACCAAATTGGATCAATAACGATTCGAATGTGCACATCGCCCGTATTTGGTAGACATTCCCCCAGAGACCATTTTATGTCCCCAATTCTCAATCGGTTGCTTCAAATGCTTTAATGTTTTGTACTACAGAAAGGGCACCGAATCAGAGCTAAGGCCTTTTTCACAGCGGTCTATGTCCTTGTCAGAGTTCCTTAGGTTCTCTAATAGATACAAGCTTTCAAAAGTTCCTCAAATTCTTTCCAGCGCAGTGAAGGGCTCTCCAGAGCCATCTAGGCTCCTTCAACAACTTTGCAGAAGACTGTAATTCCTTCCCCGAATACCTGTTTTAGGCCCTCTCTAGAACCTTTCAGGCATCGTCAAGCGCTGTTTTGGACTTTTCCAGTTTGTTGACCACTTCAATTGTTGGAATATCTAGTAGCTATCGCCAATAATACAGTTTCATGTTGTGCCTCTGTGTACAGACCATTGTGATAGTGTCTTCGGGAAGATGATTAAATAAACAAAAACATAAATTAAGCGGCAGAGCATGGCGAAACATAGATTAATTTCTATAAAATTTCTGTAATATTTTGACAAAACGATCCCTAGAAAACGATCTCCCCATGTTTTTTGCGAAGACTCCAGCTTATCATTTTTCTCACATCAGAAATGTTTACAGTTTGATCTTTAATTAATTATAATGTAATCTATAATATAACTTACATTATGATTGTATTTAGTAAATAACAAAACAAAAAAGAGAGACAAAAAAAAGTAACAAAATAATAAATGTAATAATATGACTTTAAATGCAAAAACAAGTTATACTTTAATTTTTCCTAGTATTATAAAGCGACTCATTGACATTAGATTTGAAATTGGAGTAACGTGAATTTATAAATTCAAAAATTAAATTAAGTGTATGAGGAGCCATATTGCCAAAGCATCCCTTATATTTAGAAGTCCTAGGTTTAGGTATATAATATTTTAACTTTCTGATATTGATGCTGTGTAGATCGCTACGCTTTACTATAAGTTCAGTTAAATACCTTGGACTGTTATACTTTATCAGCTTCCATAGGAAGGTGCCATAAGTTGAAATACTTTTTCATGTGTTTTGAGTTCGCCTAATTTTGTATAGATTGGGTGATGACCAAAAGGAATGGCATGAACAAATCGTACGCACGAATTTTGCAGTTTTTGCAACTTTGCTTTATTATAGTCCGGTAGAAAATTAGACTGCAGAACAGTACCTAATATGTTTGTGGATAAATTAGCGATTTCACTAACATGAGTTTTATTGGTACGTCTAGTTATAATAGATTTTGATTTACAAATATCAATGCTAAATAGCCTATTTACATGTTGCCAAAAACTAAAATTATCATCTAATATTAAACCTAATTTTTTGCGGATTGAACCCATTGTATTTGAACATTATTTACATATACATGTAGACTGTCCAAGTGAACGTAATTTTTATTAGTTTTATTACTAACATAGAGAGCAATTGTTTTATCGAGATTAATACGCAGCCCATTTGGTAAGCACCATTCAGATATTTTGTTTGCTTATTGTCTGAGAAATGCTACGTATATGACAAGAGATGTATAATTGCAAATCATCTGCGTACATTCTTTTGTTATTTTATTGTTAATAATAATTTTGTACATGTGATAGTTGGCGTATTTGATTACCAATGAGAGTGCACTGACATAAATTAAAAATAATATCGGACACAAAATACTGCCTTGAGGTACGCCTACAGAAGTTTCCAGTGAAGGTGACGTTTGTCATTATACAAAACCGATTGAGACCTTTGTACTAATTAAATAGCTCTTAAACCAATGTGTTCCAGTTTTGAGAGTAGTAGATCGATCGAAAATGCTGATGGAAAGAATTTCAGAAAGGTTTGTAGCCTTGTTGACTTTTGCAATAGGGATGACTGTAGCAGACTTCCATCTGTTTGTAAATTTATGTGTTGTAAGAGAATCGCTAAAAATATGTACTAATGCAGTTATACAGTAAGGACGAGATTTAACATAGAAATATTGTCATTCACGGTCATATAGGTATATCACATCATGTTCAATAATGTTGTGAAGAGTGAATTCATTTAACGGTGTATAATACGTATCAGTATCGGCTGCAGGTTGAGGTATGTACTATGTAAGTGTTTCCAATTACACCGAGGGAGGAAATAGTTATTAAGCTCAGAAGAAGTTACATGACTTGGTAAGTTAAGTAGGTACTTTTTGCTTTTGACGTTATAGTGTTGAAGATTTCGCCAAATATCTTTTTGGTCCTTGCTTCGTGTTTTAATAAAATTCAAATATGCGACCTTTTCTTTTTTTATAGCCGAACTGACATAATTTTTTAACTCACGTCACAGAATGAACTCGGAGCTGCCCATAGTCTAAGGAGGTACCACTAAATGAGAACCATTCCTTTTCAAAGGCTTAACGTATTCATGATAATTGAGCGAGTATGACGATTGGACAACGACTGAGGGATACAGTATACTTAGTCTTAATTTATTGCAAAGTTAAAATTCTCAGGTCTCGCTGAAACGTAAGTATTCTGCAGAGGAGCCTTTCCCTTATCATATAAATGTGTACATTTGCAATTGCCGTCGCCAAATAACCAAAACCTATAATTGCTTACAAGAAATAAATTTAATTAGTAACCACACGCAAGGACGCCGTTAAAAACTATCGTCCATATTTGCGCAGCCACGTCTTACCGTCTTTCCGATAATATAAAATTTCTGCATGTTTTTCGTTGCCTTCAGCGAGAGCGATTCTAAGGGCGTTCAGAGACTGCTGAGATGTTAATGGACCACAGAGAAATTCGCAGGATGCCGTTTTTTGCATAACTTCTGCCCTTGAATATCCAGTCAGGCGACAGAAGCCGTCCGAACAGTAAATGATATGACATTGTCCACTTCTACTGTTTGCCACCAAAAACGACCGATCTGCAATGGAAAAAAATGTTAGTGGCATTGAGGTACGAGTAGGTGGTTTAACATCTGCAACTCTGCACGAGATAGCTAACAAGGATTTGTGTCGATTAGGTAAATATCGATTTCTTTATTGTGACTCGAAAGTTAATTGGAAGTGAGTGTTTCGCTATCTGGGTGTGTTAAGAGAGCTAACTGAGCCTTGACCAATGAGTGGACCTTTACATGGAGAGTAAGTACTACCTTACACATTGCAATTGCCAAGTTTGCTTAATCGGTGTTCATATACCTAAAAAATTATAATGGGAACAATTCGACTTTGATGCATTCGCACTAATCCTTAAAATTAAACAAACACTGTCAATCGGTCCTCTTATTTTAATATAATGTACCTATTGAAAGGTAAACTAACTCAGTTGACAATGTCCGGTTAATTCCAAATTTAGTGGCTCCCTATTTTACCAGTACTCCAAATTGCCCAACGAAAAAGTAAAAACCGGTGAATTGAGACTATTTTATAGTACCTGTGTCTTGGTCGAATCGCAGTGCCTTTTTATGCAGGCGAGCAACAATACCTATCAATCTGAGACCAGCCAGAATATTCATGAATGCATTTCGCAAGAAATACTTGAAAAAGTGCATGGACACAGTTACGGAGGTTTTATGTGCCAATGAATCTTTAAGAGTGTAAGATTTGGGTTTCCTTCAATAAAATTGTGTCGTGATCAAGCATTTCCCTACTTTGCCAGAAACTAGTGTAAGACATCCAAATTGTAGTTGTATCACATAACTCACGTGCAACAATTCTAAATAAATATGAATTTGACCAAGAATTGGTTATGTTAATTCCGGAATTTTGTTATCGAACCTTGTACATATCCTACATATAATATGAATAATTATATCTTAATAATAATAATAATAATAATACACGTCCTAGCACAGCTAAAAAACACAAAACTCTTTCTTCTCAGAAACGCACCATGTTATCACAACCTACCCGTATTCAACCCAAACGCAAAGCCAAACAAACCCTTGCACCATAAACAACGCCACTTACTTAAATTGCAGGAATTTTTTTATTTTTTATTTTCTTTTATTTTATGTATTTATTTTTTATTTTTGTATGTTTGTTTGTTTGTTAGAGTTGGCTATTGTGGCCATCAATTTTGGTAAGTATGAATTACATACTATTCCTATATTTCCTTAATGTGTATTTTACTATTATTATATATACGAACGATGTACAGACACAAACACTAATCGTTACTTGATTTTAATCCGTGCGATTAGTTAACCAGGCTAGACCTGAGTTCCCACAAGAAACACTTCATAATTACGCAGCTGTTTATAACAGTCCCAGTAACTTGGTTTTTTAGTTTGCTTAAATCTGATGAGAGCTTTGTTTCTTACAGATATCATAAATTTGGGTCTAGGACACTTCGCCGAATGCCCACAACGCCGACACGATTTTTTGAAGGTCCATATCGCCGACTAGGGACACTACGCCGACGGACACTACGCCGACCGTGCCCACATCGTCGACAAGTGTACAAGGGACACAACGCCGACCATGTCCACTTCGCCGACGGACACTACGCCGATCGTGCCCACATTGCCGAAACGTGTGCAAGGGACACTAAGCCGAACGTGACCACAACGCCGACTGTTCGAAAATCCAGGCCCCTCATACTCTGTCCAGTGTATGAGTTTGCATTTTAAAAAGTTTAAAAAACATGTCCTAAACCTACAAATAACCTAATATCCAAAGCTGCTTTGCTTCACACTCCGTCCAGTTTGATTAAGAATTTTCGTATGAGTCTGTAGTTCGAAAAAAGTTAAAAAAAATATTCTGAACCTACAATAACCTAACGTCAAAAGCTACTTGGTGTTGCACACCGTCCAGCTTGATTAAGAAGTGTTGTATGAGTCGACGTTATGGTCACGTTCGGCTTAGTGTCCCTTGTTCACTTGTCGGCGATGTGGGCACGGTCGGTGAAGTGGGCATGGTCGGCGTTGTGTCCCTTGCACCCTTGTCGACGATGTGGGCACGGTCGGCGTAGTGTCCCTAGTCGGCGATATGGACCTTCAAAAAATCATGATGGTTGCTAACCATTAATAAGCTTCATAACTATACCCGTCACTAAGGTCACTAATTTACATTGTCATCAAGAGGTCGACGAAAAAAAAATTTAAACATCGGCGATTGATAAACATACAATAATCGAATGATAACCCAACATTTCTTGATATAACGGTGAATATGGTTGACTAAACATAACATGTAAAAAACAGTGTCAGAAGCAAAACTAACTTATACTAAAGACCCCCGGACTTAATAAGACCAAAGTCTGCAGTGGATTGAACACTGCGAATAGGGGATTCTTCATCTCTCCTAGGGAAAATGTTTCCATTTTTGGTCCACGTAAACTTAAATTTCATATCCTTTTGAAGTTGACGTAATCATTGCCCAAATGTATTCATTATCGATTTTGACGACGCTAATTTATGTTCCTCAACAATGGAACGTCGTGACTACTACCATTAGCACCATTTAGAAGGTAATGCTACTACACTACCACAAATGGCAATGAGTGAAGGCGAAAATATAAATACAATTCGCTTTATTGCAATAACCTCCTGTCGTAACATGCAATATTATTGTTGCTTTCGTTAATGTTCGTTGTACAGATCATGTATTGGAGCATTAAATTAAACAAGACACGTATACATTTGGTGTGTGGTGTTATTGTATTGTATCCATCATCCTCAGTAGGTTATTTGGATAGAGAGAGCGGCGCGGAGGTGGCATTACTCCAAAATGACCTCATGAAATAAAATGTCCATCAAAACCTGGAAGAATGGCGTGAGTAACACGTTATATTCCGTGCCTTACCATTTCCCAAATGACTTGTGGTGTACCCTCGGGTGTACCTATTAATTATAACCTGAATTCTTTGAGGAAAGGAGCATAAATATTGATTATCAACGATAATAGAACGCAGGCCTTCTCTATGAACTAATTAATTGCAAACAGATTTTGATAATCAACACTGTATAATTTCTAATGGAAAATTGGTACTTCTATTTTTCTAAATGTTTGTCACACATCCAAACAGGTGTACTTGCTTTCAATTATTTATAGACATATTTTGATGAAGTAAGTGAGAGAGGAATGCAAATTCGGTTTGCATCATGCGCAATTCGTTATCACTTTTTGTCAGTTTGGTACGCGGTCCTACTAAAGCAGGCCTTCCACGTGCATTCATTTCATCGAACTTGGAGTGTACACTCCTACAAACAGACCAAGTTCGAACGTGGAAGTGGTCATCGCGCAAAGTTTGCGTCGTTCTTGGTGCGGAGCGAAGAGTTTTGCCAATAAATTCTTGGCGCGGAGCGATGCTGGGCGCGCGCGTGGATGTGGTTGTCGCTCCTGGAGTTAAGACATAAGTGAGATAGCTTTACGGTTTACGCATTGTAGTGTATGAGGAACCGAAAACGCATATCGTTGTTTTCGCGTGCACAATCGTACCTGTATTTGTTCGCCAAGTTTGTACGAACCATGTGCGAACGTGGAAGTGGTGTTTCAACATTCTGTTCCAAGTTCGAAGACATGGCGTTAATTCAAAGTTCAATGAAATGAATGCACGTGAAAGGCCTGCTTAAGTCATAGACTTGTCAGTAGGCGTCGATTAATAATAATAATACTAATCGTTACTTGATTTTAATCCGTGCAATTAGTTAACCAGGCTAGAACTGAGTTCTCACAAGAAACACCGACCATATAATAATAATGGTCTATATTGTAATTTCTTAGGTATCTGATGTCTCATTGATGTGTTCGATATATTGTGAAGCAATAGAAACAAATACATGCAGAATACGCCCAAGCATGCTATATAACAAAGGATTGCTCGATTCCTATACTTGTAATGTTGCTGTCAGAATTGACAATTATAATTTGCTAAGTTGTAAACGTTTTCTCGTTACCTAGTGTTATAACTGTGTCTACAAGTGTTCGCAATATTGCGATAAAAATGCTTTGACGCCTACGTTTTGCTGAGCATGTACGTCAAATATCCAGTTCAGCCACCAAAACATTGGGCTTTCTTATAAGAAATAGTAAAAATTTTACCAATTTACACACCATGTTCTCACTATATTATTCCCTTGTGAGACCTAAACTAGAGTACTGTTGCTTAATTTGGTATCCCATCTATGATGTCCATATCAAAGCAGTGGAAGGAATCCAAAGAAAATTTCTTAAGTATATGTCCTTCAGGGTAGATGGGGTGTACCCAGCAAGAGGGCCTTCTCAAGAACTATTGCTTGAGCGCTTCTCTTTTGAATCGTTAAGTAAGAGACGCATTTCTAACAGCATAAAATTTCTTCATGGCATCATAAGCAATCATGTTGATTGTCCTTCCCTACTTGAATCCCTTAACATATCTGTCCCAGCACGCACTTCCCGGTTTCCAAAGACATTCTTAAATCCCATTCCCAAAACTAACATATTATCAAAATCCCCTTCCTTCATAATGTCGCGTAATTTTAACATATACTGTGGACATGCAGACATTAATTTTTCTCCTCTATCTGAAATTTTGAAATTTGTTTAAATTTGTTTTCTTTTATGTATTTGTTTTCTTTTATGTAATGTCATGGTTTAATTTAGTTACTTAATAACATTGTAACAGGTTTACTCTTATTTTTATTTTATCTTGCATATTATCTTTTTGTCTATAGTGCCGCTTGCGCAAACGTAATAAACTTTAATTTTGTTCTGTTATTGGATACTTTGTATCTGTAGAACAATAAACATTATTATGGTCGGTGTTTCTTGTGAGAACTCAGGTCTAGCCTGGTTAACTAATCGCACGGATTAAAATCAAGTAACGATTAGTGTCTGTGTCTGTGTCTGGTGAAGTTATGTAGGGTTCTACAGAAACAAAAAAAAATATATTCACACACTCGCATTGGAAATCTACGGATAGTATGTAATTCATACTTACCAACATAGCTATTAATGGCCACAATAGTCAACGCTATCAGGAAAGAAGAAAACAAAACAAAAATATCATTATAATAATTCCTGTAATTTTATTAAATAGAGTTTATTGTGTAAGTGTTTCTTTGGCTTTGCGTTGGGGTTGAATACGAGTGGGTTGTGATAACGTGGTGTGTTTATGTGAAGAAGGAGTTTTGTGTTTTTTAATTGTATTTATGGTGTTTCTTTGTTCTTGACGTTGTATTTGTGTGGTTGCTTGGGTTTTTGGTGGAGATATTGCAGTATTTTGTGAGCTAGTAGTGCTGTCAAGGTTTTTGCGTTTGGGTTGTATACGAGTGGGTTGTTTCTGAGAAGAAGGAGTATTGCGTTTTTTAACTGTGCTAGGACGTGTAACTTTATTGGGTGGACCTGTCTTTGTAGTGCATGTTGCGTTACTTGTATTTATGGTGTTTCTTTGTTCTTGAGGTTGTATTTGTGTTGTTGCTTGGGTTTTTGGTGGAGATATTACAGTATGTTGTGAGCGTGTAGTTCTGTTAAGGTTTTCGCGTTTCGGTTGAATACGAGTAGGTTGTGATAACGTGGTGTGTTTATGTGAAGAAGGAGTTTTGTGTTTTTTAACTGTGCTAGGACGTGTAACTTTATTGGGTGGACCTGTCTTTGTAGTGCAAGTTGCGTTACTTGTATTTATGGTGTTTCTTTGTTCTAGAGGTTGTGTTTGTGTTGTTGCTCGCATTATTGGTGGAGACATTACGGTATTTTGTGAGCCTCTAGTGCTGTTAAGGTTGCTGCGTTTGCGTTGAGTACGAGGGGGTTGTGATAACGTGGTGTGTTTCTGAGAGGAAAGAGTATTGTGTTTTTTAGCTGTGCTAGGCCGTGTAACTTTATTGGGTGAGGGCGTCTTTGTAGTGCATGTTGCGTTACTTGTATTTATTGCGTTTGTTTGTTCAGGAAGTTGTGTTTGTGTGGTTGGTTGAGTTAAGGGGGGAGATATTACAGTATGTTGTGTGTCATGTTGTGAGTCTAAAGTGCTGTTTAGGCTTTTGCGTTTGGGTTGAATACTAATGGGTCGTGATAATGTGGTTTGCTTCAGAGGTGAATCTCTGAATGTAGTATATGTTGTATCATGTGTTGTACTTGTTTGTTCGGTAAGTTGTATTTGTGTGTTTGTTTGGGTTAGAGGTGGAGATATTACAGTATGTTGTGTACCGTGTTGTGAGGGAGTGCTATTGTTTACATGTATACGTTGTGGATCATTTCTGTATGTAGTATCTTGTGTTATGTTTAGAAATTTACGAACAATATGGCATGTGTTGATAATGACTGCTTTTTGTAAATGTTTGTATGTGTTTTTGTCTAAACCTAATAGTTGTAAATTGTGGTGTATTGTCTTTGGTATAACTCCAGTAGCACTAAGAATAATGGGAACTATAACAGTAGATTTCATTCTCCATTGCGTCTTAAGCTCGATAGCTATATCGGTGTATTTGCGGTGTTTTTCTGCATGTGTTTTAGTTAAGTTGTTAGTGTTGGGTATGGCAATGTCTATAATACAAATGGATTTTTGCGTTTTATCTATAAGTGTAATATCTGGTCTATTATTGTGGATAGTTTTGTCTGTGAGTAGTGTCCTGTCCCAATATAATTTGTGTGTGTTGTTTTCAAGTATGATCTGTGGCGTGTATTTGTAGTATGGTGTCTTATCTGTTATGAGATTGTGTTTAAGTGCTAATTTTTGATGTATGATTTTAGCTACCTGATCGTGTCGATGTTTGTATTCAGTTTGTGCAAGTCGTGTGCATGCCGATATTATATGTTGGATTGTTTCTGATGTTTGTGAACAGAGTCGACAAGAATCGTTTGTCACTGTTTTGTCTTTATGTATGTGTTTTTTATAGTTGCGTGTATTAATGTATTAATGGTTATTATTATTATTATTATTATTACGTGCAGTATTGGACTGTAATAACCATTTGGAGTAGTATTCACATTTTACACTCGACTGGCGCTCATTTGAGCCACATCGATATTGTAAGATGAGCAAAGTTTACATAAACTGATTTAGCTGCAATTTCCATGGATAATGAAGAGCAAGAAAACCAGAAACGCAGAAAGAAATGGGTTCACGGTATTTTGAGTATGCGAAAAACCGAAGGAGAATTTGTAGACGATGAATTACAAGTGTTTCTAATTTAAATACCTACCTACAACATCCATTTGGACGTATTAGAGCCCCTTCTCACGAGGCGTTTTGGAGCGCTGCAGAGCTGGTAGCGAAACATTGCTTTCATACGGAGCGGCGCGACGTGTATCGAACTTCCGCTACAGAAACCCGTGTATAAAACTAAGTTTGTTATGTTTAAAATTTCCACTCTGCAGCGTTTCAAAAACGCATCATGCGAAGGAGCTCTTTGAATTAAAATAATATAAAATACAAATTAAAGTGGTGCACTGGGTCCGCCAGTGACGTCACTACACGCGGCGAAAAAATTTCGTGATCGAGCAATCCTGCGTTATATAGATAGCATCCTTGGAATACGCACACAAGTATCAGACATCATAGAGAACCTCACATCGAATAGTGAGTAGTAACCGACCACACACATACCCTACAGATCGTAAGGGTATCATCAAGGGTATCATGAATATATATGAATGTATGTTGTATATTAATGTCCTAGTTATCGATATCCAGGGTAGACTGTCTAGTATCTAGTTTCCAAATGCCGCTAGCCGACAGACAAAATTTTAAGGTCAAACCGTATTAGAGAATTGAGAGAATACAGGCACACGCTACATTATATATTATTATACTATAATATATATTATATTATATACCGGGTGGTGCCTAGCGCGACGCAGCATAGGGATTTCAATGGTAATTTCTTTATAGTCAATTACTAGCTCCCCTAATTATTTTAGAGCAAAAGTCTAAATAAGTTTTTTTTAGAGAAAAAAATACTAAATCTGTTCATGCTATTACTCATAATTTTCCGTTTTTCAAAACCGTAGAAATCGACAAAATAAAAAGTTTCATTTTATAATAAATCAAATATTCCTTGGAATTACCTAAAAAAACAGCGATCACGTTTCATTATTTGCCTTTGACGTATATTAAATTTATACTTGTTTATAAATTAGTTAAAGAACTGCAAGTGCAATAACGTTCAAAATGTCCGTCAAAACTGAGCCTCTAGTTACCAGATGAAATATCTTTGAATCCGTTGGCTCTTCCCTCCTTGTGGATAATGTTCGGTTCCATAAACTCCCTAATAAAACATAAAAAAATTTAACGGAGAAATTTCAGGACTTCTTAAATTTGAATTAATAGATAAGGCCCTCTTCTTTTCCCCTTTCCTTGAGAAACTGACCTACGTCGAATAAAGTAAAGTCGTTATTTGTGAGGGAGATTGCGTGGCGTGATTAAATGAAATAAATCATTTACAAAATTTAAATGTGAAACATGGGGGTAATTAATAAATTCCTTTATTATAATTTCCCTTTCCACATAACTTAAATGGCCTGTTTAGTGTGGCATCAAAAATTTCTTCGGCCAAACTTGAAGCGCATCGTATACCATTTTAATTGTATACCGAAGGTGAAAAACAACAAGCAATAATAATCAGGTTACATTATCAGATACCTAGTCCAATTCTGTTTGAAGCTTTGATGGAGAATGAATATGAAATGAAAACACTGGAACGGGTCACGTCATCTCCAAAAATGTGCAATAAGTTTTTAAATTAATACATGTTAAGTAAACTATCCAACCTACAAGTAGTTACAAAATTCCGTCGATACTTCGATCTCAAAGCCAAAGCACTGTTAGATTAAATTGCGACGTAGATTATATTGAATTATCAATTTTTATTATACCTTAGACTTCTTTCGCCGGAATAAAATTCACGTAACACTCGGTAAGAATTAAATAGGGGAGCTCCAGCGTGGGATATTTATTGAATTAAGCTTATTGTTTCGATGCCGAATGAAGAAAGACAATTACTGGAATATAAGCAATTTTTTTTTCGGCTGAAGCTGAAATACTATTCCCTTGATGTATGAATTACACATTTTTCAATCTAGTATTGTGCAAATTCGAGGGTTGAACAGTTTGAATGTTTCATTTTAATGACTTTTGCTTAAATTGGATTTGTATTTTAAATGGTAGCTACGGCGAACCAAACATTTCCATTGCTATTTTCACTCTAAATGGGTACATGTAGTTGTTAAATAGAATATGTAGTTGACAGGAGTTATAATTTTGGCTTCAATTACACCACTGAAATTCTTCGTATCTCCGAAAAATGCTCAGAAACAAATTACGGTTCTAAACGAACATTGAAAACGGTATCCGAGCCTATCCATGAATGAAACAATCCACATACTTAGAATTTTTTAAATCCAATTAAAAGACAAACATTGTTGTTGGTCTCCATACCGCCAATTCTGAAACAAAAAGTCAAATTTTCTTTTTAATAGATAAAAATTTACAAAACCCCGCAAAAGTCCAACCACAAGCTCACTAGGTAATTAAATCAAACTATCCAATTCTAAAGTTAGAATACGAGTATACCTACTATTGGAACTTAAAATATTAGTGATGATTGACAGGTGAAATTTGAAAGCTTTTTTTTGTGTCCTCCTATGCTAATAAATATAAGTATACGCAAAAAGGCAAAAAAAGAGGCATGTGGTTTGTGGAAAACTCAATAGCGGTAACAGTGGTAGGAAGTTTACAAAACTCTAGCAACAGTTGCTTGTCCTAATACATCCTCTCACACTACCTTGGGATATAATATAATTATAATAAGAGACAAGGGCTACAATGATTCCGATATTTGAAGAGATGCCAAACTAATAGCAAGATTGCTCAAAAAGTGGGAAATTGGTAATTCTTAGTATTCTGTGTGTCAAAATGATAATGTTGCCGCATCGATTTGCCCTTTTGTTTTGTTAACGATATTGTGCTATTCCCGCATGATTTCCAGATAAAAGTTAATGATACGTTTGAAGATATGATAAGCTTATAAGTATCCTAATGGATTCGCGCAATTATCTCCTGAACTGTGGCGTGACGCAAAAGGAATCCGCATGCATTAAATTACTGTTGCACGGGATGTCAGACAAGTGAAACGGTGGCACCGCGAATCGATTGACTACCGTTCCAATTTTTCATCTATTTCAATGTATAACTTGCCGAAATATGCTTCGTGATGTGATGAACCGATTATAGTTATAGATTAATACGACGGATCTAAGTTACTGATTCTGGGTTACATCTGGACACAATGATAATTGACCGGCAAATTAATTGCAATGATTAATGTAGTACCATTGAATTTATAACTATATACTCGTATAGTTATAAATTCAATGGTAGTACCTACGTTCTTTTCTGGATTTCATTAGCAATCCAGGCTTCAGAGATATTTTTGCTGAAAAAATTCCTAGGGAAGATTCTTTTCGTCAATCGCTTCGTTTTATCGTCATGAACAACATCGTATAAATTTCTTTCAAAAATTCGGTCCGGAAGTATATTTTTCTACAACTGTCAAAAAAAACCTATCATTTTCTGACGAATTTCGAAACACGAAGTACTGCATTTTTAAACGGTTAATTAATAAGTAAGGTTGCTCTTGACCACGGTCCGTATACTAAACGGCTGCCTCAGTCCCGGCAGTTTGAGGGCGCGGAGAGAGAGGGGAACTTCCCGCGTGTGACGTAGTCTCGCCTGCCGTAGAATTTTCTGACGTTTGCACCACGGCCATCATACAAAGATGTATTGTATGCGTTTCTCACTCTCATATGCTGCATTTGTTATTAATGTGTTAATTTTCTTTCAAGGTATTGAATTATTGGTTATCTATAAGTATAAATTAAACTGGGACGGTGTCGTGTGTGTCCGCGAAACTTGTGGTTCATTAGACTAGAATGGATCAACAAATGCTACATGAAAGACAATTTCAATCCTCCGCGGATTTACAGTTTGCACTTTTTACCAATGGCACTCCATTGGAAATTAGATACATCTAGGGAAGGAAGAGTTAGTACAAGCGATTAGTAGAATCACTTCTTCAGGATCCAATTGACGTAACCACTACATGAACACCTGAATTTTCAACACCAAAGCTATGTGTTCAAGAAGTAAGATGTACTTGTACATGGACAAACAAGACATTGGGAGGCAAAGTGCCAGAATGAACATCCGGGACGATACAGAAAGACATGAAAAAAATTTCATCAAAAGCCGTCCAGCCGTTTAGGATTTCAGTCACACACATTCTTACAGAAGAATTTTATATATCAAGATTGCATGTAATACTAAATTATATACCTTTCGATTCCATAAGTAAAACTTACTGGTTTTATTGGTACCTAAACGTATAGCAAACGTCGACGATCGTACGTATGCTCCCGGCACCGGCCACTGTGAAAATGTCAAAGAAATAAACTACTCCTGATTGTTGCTTAAAATATCATTACAATATCAAACACAAATATGCAAAAATTAACTCTTTTTGCTATTAGAATTATCACCAAATGCATAGGTATAGTACATGAGAATTGTGTGGTGGGCGGTGCTTACTGCGGGCTGAAGTACGTCACAATTGGCAGCGCGTTTTATTGGTTGTTTGGAAGTGACACTTCAGTACTTGTCATAATGGAGGGAAGTTGTCACTTTAGTCTCGGAAGTACGAAAAATTACTTCTTAAAACAAATCAACATCTGACTGTCATATTAATTAGTTTGAATATTGTTGCTTTGGCTTAACAGAAAAGATATTTCTTACGCTCCTCCTTAAACTGGTACCGGCAATATACCAATTGACAATATCAAGTTTTTCTTTTGTCGAATACATCGCACTCGAAAATGAAAATGATAATCCGGAAACCAAAGCAACAATATCCAAATTAATGAATGTGACAGCTAGATATTTATTTGTTTTAAGAAATTATTTTGGTTGCATAGAATTAGGCGTTAGTAGTTTTATTATGGTAAACTTCGTCTCCCAATGATTCGCTGAAATTGGCAATAATAAATTGCTCTTCAAAAATAGCTGAAAAGTTTTTTCCACTGGTATTCTTACAGAGTACAATAAGTGACAAAACGTCTGTACTAGGCGGCACTAGTGTCGCTTACTTAATAGCTCTGCTTCTTGTAGCGTCCACTGTTTAATCCAAGATAATTGAATGCAGCAGCAGCATTTGCTTAACGTTCATTACTATTTCGACAATCTTCCATCCTTTGCGACACTATTTCGTATAATTCGAGGCTTTGATCGTAATCGCATTTTGTATGAACATTTTGAAACTGGTCGAGCACATTTATATGGCATTGTGCGAATTCGTGCTGCCAGGACGTAAAGTTCATTCATCACACCTACCGATATTGTAATACCTTACTGCAGTCATTTGTTGTTTCTTCTATCTTGAACAAAATCTCGATTATTTCAATAATTTTACTCTAGCTTAAAGCTGGATATCGCACCAATCGTTAATACCAATGCATTAAAAGGTCATTAACGCAGAGTCGAAAAACACGATCATGCCGCAGTTTATTTACAGGGATGAAGATTGTGGTGGGGATGATCAATAATTGTATCTACTTACTGTCCGTATCAAACTTCCTGATGATCGTTTCAATTAACGTCGTCCTGGGAGCCACGTGACCGCGTCGTACTGGCATAATAACAACATTAACCTCCAAACTGCGTCGATAAAACTGCACCGTCCCCTCAAATCAAATTCAAACGTTACATAACCTCACAATAATTTACGCTTTTTTTCGTTTGGGCGAATCTATGGCGGTGCAGCATTTTAATTAATCGGCAAACAAACCCCATGTTCTCGTTGTATCATTTGAATTAGGAGAAGTGAAAATAATCGTTCGGGTTGTACAAAAATCAATAAAATTCTCGCGTAAGCCTGTCGGAAACAAAATAAGGCAATTTAAGGCATATTTCTTCGAGTGCCTTCTGGAATACGAAACGCGTCTAGTTGCTACTCTGCTCGGTCGGATGTTTATTTATATTTGATTTTATAAATAGATTCCTAATATCTACACAATTTAAACGAGTACGTCTCAATTGCACTCCCGCTAACTATCCTTTTGTATCACAGATAAGGCCATTGGGACGCGTTTTTGTCAACTCTGTTCGGTTGTCGATCGTGAACTAGCGGCCAATCAGTTTTCACGTCAGATTTATATCTCGAAACCCTTTTTTTCGACGAAATTCGACGCGCAAGCGAGTAGCGCCACGACGCGCTTGGAAGGCGTCGGTTTTCTACGGACGCAATGCAAATAATTCGCACATGTGAGTTAAACTCCGCAATGTTAATGCGATTCAAAGCGAAAGATAGTAAATGACACGCTCTTTTCCGTATCCCTGTGGCAATAAGTTTCAACTCATTTGATTTTCTTGCATTATTACGTAGGTACTCGTATATTAAAAATGATGGCGATGCAGTATTACGTTAATATTTAATGACTTCACGTTCTTTTAGATACACCACCCTCTCACAATATTTCAACCTCGATTTCCATTCTTCTGTATTAATTAGAAACTAAGATTGCTTACACGATATTAGGCCGCGGGAGAGTAGACAACTGCACGTACGCGTATGCTAGACGCCTACAACACTGACGAAGGGGTTCTGTGAACCGGTTATGCAGTGCCATCTACATTAAACATGCTACAAAACACCATCGAGCTTCGCATCACACATGAAATAGAGAATTAAACCAGGTGCCAAATTCTTGACAGAACAACTTCCTAGCTCTAACCAAAGAGTAACTATGGGTACTCTTTGCTCTAACTAACTCTGAATTATGTAGATATTAATAAACTTGAATCTGTGCAACGTAAATTTTGTAAATTTTTACATTTAAGAATGTATATTATAAATCTTAGCCTTGGTTTTATATGTATATATTGCACATAATTCTATTGATGCTCCCGATTTGCTACAACTGCTGAATTTTTTATACCACGTAAAGGCTATAGGGGCAAAAATTATGTAAAAGAGATGATTACGCTGTGTCCAACGCGGGCTGAAATCAAGCCAAAATTTTTGAAAGCAAAAGGCCAACTAATCGATTACCAAACGATCACCAAACGGGGATTCGCTACCCTCATGACTTTCAACGCCTGGATCTGTTCTAGTAAAAAAGAATGTCCTCAAAGACTGATCCTTTAGTAGAATAAGCTGAACTTATCGAGAGTAATCCTTACTACTCTTTAATTAGAAGAGCTAATGGAGAAAAATCAACGGTGACAAATCGTCATTTAGCGCCCTTCCCAAACAACGTTGAAGAGGGTGAAAATGACGTTAGTCCTGAAACTTCAGGGACCGAGGCCTCACAAGAAATACAAACTTCTGATGGATCTTCGACGGAACAAGAGGTTAAAAGGTCTACTCAAATTAGAAGACCATCATCACGGTTTAGAAACTTTGTTCTAGAAAGTGGAATTGAAAATTCAATAGAGGAAGAATGATAAGATATTTTATCTTGTTATCATCTGATAGTCACTTATCGTTATTGTCAAAGTTCATTGAATTGTCTAATTAATTTCTAAAAGTCATATTTCCAGTCGTTACAAGTATCTATATCACGGCCACTCTTCAAAATTTTGGAAAAAAAAGAGAACAACAACGCAACATTCGTCAATGTGGGCGATGCTATACGTTTTATAGAAACTGTCACCTTTGGCGTACCAAACGCGTATCAAGGCTTTGTCTTCGAAACTGCCTATGGCTTTATTGCCAAAGACCGTTGTCGTATAATTGTATTCCTTTCATTTAATCTATTTTACGGTCGCTGTTTTGTTTAGAAGAATTACCAATTCTGAAACCATCGGCTGCATTTGCACTCAAGACTCACTCAGAGTGAAGAATATACGTTTATTTTATTTGTACAGTTTTCAATATAAGAATTATTTACTAACTTTGTACTTTATTTTCCATCGTGATAACCAAACTGATAAGAAGTGTATTAATCAAGATAGATTACAGTTCATTCATTACTTTGTTGGTGCATGATCGCGTGGTTCTTCACACTTAGCCGCAAACAGTGAACCTAATGATAGATTAGTGGAGAGATTACATCGGTTGCAAAGCGGCGAAGGTTTACATTTGGGTAATAAACTTTGAATGGGCCAAATGAAGGTCCAATTGGCGGTGCAGCTGTCCAGCAACCCGGTGGAAGATGCTTTTGAGTACTGTCAGAAGTCAGATATAGAAGGTTTTGAAAATGGAATACGATCGGCAAATTTTATTAGAATAACCAACAACGTTTTTGACATTTTAAACAGTTGAAACCTGATGGCACCTAGCTGCAAGAAAGTTCTACATCAAAGGATCATTGAAAATATTTCAACTTATACAGGGTGTTTTTTTGGGAGCTTTAGTTAAAAGTTTCTGGGAAAGTAAAATAGGTAGGTTTTTGAAAATTTGTACTTAGGAGTTACTCTGAAGGCTGAATCGATGTAAAATATTTTCAAAATGGCCGCACTTCCGGAAACACCGGAAGTAGATAGTAACTTCGTTATTTTAAATGGCAACCCCTATTTTTTATTGCATTTTTCGATTCTATGTGAAATTTCAGTTCTTTTGATACCCATATGTCGATACCTGCCATTTATGGTTTTTAAGTTATTTTGACTGTAAGAAAAAAAATGGCGGATGCAGATGGTACCTTGATAATTGATTACTTGAAAACGGTTGTAGTCATGGCAACCTATTTTTATCAGTGCAAAAAAAAGTTAAGTTGCGTACGACCGCCCCTATGAATATCCAAATTTATGAAACTTCAAAGACTAAAAACTCAGTTTTTTTTAATGGAATGACCATGTTCTTACTATTCCATCGAAATTGGCATATTTTGACTATACATGTTCCTATAGCTATCTTTAACAGTTTCTGACTTATTCCCATTTTATTGAATTGACACTATTTTTTTTCGGATTTTCTTTTTAGTAGTCGGCCATGATTCTATAACAATTGAATTTTAAACAAATCTAGTGACACTAATCCATCACCCACTGTTATAGGTTAACATAAGTTTTTCAAAAATCGAAAAATGACTCGCAGTGGTTTCACCTATTTTGGAATTTAATTGTTATTTATGGTGAAATGGGCAGAATCCCGGCGCGTGCTTTCCGTACATTCACTCAAACACTGGAACGAAATTGTATGAATTTTGGAAATTTTGTACCCCTAATGCACTACAAACCGTTGAAGCACAAGTGATACAAAGCTCTTCAAGAGAATATTTAAGAAAATGAATTGAATTGCAAATGCAAGATTAACATATTAAATTCAATGCAAAATATAAAAAACTTCGTTGAAACATTTTTGGTATGGAATTGTTGCTAGAACAGATATCGCATTACCTCTCTTAATTTCCAGACTTATAAAGTTGTTTAAGAAATTCAGTTGAACGACTCTGTTTAGATTTTTCAAAAATTTTCCGTCCTATATCCTTAATAAATGAGTTATTTATTAATGAATTATTTAGACTAGAACTAGAATCAATGGTATTAAAGAATCCATTCCTTGATTTGTTTAAAATTCGATTGTTATAAAATCATGGCCAACTACTAAAAAGAAAATGCGAAAAAAATGGCATCAATTCCGAGATCAATTCAATGGAATGGGAATAAATCAGAAACTGTTAAAGATAGCTATAGGAACATGTATAGTCAAAATATGCCAATTTCGATTCTCTATCTCATGCAATATTAAGAACATGGTCATTCCATTTAAAAAAACTGAGTTTATAGACTTTGAAGTTTCTTAAATTTGGATCTCCATAGGTGCGGTTGTACGCAACTTAACTTTGTTTTAAGTGCACTAAAAGAAAGCCCTATTCATTCTCTATTCACTGATAAAAATAGGTTGCCATGACTACAACCGTTTTCAAGTAATCAATTATCAAGGTACCATCTGCATACGCCATTTTTTTTCTTAAAGTCAAAATAACTTAAAAACCATAAATGGCAGATATCGACATAATAAAAAATAGGGGTTGCCATTTAAAATAACGAAGTTACTATCTACTTCCGGTGTTTCCGGAAGTGCGGCCATTTTGAAAATATTTTACATCGATTCGGCCTTCAGAGTAACTCCTAAGTACAAATTTTCAAAAACCTACCTATTTTACTTTCCCAGAAACTTTTAACTAAAGCTCCCAAAAAAACACCCTGTATAGGTACGTGTAGCTACAAAATACATTTCAGGACTGAAGTTAAACTTGATGGGCCACAATTAATCAATTCAAATAGAACAAGTTCAAAAAGTAATCGTAAATGATTTATCAAAAGCGCATTTCCACTTGCATTCATTTCCCATTTGTAAGATGCTACTTCTGTTAAAATTGTAAAAATCCGGCAAATATAAAAGATATAAAAGTTTGCATAACTGATAGATTGAATTACTTAAAATATTTGGCAAGCTTAAAGCATATTCAAATATTTATTATTCAAGGGCAGTTTAATGGTTGTTCATACATTATTTAAACATAATTTATCAACGAAATAAAAATGTTCACTGTATTACGAAATTTACAACCCCCGCACTCTAAGCAAGCTGTAACAGATTGTATTAATAACTTGAAAAATTTAGTAGGCCTAAAGCATACGGAAATTGATTATTTTAGGACAGTTTAAGGGTTGTTTATACATTATTTAATCATAATCTATTATAGAAATAAAAATGTTCACTGTATTACGAAACTTACAACCCCCACATTCTAAGTATTCTATAAGTTATGGTTTGAATTACTTAAAATATTTGTCAAGCCTAAAGCATACGGAAATTTATTATTCAAGGGCAGTTTAAGGGTTGTTTATACATTATTTAAACATAATCTATCATAGAAACAAAAATGTTCACTGTATTACGAAAGTTACAACCCCCGCATTATAAGTATTCTATAATTTATAGTGTGAATTACTTATGTCATGGGTCAAGGGTCATGGGTAACGGGTCACGGGTGATGGGTAATTGGTAACGGGTAACGGATAACGGGTATATGGGCAATGGGTCATGGGTCTTGGGTAATCGGTCATGGGTCATATGGGTCATGGGTCATGGATAATGGGTAACTGGTCACGGGTAAAAAATTAATTTCTCGAAAACGGCGCGCCCCATCGAAAAACGCTTTGCGGAAAGGCGTCGTGCGCGTACCGAGCGACGTAATACCAAATTTCGGTACAAATCCGAAACAAAAAATTATCGCATCGGGAGTGTGCGAAAAGTCAACTTTTTTATTTAGGAACCGATCTACGATTACCGAACGTCGATCGGTAGATTTCGTCGAAAGGGTCGGCGACGACCCTTAAAACATTCTGGGTCATATATATATAAATAAGAATTTTACGGCTTGGGTTAGGATCTCCGAGAAAAACGAAAAAAATTCATTTCTCGAAAACGGCGCGCCCCATCGAAAAACGGATTGCGGATCCGCGACGTACCCATTGTGAGCGACGTAATGCCAAATTTCGGTACAAATCCGAAAAATTTGCACACCTCGAGCCGTGACGTCGGAGGTTTTTAAGTAATGGCAAATGAACGGGAAGGATTATTCAATATCGCGGTGGCGCGTAAAAGGACCCGTTCATGGCGCACCATCGGACTCTTTGGGCATTCGCGATTCAAAACGATTCGGCCGGTAGGGCCCCGAACGTTTTCCGACACGCATTCCCAAATAACTTCGGAACCCGAAGATAGATCGCGCCAGTTCGGCCTCCGTTCGATAGGGGGATAACGGGGCCGCACGGGGATGTTTATTTCGTCTCGAACGGCCCATAAATAACGTGTAAAATAAAGTTCAAAAACGATCAAACATTGTCGAAACACACCCAAATTAGTTCGGGGTGCGTTAGTTTAACACCGGCGTGTACATTCGATATTCAATTTTACGGTGGAATGCGAAAGTCGCGTTCAAGGCGCACCTAGAGACCCCTCGGGCTACTCAAGATTCGAAACGGTTCGGCCGCCAGGGCTCTAAACGTTTTCGGGCACGGATTCCCAAATAACCCCGGAACCCGAAGACGGATCGCGCCCGTTCGGCAGCCGTTCGATAGGGGAATAACGGGGCCGAACGCGAATGTTTATTACCTCTCGAACGGACGATAAATAACATCGGAAATAAATTTCGAAAACGATCAAAGACGGACGGAAACACCCGAGTTCGGATCGGTCGCGGCAGGTTACGCCGGCGATTCGATCGAACGCCAATCGTGGGACGGAACACGAAAGCCACGTGCAAGATGCGCCTGCGGACATCTCGGGCCACCCGAGATTCGAAACGGTTAGGCCGCCGGAGCCCGAAACGTCTTCGGGCACCCACTCCCGAATAACTCGGGAACCCGATAACGAATCGCGCTCGTTCAATCGCCGTTCGGTAGGCGAATAACGGGGCCTCATGCCGCGGTTTTCGGTTTTTCAATCGGTCCATAAATAACGTCGGAATGACGGTTCAAAGTCGATCAAAAGTGAAAAAAAACACCCTAATTTGTCCGAGGTGCGTTAGGTTAACGCTAGCGAGTTAATAGATTATCGATTTTAGGGCGGAATGCGGAGGCTAAATTCCGGGCGCGCCCAAGGACCCCTTGGGTCATTCGAGATTCGAAACGGTTCGGCCGCCGGGGCACGTAGCGTCACCGGGGACCCATTCCCGAATAACTTCGGAACCCGATAACCGATCGGGCCCGATCCGTCATCGTTCTATAGGGGAATAACGAGGCCACGCGACCAAGCTTAGGGTTTTACAATCGGTCCAGAAATAACGTCGGAATTAGAGATCAAAAACGAGCAAAATTTGTCAAAAATTTCGATAATTTTTTTCTCGAAGGCCGTTCGGGTCCGAGAGTAACGGATCGCATATTTACGACGTCCGCGGCGAGGGTAACGATCGACGAAATTTTGAAAAAAATCGAAGACCCAAAATTTTTTCGAGACGTAACGAAGGGGGGACCAAGCGAAAACGAAAAAATCAACTTTTTTATTTACCAACCGATCTTCGATTACCGAACGTAGATCGGTAGATCTCGTCGAAAGGGTCGGCGACGACGTTTAAAACATTTTGGGTCATATATAAATAAGAATTTTACGGCTTGGGTTAGGATCTCCGAGAAAAAAAAAATATTCTCTTGAGAACGGTGCGCCCCATCGAAAGGTTAGGTTAGGTTTAGGTTAGGTTAGGTTTAGGTTAGGTTTAGGTTAGGTTTAGGTTAGGTTTAGGTTAGGTTTAGGTTAGGATTAGGTTAGGTTAGGTTTAGGTTAGGTTAGGTTAGGTTAGGTTAGGTTAGGTTAGGTTAGGTTAGGTTAG